>NC_059197.1:36365504-36668504 GCF_020615455.1 Coregonus clupeaformis
ATGCATTCCCTGGATATGTTTGATGAAATAACGGAGTTTTTGACTCACATACCATCTCAGTTGTCTTACTTGGCACTGGAAATAATGTGTTTAGAGCCCTGCCGCTAATGTAAAGAAGCTGTCAGAATTCAACGATAAATTAGCCCACATGGAAAACTAAAGGCATAGAAACTGTAAATGACTTGGTGGATAGGAAATACAATTACTTCCATGACAGAATTAAAAAGCAATTTTGGACTGACCAATGTAGACCTTTCAAATTCAAGCAACTTGAAAGTTTTATATCACTTGAAATTTCGATCTGAAATCTTTTTGGACATCAGAGCAATGTTGAGGGAATCCTATTTGAATCAGAAAAGGATACTCATATGATAGGTAAAGAAATACAAACCCTTGCAGAGAGCCTACCCAATTGACAGTCTATAAAAAAATATATAAACTATTGAAACCAAGACCTAAAAATAACTGATATTGGCACAAGATGGAGGGAGTGTTAGAACACAACTAATGAAATTAGAGTTAATGAAAATGTACGCTTAATCCAGTATAAACTAATATATATAATTTATTATACAAGAGACAAAATTCAAAACATTATACAGAACAACTGGCAGAGTCTTGTCTTGTGTGTAAAGCTAACAACAATCTTGTCTTAAGTATAAAACTAACAAATGACTCAATAATTCATAGCAGAAGGAGGGGTGCTGAGGTCCTACAGCACCCCTGATAAATCCCAATTAAAGAATAATAAATGTTTTAATGAAATGTATAATACTTTTTTTGTGCACCAAATTAGTGCACTATATGCCTTTTTACTCCTGTAAGAGGCCGAGAAAAATACTCCCCTCAGCAGAGAGGGAGCAAAAATACCCCCCTAAAATATATATGTTTTATATATACAGTACCCATCAAAAGTTTGGACACACCTACTCATTCAAGGGTTTTTCTTTATTTTTACTATTTTCCATTGTAGAATAATAGTGAAGACATCAAAACTATGAAATAACACATATGGAATCTCATAGTAACCAAAAGTGTTAAACAAATCAAAATATATTTTATATTTGAGATTCTTCAAAGTAGCCACCCTTTGCCTTGATGACACAGCTTTGAGCACTCTTGGCATTCACTCAACCTGCTTCATGAGGTAGTCACCTGGAATGCATTTAAATTAACAGATGTGCCTTTGTTAAAAGTTAATTTGTGGAATTTATTTCCTTCTTAATGTGTTTGAGTCAATCAGTTTGTTGTGACAATGCAGGGGTTGTTTACAGAAGATAGCCCTGTTTGGTAAAGACCAAGTCCATATTATGACAAGAACAACTCAAATAAGCAAAGACAAACGACAGTCCATCATTACTTTAAGACATGAAAGTCAGTCAATCGGGAAAATGTCAAGAACTTTTAAGTTTCTTCAAGTGCAGGTCTAGAAAACCATCAAGCGCTATGATGAAACTGGCTCTCAGGACCGCTACAGGAAAGGGAAGACCCAGAGTTACCTCTGCTGCAGAGGATAGGTTCATTAAGTTACCAGCCTCAGAAATCGGCAATTAACTGCACCTCAGATTGCAGCCCAAATAAATGCTTACAGAGTTCAAGTAACAGACACATCTCTACATCAACTGTTCAGAAGAAACCCTGATTGAATCAGGCCTGCATGGTCGAATAGTAGAGAGAATTATTTATTTCAGCTTTTATTTCTTTCATCATATTCCCAGTGGGTCAGAAGTTTCATACACTAAATTAGTATTGTAGCATTGCCTTTAAATTGTTTAACTTGGGTCAAACGCGTTTCGGGGTTAGCCTTCCACAAGCTTCCCACAATAAGTTGGGTGAATTTTGGCCCATTGGTCCTGACAGAGTTGGTGTAACTGAGTCAGGTTTGGTAGGCCTCCTTGCTCGCATACGCTTTTTCAGTTCTGCCCACACATTTTCTATAGGATTGAGGTCAGGGCTTTGTGATGGCCACTCCAATACCTTGACTTTGTTGTCCTTAAGCCATTTTGCCAACAACTTTGGAAATAGGCTTGGGTCATTGTCCATTTGGAAGACTAAATGGCGACCAAGCTTAACTTCCTGACTGATGTCTTGAGATGTTGCTTCAATATATCCACATAATTTTCCTTCCCTCCATGATTCCATCTATTTTGTGAAGTGCACCAGTCCCTCCTGCAGCAAGCACCCCCACAGCATGATGCTGCCACCCCGTCCTTCACGGTTGGGATGGTGTTCTGCTTGCAACGCAACCACCCTTTTCTTCTCCAAACATAACGATGTTCATTAGGCCAAATAGTTCGTTGAAGTCGGAAGTTTACATCACACTTAGGTTGGAGACATTAAAACTACTTTTTCAACCACTGCACACATTTTCTGTTAACAAACTATAGTTTTGGCAAGTCGGTTAGGACGTCTACTTTGTGCATGACGTAATTTTTCCAACAATTGTTTACAGACAGATTATTTACTTATAATTCACTGTATCACAATTCCAGTGGGTCAGAAGTTTACATACACTAAGTTAACACTGCCTTAACAAAACAGCTTAGAAAAAATTCCAGAAAATGATGTCATGGTTTAGAAGCTTTATAGGCTAATTGACATCATTTGAGTCAATTGGGAGGTGTACCGGTGGATGTATTTCAAGGCCTACCTTCAAACTTAGTGCCCTCTTTGCTTGACACATCATGGGAAAATCAAAATAAATAAGCCAAGACCTCAGAAAAATAAATGGTAGACCTCCACAAGTCTGGTTCATCCTTGGGAGCAATTTCAAACGCCGGAAGGTACCACGTCCAATTGCACATCAAAATAGCAATCATGCATTCCCTGGATAGTGTTTGATGAAATAACAGAGTTTTGACTCATAGGCTACCATCTCAGTTGTCTTACTTGGCACTAGAAATAATGTGTTTGGAGCCCTGCCGCTAATGTAAAGAAGCTGTCAGAATTCAACGATAAGATTAGCCCACATGGAAAACTAAAGGCATAGAAACTGTAAATGACTTGGTGATAGGAAATACAATTACTTCCATGACAGAATTAAAAAGCAATTTTGGACTGACCAATGTAGACCTTTTCAAATTCATGCCCACCTGAAAGTTTTATATCATGAAATTTCGATCTGAAATCTTTTGGACATCAGAGCAATGTTGAGGGAATCCTATTTGAATCGGAAAAAGATACTCATAATGAGTAGGTAAGAAATACAAACCCTTGCAGAGAGCCTACCCAATTGACAGTCTATTAAAAAAATATATAAACTATTGGAACCAAGACCTAAAAATAACTGATATTGGCACAAGATGGAGGGAGTGTTAGAACATAACTAATGAAATTACAGTTAATGAAAATGTACGCTTAATCCAGTATAAACTAATATATATAATTTATTATACAAGAGACAAAAATTCAAACATTATACAGCACAACTGCAGAGTCATGTCTTGTGTGTAAAGCTAACAACAATCTTGTCTTAAGTATAAAACTAACAATGACTCAATAATTCATGCATAGCCGCGGGAAGGAGGGGTGCTGAGGGTCCTGCAGCACCCCCTGATAAATCCCAATTAAAGAATAATAAATGTTTTAATGTAAAATGTATAATACTTTTTTTTTGTGCACCAAATTAGTGCACTATGCCTTTTTTACTCCTGTATGAGCCGAGAAAAATACTCCTCAGCAGAGAGGGAGCAAAATACCCCCCTAAAATATATATGTTTTATATATACAGTACCCATCAAAAGTTTGGACACACCTACTCATTCAAGGGTTTTTTCTTTATTTTTACTATTTTCTACATTGTAGAATAATAGTGAAGACATCAAAACTATGAAATAACACATATGGAATCTCATAGTAACCAAAAAAGTGTTAAACAAATCAAAATATATTTTATATTTGAGATTCTTCAAAGTAGCCACCCTTTGCCTTGATGACAGCTTTTGAGCACTCTTGGCATTCACTCAACCTGCTTCCATGAGGTAGTCACTGGAATGCATTTAAATTAACAGATGTGCCTTGTTAAAAGTTAATTTGTGGAATTTATTTCCTTCTTAATGTGTTTGAGCCAATCAGTTTTGTTGTGACAATGCAGGGGTTGTTTACAGAAGATAGCCCTATTTGGTAAAAGACCAAGTCCATATTATGACAAGAACAGCTCAAATAAGCAAAAGACAAACGACAGTCCATCATTACTTTAAGACATGAAAGTCAGTCCAATCCGGAAAATGTCAAGAACTTTTAAAAGTTTCTTCAGGTGCAGTCGCAAAAAACCATCAAGCGCTATGATGAAACTGGCTCATGAGGCCCACAGGAAAGGAAGACCCCAGAGTTACCTCTGCTGCAGAGGATAGGTTCATTAAGTTACCAGCCTCAGAAATCGGCAATTAACTGCACCTCAGATTGCAGCCAAATCAATGCTTCACAGAGTTCAAGTAACAGACACATCTCTACATCAACTGTTCAGAGGAAACCCCGATTGAATCAGGCCTGCATGGTCGAATAGTAGAGAGAATTATTTATTTCAGCTTTTATTTCTTTCATCATATTCCCAGTGGGTGAGTTTCATACACTAAATTAGTATTAGGTAGCATTGCCTTTCAAATTGTTTAACTTGGGTCAAACGTTTCGGTAGCCTTCACAAGCTTCCACAATAAGTTGGGTGAATTTTGGCCCATTCGTCCTGACAGAGTTGGTGTAACTGAGTCAGGTTTGTAGGCCTCCTTGCTCGCACACGCTTTTTTCAGTTCTGCCCACACATTTTCTATAGGATTGAGGTCAGGGCTTTGTGATGGCCACTCCAATACCTTGACTTTGTTGTCCTTAAGCCATTTTGCCACAATTTGGAAATAGGCTTGAGGGTCATTGTCCATTTGGAAGACTAAATGGCGACCAAGCTTTAACTTCCTGACTGATGTCTTGAGATGTTGCTTCAATATATCCACATAATTTTCCCTTCCTCATGATTCCATCTATTTTGTGAAGTGCACCAGTCCCTCCTGCAGCAAAGCACCCCACAGCATGATGCTGCCACCCCCCCGTCTTTCACGGTTGGGATGGTGTTCTTCGGCTTGCAAGCAACCACCTCTTTTCCTCCAAACATAACGATGGTCATTATAATGTTACAGTTGAAGTCGGAAGTTTACATACACTTAGGTTGGAGACATTAAAACTACTTTTTCAACCACTGCACACATTTTCTGTTAACAAACTATAGTTTTGGCAAGTCGGTTAGGGCGTCTACTTTGTGCATGACACAAGTAATTTTTCCAACAATTGTTTACAGACAGATTATTTCACTTATAATTCACTGTATCACAATTCCAGTGGGTCAGAAGTTTACATACACTAAGTTTCACACTGCCTTTAAACAGCTTAGAAAATTCCAGGAAAATGATGTCATGGTTTAGAAGCTTCTGATAGGCTAATTGACATCATCGATGTTGAGTCAATTGGGAGGTGTACCTGTGGATGTATTTCAAGGCCTACCTTCAAACTTAGTGCCTCTTTGCTACATCATGGGAAAATCAAAATAAATAAGCCAAGACCTCAGAAAATAAATGGGTAGACCTCCACAAGTCTGGTTCATCCTTGGGAGCAATTTCCAAACGCCGGAAGGTACCACGTCAAATTGCACATCAAAATAGCAATCATGCATTCCCCTGGATATGTTTGATGAAATAACAGAGTTTTTTGACTCATAGGCTACCATCTCAGTTGTCTTACTTGGCACTGAAATAATGTGTTTAGAGCCCTTGCCCTAATGTAAAGAAGCTGTCAGAATTCAACGATAAATTAGCCCCATGGAAAACTAAAGGCATAGAAACTGTAAATGACTTGGTGATAGGAAATACAATTACTTCATGACAGAATTAAAAAGCAATTTTGGACCGACCAATGTAGACCTTTTCAAATTCATGCAACTTGAAAGTTTTATATCATGAAATTTCGATCTGAAATCTTTTGGACATCAGAGCAATGTTGAGGGAATCCTATTTGAATCAGAAAAGGATACTCATATGATAGGTAAGAAATACAAACCCTTGCAGAGAGCCTAGCAATTGACAGTCTATTAAAAAAATATATAAACTATTGGAACCAAGACCTAAAAATAACTGATATTGGCACAAGATGGAGGGAGTGTTAGAACATAACTAATGAAATTACAGTTAATGAAAATGTACGCAATCGCAGTATAAACTAATATATATAATTTATTATACAAGAGACAAAATTCAAACATTATACAGCACAATGCAGAGTCATGTCTTGTGTGAAAAGCTAGCAACAATCTTGTCTTAAGTATAAAACTAACAATGACTCAATAATTCATGCATAGCCGCGGGAAGGAGGGGTGCTGAGGTCCTGCAGCACCCCCTGATAAATCCCAATTAAAGAATAATAAATGTTTTAATGTAAAATGTATAATACTTTTTTTGTGCACCAAATTAGTGCACTATGCCTTTTTTACTCCTGTAATGAGCGGAGAAAAATACTCCTCAGCAGAGAGGGGAGAAAAATACCCCCTAAAATATATATGTTTTATATATACAGTACCCATCAAAAGTTTGGACACACCTACTCATTCAAGGGTTTTTCTTTATTTTTACTATTTTCTACATTGTAGAATAATAGTGAAGACATCAAAACTATGAAATAACACATATTGGAATCTCATAGTAACCAAAAAAGTGTTAAACAAATCAAAATATATTTTATATTTGAGATTCTTCAAAGTAGCCACCCTTTGCCTTGATGACAGCTTTGAGCACTCTTGGCATTCACTCAACCTGCTTCATGAGGTAGTCACCTGGAATGCATTTAAATTAACAGATGTGCCTTGTTAAAAAGTTAATTTGTGGAATTTATTTCCTTCTTAATGTGTTTGAGCCAATCAGTTTTGTTGTGACAATGCAGGGGTTGTTTACAGAAGATAGCCCTATTTGGTAAAAGACCAAGTCCATATTATGACAAGAACAGCTCAAATAAGCAAAGACAAACGACAGTCCATCATTACTTTAAGACATGAAAGTCGTCAATCCGGGAAAATGTCAAGAACTTTTAAAGTTTCTTCAAGTGCAATCGCAAAAACCATCAAGCTATGATGAAACTGGCTCTCATGAGGACCGACACAGGAAAGGAAGACCCAGAGTTACCTCTGCTGCAGAGGATAGGTTCATTAAGTTCCAGCCTCAGAAATCGGCAATTAACTGCACCTCAGATTGCAGCCCAAATAAATGCTTCACAGAGTTCAAGTAACAGACACATCTCACATCAACTGTTCAGAGGAAACTGATTGAATCAGGCCTGCATGGTCGAATAGTAGAGAGAATTATTTATTTCAGCTTTTATTTCTTTCATCATATTCCCAGTGGGTCAGAAGTTTACATACACTAAATTAGTATTAGGTAGCATTGCCTTTAAATTGTTTAACTTGGGTCAAACGTTTCGGGTAGCCTTCCACAAGCTTCCCACAATAAGTTGGGTGAATTTTGGCCCATTCGTCCCTGACAGAGTTGGTGTAACTGAGTCAGGTTTGTAGGCTCTCCTTGCTCGCACACGCTTTTTCAGTTCTGCCCACACATTTTCTATAGGATTGAGGTCAGGGCTTTGTGATGGCCACCAATACCTTGACTTTGTTGTCCTTAAGCCATTTTGCCACAACTTTGGAAATAGGCTTGGGGTCAGTTGTCCATTTGGAAGACTAAATGACGACTAGCTTTAACTTCCTGACTGATGTCTTGAGATGTTGCTTCTAATATATCCACATAATTTTCCTTCCTCATGATTCCATCTATTTTGTGAAGTCACCAGTCCCTCCTGCAGCAAGCACCCCCACAGCATGATGCTGCCACCCCCGTCCTTCACGGTTGGGATGGTGTTCTTCGGCTTGCAAGCAACCACCCTTTTCCTCCAAACATAACGATGGTCATTATGGCCAAATAGTTACAGTTGAAGTCCGGAAGTTTACATACACTTAGGTTGGAGACATTAAAACTACTTTTTCAACCACTGCACACATTTTCTGTTAACAAACTATAGTTTTGGCAAGTCGGTTAGACGTCTACTTTGTGCATGACACAAGTAATTTTTCCAACAATTGTTTACAGACAGATTATTTCACTTATAATTCACTGTATCACAATTCCAGTGGGTCAGAAGTTTACATACACTAAGTTAACACTGCCTTTAAACAGCTTAGAAAATTCCAGAAAATGATGTCATGGTTTAGAAGCTTCTGATAAGCATTGACATCATTTGAGTCCCAATTGGGAGGTGTACCTGTGGATGTATTTCAAGGCCTACCTTCAAACTTAGTGCCTCTTTGCTTGACATCATGGGAAAATCAAAATAAATAAGCCAAGACCTCAGAAAAATAAATGGTAGACCTCCACAAGTCTGGTTCATCCTTGGGAGCAATTTCCAAAGCGCCGGAAGGTACCACGTCAAATTGCACATCAAAATATCAATCATGCATTCCCTGGATATGTTTGATGAAATAACAGAGTTTTTGACTCATAGGCTACCATCTCAGTTGTCTTACTTGGCACTGGAAATAATGTGTTTAGAGCCCTTGCCGCTAATGTAAAGGAAGCTGTCAGAATTCAACGATAAATTAGCCCACATGGAAAACTAAAGGCATAGAAACTGTAAATGACTTGGTGATAGGAAATACAATTACTTCCATGACAGAATTAAAAAGCAATTTTGGACTGACCAATGTAGACCTTTTCAAATTCATGCAACTTGAAAGTTTTATATCATGAAATTTCGATCTGAAATCTTTTGGACATCAGAGCAATGTTGAGGGAATCCTATTTGAATCAGAAAAGGATACTCATATGATAGGTAAGAAATACAAACCCTTGCAGAGAGCCTACCCAATTGACAGTCTATTAAAAAAAATATATAAACTATTGGAACCAAGACCTAAAAATAACTGATATTGGCACAAGATGGAGGGAGTGTTAGAACATAACTAATGAAATTACAGTTAATGAAAATGTACGCTAATCCAGTATAAACTAATATATATAATTTATTATACAAGAGACAAAAATTCAAACATTATACAGCACAACTGCAGAGTCATGTCTTGTGTGTAAAGCTAACAACAATCTTGTCTTAAGTATAAAACTAACAATGACTCAATAATTCATGCATAGCCTCAGGGAAGGAGGGGTGCTGAGGGTCCTGCAGCACCCCCCTGATAAATCCCAATTAAAGAATAATAAATGTTTTAATGTAAAATGTATAATACTTTTTTGTGCACCAAATTAGTGCACTATGCCCTTTTTACTCCTGTATGAGCGGAGAAAAATACTCCTCAGCAGAGGGGAGCAAATACCCCCCTAAAATATATATGTTTTATATATACAGTACCCATCAAAAGTTTGGACACACCTACTCATTCAAGGGTTTTTCTTTATTTTTACTATTTTCTACATTGTAGAATAATAGTGAAGACATCAAAACTATGAAATAACACATATGGAATCTCATAGTAACCAAAAAAAGTGTTAAACAAATCAAAATATATTTTATATTTGAGATTCTTCAAAGTAGCCACCCTTTGCCTTGATGACAGCTTTGAGCACTCTTGGCATTCACTCAACCTGCTTCCATGAGGTAGTCACCTGGAATGCATTTAAATTAACAGATGTGCCTTGTTAAAAGTTAATTTGTGGAATTTATTTCCTTCTTAATGTGTTTGAGCCAATCAGTTTTGTTGTGACAATGCAGGGGGTTGTTTACAGAAGATAGCCCTATTTGGTAAAAGACCAAGTCCATATTATGACAAGAACAGCTCAAATAAGCAAAGACAAACGACAGTCCCATTACTTTAAGACATGAAAGTCAGTCAATCCGGAAAATGTCAAGAACTTTTAAAGTTTCTTCAAGTGCAGTCGCAAAACCATCAAGCGCTATGATGAAACTGGCTCTCATGAGGACCGCCACAGGAAAGGAAGACCCAGAGTTACCTCTGCTGCAGAGGATAGGTTCATTAAGTTACCAGCCTCAGAAATCGGCAATTAACTGCACCTCAGATTGCAGCCCAAATAAATGCTTCACAGAGTTCAAGTAACAGACACATCTCTACATCAACTGTTCAGAGGAAACTGATTGAATCAGGCCTGCATGGTCGAATAGTAGAGAGAATTATTTATTTCAGCTTTTATTTCTTTCATCATATTCCCAGTGGGTCAGAAGTTTACATACACTAAATTAGTATTAGGTAGCATTGCCTTTAAATTGTTTAACTTGGGTCAAAGCGTTTGGGTAGCCTTCCACAAGCTTCCCACAATAAGTTGGGTGAATTTTGGCCCATTCGTCCTGACAGAGTTGGTGTAACTGAGTCAGGTTTGTAGGCCTCCTTGCTCGCACACGCTTTTCAGTTCTGCCCACACATTTTCTATAGGATTGAGGTCAGGGCTTTGTGATGGCCACTCCAATACCTTGACTTTGTTGTCCTTAAGCCATTTTGCCACAACTTTGGAAATAGGCTTGGGGTCATTGTCCATTTGGAAGACTAAATGGCGACCAAGCTTTAACTTCCTGACTGATGTCTTGAGATGTTGCTTCAATATATCCACATAATTTTCCTTCCTCATGATTCCATCTATTTTGTGAAGTGCACCAGTCCCTCCTGCAGCAAAGCACCCCCACAGCATGATGCTGCCACCCCCGTCCTTCACGGTTGGGATGGTGTTCTTCGGCTTGCAAGCAACCACCCTTTTCCTCCAAACATAACGATGGTCATTATGGCCAAATAGTTACAGTTGAAGTCGGAAGTTTACTACACTTAGGTTGGAGACATTAAAACTACTTTTTTCAACCACTGCACATTTTCTGTTAACAAACTATAGTTTTGGCAAGTCGGTTAGGACGTCTACTTTGTGCATGACACAAGTAATTTTTCCAACAATTGTTTACAGACAGATTATTTCACTTATAATTCACTGTATCACAATTCCAGTGGGTCAGAAGTTTACATACACTAAGTGTAACACTGCCTTTAAACAGCTTAGAAAATTCCAGAAAATGATGTCATGGTTTAGAAGCTTCTGATAGGCTAATTGACATCATTTGAGTCAATTGGGAGGTGTACCTGTGGATGTATTTCAAGGCCTACCTTCAAACTTAGTGCCTCTTTGCTTGACATCATGGGAAAATCAAAATAAATAAGCCAAGACCTCAGAAAAATAAATGGTAGACCTCCACAAGTCTGGTTCATCCTTGGGAGCAATTTCCAAACGCCGGAAGGTACCACGTCAAATTGCACATCAAAATATCAATCATGCATTCCCTGGATATGTTTGATGAAATAACAGAGTTTTTGACTCATAGGCTACCATCTCAGTTGTCTTACTTGGCACTGGAAATAATGTGTTTAGAGCCTTGCCGCTAATGTAAAGAAGCTGTCAGAATTCAACGATAAATTAGCCCACATGGAAAACTAAAGGCATAGAAACTGTAAATGACTTGGTGATAGGAAATACAATTACTTCCATGACAGAATTAAAAAGCAATTTTGGACTGACCAATGTAGACCTTTTCAAATTCATGCAACTTGAAAGTTTTATATCATGAAATTTCGATCTGAAATCTTTTGGACATCAGAGCAATGTTGAGGGAATCCCTATTTGAATCAGAAAAGGATACTCATATGATAGGTAAGAAATACAAACCCTTGCAGAGAGCCTACCCAATTGACAGTCTATTAAAAAAAATATATAAACTATTGGAACCAAGACCTAAAAAATAACTGATATTGGCACAAGATGGAGGGAGTGTTAGAACATAACTAATGAAATTACAGTTAATGAAAATGTACGCTTAATCCAGTATAAACTAATATATATAATTTATTATACAAGAGACAAAATTCAAACATTATACAGCACAACTGCAGAGTCATGTCTTGTGTGTAAAGCTAACAACAATCTTGTCTTAAGTATAAAACTAACAATGACTCAATAATTCATGCATAGCCGCGGGGAAGGAGGGGTGCTGAGGTCCTGCAGCACCCCCTGATAAATCCCAATTAAAGAATAATAAATGTTTTAATGTAAAATGTATAATACTTTTTTTTGTGCACCAAATTAGTGCACTATGCCTTTTTTACTCCTGTATGAGCGGAGAAAAATACTCCTCAGCAGAGAGGGGAGCAAAATACCCCCCTAAAATATATATGTTTTATATATACAGTACCCATCAAAAGTTTGGACACACCTACTCATTCAAGGGTTTTTCTTTATTTTTACTATTTTCTACATTGTAGAATAATAGTGAAGACATCAAAACTATGAAATAACACATATGGAATCTCATAGTAACCAAAAAAGTGTTAAACAAATCAAAATATATTTTATATTTGAGATTCTTCAAAGTAGCCACCCTTTGCCTTGATGACAGCTTTGAGCACTCTTGGCATTCACTCAACCTGCTTCATGAGGTAGTCACCTGGAATGCATTTAAATTAACAGATGTGCCTTGTTAAAAGTTAATTTGTGGAATTTATTTCCTTCTTAATGTGTTTGAGCCAATCAGTTTTGTTGTGACAATGCAGGGGTTGTTTACAGAAGATAGCCCTATTTGGTAAAAGACCAAGTCCATATTATGACAAGAACAGCTCAAATAAGCAAAGACAAACGACAGTCCATCATTACTTTAAGACATGAAAGTCAGTCAATCCGGAAAATGTCAAGAACTTTTAAAGTTTCTTCAAGTGCAGTCGCAAAAAACCATCAAGCGCTATGATGAAACTGGCTCTCATGAGGACCGCCACAGGAAAGGAAGACCCAGAGTTACCTCTGCTGCAGAGGATAGGTTCATTAAGTTACCAGCCTCAGAAATCGGCAATTAACTGCACCTCAGATTGCAGCCCAAATAAATGCTTCACAGAGTTCAAGTAACAGACACATCTCTACATCAACTGTTCAGAGGAAACTGATTGAATCAGGCCTGCATGGTCGAATAGTAGAGAGAATTATTTATTTCAGCTTTTATTTCTTTCATCATATTCCCAGTGGGTCAGAAGTTTACATACACTAAATTAGTATTAGGTAGCATTGCCTTTAAATTGTTTAACTTGGGTCAAACGTTTCGGGTAGCCTTCCACAAGCTTCCCACAATAAGTTGGGTGAATTTTGGCCCATTCGTCCTGACAGAGTTGGTGTAACTGAGTCAGGTTTGTAGGCCTCCTTGCTCGCACACGCTTTTTCAGTTCTGCCCACACATTTTCTATAGGATTGAGGTCAGGGCTTTGTGATGGCCACTCCAATACCTTGACTTTGTTGTCCTTAAGCCATTTTGCCACAACTTTGGAAATAGGCTTGGGGTCATTGTCCATTTGGAAGACTAAATGGCGACCAAGCTTTAACTTCCTGACTGATGTCTTGAGATGTTGCTTCAATATATCCACATAATTTTTCCTTCCTCATGATTCCATCTATTTTGTGAAGTGCACCAGTCCCTCCTGCAGCAAAGCACCCCCACAGCATGATGCTGCCACCCCCGTCCTTCACGGTTGGGATGGTGTTCTTCGGCTTGCAAGCAACCACCCTTTTCCTCCAAACATAACGATGGTCATTATGGCCAAATAGTTGACAGTTGAAGTCGGAAGTTTACATACACTTAGGTTGGAGACATTAAAACTACTTTTTTCAACCACTGCACACATTTTCTGTTAACAAACTATAGTTTTGGCAAGTCGGTTAGGACGTCTACTTTGTGCATGACACAAGTAATTTTTCCAACAATTGTTTACAGACAGATTATTTCACTTATAATTCACTGTATCACAATTCCAGTGGGTCAGAAGTTTACATACACTAAGTTAACACTGCCTTTAAACAGCTTAGAAAATTCCAGAAAATGATGTCATGGTTTAGAAGCTTCTGATAGGCTAATTGACATCATTTGAGTCAATTGGGAGGTGTACCTGTGGATGTATTTCAAGGCCTACCTTCAAACTTAGTGCCTCTTTGCTTGACATCATGGGAAAATCAAAATAAATAAGCCAAGACCTCAGAAAAATAAATGGTAGACCTCCACAAGTCTGGTTCATCCTTGGGAGCAATTTCCAAACGCCCGGAAGGTACCACGTCAAATTGCACATCAAAATAGCAATCATGCATTCCCTGGATATGTTTGATGAAATAACAGAGTTTTTGACTCATAGGCTACCATCTCAGTTGTCTTACTTGGCACTGGAAATAATGTGTTTAGAGCCTTGCCGCTAATGTAAAGAAGCTGTCAGAATTCAACGATAAATTAGCCCACATGGAAAACTAAAGGCATAGAAACTGTAAATGACTTGGTGATAGGAAATACAATTACTTCCATGACAGAATTAAAAAGCAATTTTGGACTGACCAATGTAGACCTTTTCAAATTCATGCAACTTGAAAGTTTTATATCATGAAATTTCGATCTGAAATCTTTTGGACATCAGAGCAATGTTGAGGGAATCCTATTTGAATCAGAAAAGGATACTCATATGATAGGTAAGAAATACAAACCCTTGCAGAGAGCCTACCCAATTGACAGTCTATTAAAAAAATATATAAACTATTGGAACCAAGACCTAAAAATAACTGATATTGGCACAAGATGGAGGGAGTGTTAGAACATAACTAATGAAATTACAGTTAATGAAAATGTACGCTTAATCCAGTATAAACTAATATATATAATTTATTATACAAGAGACAAAATTCAAACATTATACAGCACAACTGCAGAGTCATGTCTTGTGTGTAAAGCTAACAACAATCTTGTCTTAAGTATAAAACTAACAATGACTCAATAATTCATGCATAGCCGCGGGAAGGAGGGGTGCTGAGGGTCCTGCAGCACCCCCTGATAAATCCCAATTAAAGAATAATAAATGTTTTAATGTAAAATGTATAATACTTTTTTTTTGTGCACCAAATTAGTGCACTATGCCTTTTTTACTCCTGTATGAGCGGAGAAAAATACTCCTCAGCAGAGAGGGGAGCAAAATACCCCCCTAAAATATATATGTTTTATATATACAGTACCCATCAAAAGTTTGGACACACCTACTCATTCAAGGGTTTTTCTTTATTTTTACTATTTTCTACATTGTAGAATAATAGTGAAGACATCAAAACTATGAAATAACACATATGGAATCTCATAGTAACCAAAAAAGTGTTAAACAAATCAAAATATATTTTATATTTGAGATTCTTCAAAGTAGCCACCCTTTGCCTTGATGACAGCTTTGAGCACTCTTGGCATTCACTCAACCTGCTTCATGAGGTAGTCACCTGGAATGCATTTAAATTAACAGATGTGCCTTGTTAAAAGTTAATTTGTGGAATTTATTTCCTTCTTAATGTGTTTGAGCCAATCAGTTTTGTTGTGACAATGCAGGGGTTGTTTACAGAAGATAGCCCTATTTGGTAAAAGACCAAGTCCATATTATGACAAGAACAGCTCAAATAAGCAAAGACAAACGACAGTCCATCATTACTTTAAGACATGAAAGTCAGTCAATCCGGAAAATGTCAAGAACTTTTAAAGTTTCTTCAAGTGCAGTCGCAAAAACCATCAAGCGCTATGATGAAACTGGCTCTCATGAGGACCGCCACAGGAAAGGAAGACCCAGAGTTACCTCTGCTGCAGAGGATAGGTTCATTAAGTTACCAGCCTCAGAAATCGGCAATTAACTGCACCTCAGATTGCAGCCCAAATAAATGCTTCACAGAGTTCAAGTAACAGACACATCTCTACATCAACTGTTCAGAGGAAACTGATTGAATCAGGCCTGCATGGTCGAATAGTAGAGAGAATTATTTATTTCAGCTTTTATTTCTTTCATCATATTCCCAGTGGGTCAGAAGTTTACATACACTAAATTAGTATTAGGTAGCATTGCCTTTAAATTGTTTAACTTGGGTCAAACGTTTCGGGTAGCCTTCACAAGCTTCCCACAATAAGTTGGGTGAATTTTGGCCCATTCGTCCTGACAGAGTTGGTGTAACTGAGTCAGGTTTGTAGGCCTCCTTGCTCGCACACGCTTTTTCAGTTCTGCCCACACATTTTCTATAGGATTGAGGTCAGGGCTTTGTGATGGCCACTCCAATACCTTGACTTTGTTGTCCTTAAGCCATTTTGCCACAACTTTGGAAATAGGCTTGGGGTCATTGTCCATTTGGAAGACTAAATGGCGACCAAGCTTTAACTTCCTGACTGATGTCTTGAGATGTTGCTTCAATATATCCACATAATTTTCCTTCCTCATGATTCCATCTATTTTGTGAAGTGCACCAGTCCCTCCTGCAGCAAAGCACCCCCACAGCATGATGCTGCCACCCCCGTCCTTCACGGTTGGGATGGTGTTCTTCGGCTTGCAAGCAACCACCCTTTTCCTCCAAACATAACGATGGTCATTATGGCCAAATAGTTACAGTTGAAGTCGGAAGTTTACATACACTTAGGTTGGAGACATTAAAACTACTTTTTCAACCACTGCACACATTTTCTGTTAACAAACTATAGTTTTGGCAAGTCGGTTAGGACGTCTACTTTGTGCATGACACAAGTAATTTTTCCAACAATTGTTTACAGACAGATTATTTCACTTATAATTCACTGTATCACAATTCCAGTGGGTCAGAAGTTTACATACACTAAGTTAACACTGCCTTTAAACAGCTTAGAAAATTCCAGAAAATGATGTCATGGTTTAGAAGCTTCTGATAGGCTAATTGACATCATTTGAGTCAATTGGGAGGTGTACCTGTGGATGTATTTCAAGGCCTACCTTCAAACTTAGTGCCTCTTTGCTTGACATCATGGGAAAATCAAAATAAATAAGCCAAGACCTCAGAAAAATAAATGGTAGACCTCCACAAGTCTGGTTCATCCTTGGGAGCAATTTCCAAACGCCGGAAGGTACCACGTCAAATTGCACATCAAAATATCAATCATGCATTCCCTGGATATGTTTGATGAAATAACAGAGTTTTTGACTCATAGGCTACCATCTCAGTTGTCTTACTTGGCACTGGAAATAATGTGTTTAGAGCCTTGCCGCTAATGTAAAGAAGCTGTCAGAATTCAACGATAAATTAGCCCACATGGAAAACTAAAGGCATAGAAACTGTAAATGACTTGGTGATAGGAAATACAATTACTTCCATGACAGAATTAAAAAGCAATTTTGGACTGACCAATGTAGACCTTTTCAAATTCATGCAACTTGAAAGTTTTATATCATGAAATTTCGATCTGAAATCTTTTGGACATCAGAGCAATGTTGAGGGAATCCTATTTGAATCAGAAAAGGATACTCATATGATAGGTAAGAAATACAAACCCTTGCAGAGAGCCTACCCAATTGACAGTCTATTAAAAAATATATAAACTATTGGAACCAAGACCTAAAAATAACTGATATTGGCACAAGATGGAGGGAGTGTTAGAACATAACTAATGAAATTACAGTTAATGAAAATGTACGCTTAATCCAGTATAAACTAATATATATAATTTATTATACAAGAGACAAAATTCAAACATTATACAGCACAACTGCAGAGTCATGTCTTGTGTGTAAAGCTAACAACAATCTTGTCTTAAGTATAAAACTAACAATGACTCAATAATTCATGCATAGCCG
The DNA here is from genome assembly GCF_020615455.1 of Coregonus clupeaformis. Lineage (NCBI taxonomy): Eukaryota > Metazoa > Chordata > Actinopteri > Salmoniformes > Salmonidae > Coregonus > Coregonus clupeaformis. The sequence goes on from NC_059197.1 coordinate 36,383,158, forward strand.
CGGGAAGGAGGGGGTGCTGAGGGTCCTGCAGCACCCCCTGATAAATCCCAATTAAAGAATAATAAATGTTTTAATGTAAAATGTATAATACTTTTTTTTGTGCACCAAATTAGTGCACTATGCCTTTTTACTCCTGTATGAGCGGAGAAAAATACTCCTCAGCAGAGAGGGGAGCAAAATACCCCCTAAAATATATATGTTTTATATATACAGTACCCATCAAAAGTTTGGACACACCTACTCATTCAAGGGTTTTTCTTTATTTTTACTATTTTCTACATTGTAGAATAATAGTGAAGACATCAAAACTATGAAATAACACATATGGAATCTCATAGTAACCAAAAAAGTGTTAAACAAATCAAAATATATTTTATATTTGAGATTCTTCAAAGTAGCCACCCTTTGCCTTGATGACAGCTTTGAGCACTCTTGGCATTCACTCAACCTGCTTCATGAGGTAGTCACCTGGAATGCATTTAAATTAACAGATGTGCCTTGTTAAAAGTTAATTTGTGGAATTTATTTCCTTCTTAATGTGTTTGAGCCAATCAGTTTTGTTGTGACAATGCAGGGGTTGTTTACAGAAGATAGCCCTATTTGGTAAAAGACCAAGTCCATATTATGACAAGAACAGCTCAAATAAGCAAAGACAAACGACAGTCCATCATTACTTTAAGACATGAAAGTCAGTCAATCCGGAAAATGTCAAGAACTTTTAAAGTTTCTTCAAGTGCAGTCGCAAAAACCATCAAGCGCTATGATGAAACTGGCTCTCATGAGGACCGCCACAGGAAAGGAAGACCCAGAGTTACCTCTGCTGCAGAGGATAGGTTCATTAAGTTACCAGCCTCAGAAATCGGCAATTAACTGCACCTCAGATTGCAGCCCAAATAAATGCTTCACAGAGTTCAAGTAACAGACACATCTCTACATCAACTGTTCAGAGGAAACTGATTGAATCAGGCCTGCATGGTCGAATAGTAGAGAGAATTATTTATTTCAGCTTTTATTTCTTTCATCATATTCCCAGTGGGTCAGAAGTTTACATACACTAAATTAGTATTAGGTAGCATTGCCTTTAAATTGTTTAACTTGGGTCAAACGTTTGGGTAGCCTTCCACAAGCTTCCCACAATAAGTTGGGTGAATTTTGGCCCATTCGTCCTGACAGAGTTGGTGTAACTGAGTCAGGTTTGTAGGCCTCCTTGCTCGCACACGCTTTTTCAGTTCTGCCCACACATTTTCTATAGGATTGAGGTCAGGGCTTTGTGATGGCCACTCCAATACCTTGACTTTGTTGTCCTTAAGCCATTTTGCCACAACTTTGGAAATAGGCTTGGGGTCATTGTCCATTTGGAAGACTAAATGGCGACCAAGCTTTAACTTCCTGACTGATGTCTTGAGATGTTGCTTCAATATATCCACATAATTTTTCCTTCCTCATGATTCCATCTATTTTGTGAAGTGCACCAGTCCCTCCTGCAGCAAAGCACCCCCACAGCATGATGCTGCCACCCCCGTCCTTCACGGTTGGGATGGTGTTCTTCGGCTTGCAAGCAACCACCCTTTTCCTCCAAACATAACGATGGTCATTATGGCCAAATAGTTACAGTTGAAGTCGGAAGTTTACATACACTTAGGTTGGAGACATTAAAACTACTTTTTCAACCACTGCACACATTTTCTGTTAACAAACTATAGTTTTGGCAAGTCGGTTAGGACGTCTACTTTGTGCATGACACAAGTAATTTTTCCAACAATTGTTTACAGACAGATTATTTCACTTATAATTCACTGTATCACAATTCCAGTGGGTCAGAAGTTTACATACACTAAGTTAACACTGCCTTTAAACAGCTTAGAAAATTCCAGAAAATGATGTCATGGTTTAGAAGCTTCTGATAGGCTAATTGACATAATTTGAGTCAATTGGGAGGTGTACCTGTGGATGTATTTCAAGGCCTACCTTCAAACTTAGTGCCTCTTTGCTTGACATCATGGGAAAATCAAAATAAATAAGCCAAGACCTCAGAAAAATAAATGGTAGACCTCCACAAGTCTGGTTCATCCTTGGGAGCAATTTCCAAACGCCGGAAGGTACCACGTCAAATTGCACATCAAAATAGCAATCATGCATTCCCTGGATATGTTTGATGAAATAACAGAGTTTTTGACTCATAGGCTACCATCTCAGTTGTCTTACTTGGCACTGGAAATAATGTGTTTAGAGCCTTGCCGCTAATGTAAAGAAGCTGTCAGAATTCAACGATAAATTAGCCCACATGGAAAACTAAAGGCATAGAAACTGTAAATGACTTGGTGATAGGAAATACAATTACTTCCATGACGGAATTAAAAAGCAATTTTGGACTGACCAATGTAGACCTTTTCAAATTCATGCAACTTGAAAGTTTTATATCATGAAATTTCGATCTGAAATCTTTTGGACATCAGAGCAATGTTGAGGGAATCCTATTTGAATCAGAAAAGGATACTCATAGGATAGGTAAGAAATACAAACCCTTGCAGAGAGCCTACCCACAGTCTATTAAAAAAATATATAAACTATTGGAACCAAGACCTAAAAATAACTGATATTGGCACAAGATGGAGGGAGTGTTAGAACATAACTAATGAAATTACAGTTAATGAAAATGTACGCTTAATCCAGTATAAACTAATATATATAATTTATTATACAAGAGACAAAATTCAAACATTATACAGCACAACTGCAGAGTCATGTCTTGTGTGTAAAGCTAACAACAATCTTGTCTTAAGTATAAAACTAACAATGACTCAATAATTCATGCATAGCCGCGGGAAGGAGGGGTGCTGAGGGTCCTGCAGCACCCCCTGATAAATCCCAATTAAAGAATAATAAATGTTTTAATGTAAAATGTATAATACTTTTTTTTTGTGCACCAAATTAGTGCACTATGCCTTTTTTATTCCTGTATGAGCGGAGAAAAATAATCCTCAGCAGAGAGGGGAGCAAAATACCCCCCTAAAATATATATTTTTTCTATATACAGTACCCATCAAAAGTTTGGACACACCTACTCATTCAAGGGTTTTTCTTTATTTTTACTATTTTCTACATTGTAGAATAATAGTGAAGACATCAAAACTATGAAATAACACATATGGAATCATGTAGTAACCAAAAAAGTGTTAAACAAATCAAAATATATTTTATATTTGAGATTCTTCAAAGTAGCCACCCTTTGCCTTGATGACAGCTTTGAGCACTCTTGGCATTCACTCAACCAGCTTCATGAGGTAGTCACCTGGAATGCATTTAAATTAACAGATGTGCCTTGTTAAAAGTGAATTTGTGGAATTTATTTCCTTCTTAATGTGTTTGAGCCAATCAGTTTTGTTGTGACAAGGTAGGGGTTGTTTACAGAAGATAGCCCTATTTGGTAAAAGACCAAGTCCATATTATGACAAGAACAGCTCAAATTAGCAAAGACAAACGACAGTCCATCATTACTTTAAGACATGAAAGTCAGTCAATCCGGAAAATGTCAAGAACTTTTAAAGTTTCTTCAAGTGCAGTCGCAAAAACCATCAAGCGCTATGATGAAACTGGCTCTCATGAGGACCGCCACAGGAAAGGAAGACCCAGAGTTACCTCTGCTGCAGAGGATAGGTTCATTAAGTTACTAGCCTCAGAAATCGGCAATTAACTGCACCTCAGATTGCAGCCCAAATAAATGCTTCACAGAGTTCAAGTAACAGACACATCTCTACATCAACTGTTCAGAGGAAACTGCTTGAATCAGGCCTGCATGGTCGAATTGCTGCAAAGAAACCACTGCTAAAGAACACCAATAAGGAGAAGACTTGCTTGGGCCAAGAAACACAAGCAATGGACCTTAGACCGGTGGAAATCTGTCCTTTGGTCTGATGTGTCCAAATTTGAGATTTTTGGTTCCAACTGCCGTATCTTTGTGAGACGCAGAGTAGGTGAACGGGTGATCTCTGCATGTGTGGTTCCCACCGTGAAGCATGGAGGAGGAGGTATGATGGTGTGGGGGTGCTTTGCTGGTGACACTGTCTGTGATTGATTTAGAATTCAAGGCACACTTAACCAGCATGGCTACCACAGCATTCTGCAGCAATACTCCATCCCGTGGTCCTCTGTAGCTCAGTTGGTAGAGCATGGCGCTTGTAACGCCAGGGTAGTGGGTTCGATCCCCGGGACCACCCATACGTAAAAATGTATGCACACATGACTGTAAGTCGCTTTGGATAAAAGCGTCTGCTAAATGGCATATTATATATATTATTATATTATCTGGTTTGCGCTTAGTGGGACTATCATTTGTTTTTCAACAGAACAATGACCCAAAACACACCTCCAGGCTGTGGAAGGGCTATTTGACCAAGAAGGAGAGTGATGGAGTGCTGCGTCAGATGACCTGGCCTCCACAATCACCTGACCTCAACCCAATTGAGATTGTTTGGGATGAGTTGGACCGAAGAGTGAAGGAAAAGCAGCCAACAAGTGCTCAGCATATGTGGGAACTCCTTTAAGTCTGTTGGAAAAGCATTCCAGGTGACTACCTCATGAAGCTGGTTGAGAGAATTCCAAGCTGTGCAAAGCTGTCATCAAGGCAAAGGGTGGCTACCTTGAATAATCTCAAATATAAGATATATTTTTTTGGTTACTACATGATTCCATATGTGTTATTTCATAGTTTTGATGTCTTCACTATTATTCTACAATGTAGAAAATAGTAAAAATAAAGAAAAACCCTTGAATGAGTAGGTCCAAACTTTTGACTGGTACTGTGTAAATATATATATTTTTTTCTTCTGGGGGCACCCCTACTTCCCGCAGCCATGCCCCTATCAGATTCTGTCTTTGCTTTCACTTTGTCAGGCTGGGGCAAAGGGGAAAACTCTGAAGCCCTTGTCAGGCAAGGGTTAGGAAAGAGCAACATCGCTCTCATCTGGCTCTCATCAGTCTTATCGTGACTTACTTTATGACTTTGAACTGTTTGTCTCTCGTAGGGTGCCGTAGAAAAGATGTGTAAACAGAGAAGATTACAAACTGTTCCAGAGTTCCACCAGTTCAACTCTTTGGGGTCGGGGATCTCTTCTTGCTACGTTTTCTTTTGTTGATTATCCAAACATAGTTGTTGGAGGCGCATGACAGCTGACAGCCTTCTCTTGCCAGCAAAGCCTGAAATCTAGCTCAGACAGCTAAAAAGACAGACGTCAGACGTTGATTGCCTCATTCACTTGACAGGAGCTTGTCGTCTAACGTTAGCGGGTAATGTATCAGATTAGATGGCTTTTGATTGACAAAATGTCTCAAGTTTCTGTTTATTTTCATGATAGCTAGCTAGCTAGCGACACCGGAAGAGTAAAGTACACACTGCTAGCTAACTAATTGGCTTGCTTGCTATACGAGCAGAGGAGCTAGATGTTATTGCCTGATAACTCATGAGATACAGTACTTGTTTGTCGTTACAAATCTAGCCAGCCTCCTTATGCAAAATTATTGTAACGAGCTATGCTAATTAGCTAAATAGTTAACTGTAAATGAGATTCTCAACTATTGCTTCCTTGATTTTTTCCTATTTAGCTAGCTATTGATAATTAATTATTATCATTGAACCTTTGCCAGCTAGGTTGCTACTTGTGGTATGAACAGATCCTTGAAGAGATAATATCTCATCAGATGGATGTATTTTCTTGTCTTCTTGGCAGGCATGGAGGAAGCCAATCAAGATGCCTTTGACAGAGCCAGGCTGCAGGTGATCAAAGACGGCTATGAGAAGGCCTTTGAGTGCATTAACAGGGGCCTGACAGAGGATGAATCTGGCCACAAGGCCCAGGCCCTGGCCGAGTACAGACAGGGGCGCCAGCACCTCCTCAGGGCCATCAGCGTGCCCTCACAGGGGCACGAGTGTGTGGGCAGCTCCTGGGAGTCAGCCCGCCAGATGCAGCACAAGATGCAGGAGACTCTGAACAACATCACCACTCGATTGGCAGTCCTAGAGACCAGCCCAGACCCTGAGCTCCCACCCCCTCTAGATGCCTCTAATGGAGTCCCTGGAACAGCCTCTAACTCTAACCTCTACCCCAAACTGGAGAAGGAGAAACCAGAGCGGCCATCTCCACCCAAGCTGCTGATGACTAACTGCCAGGCTGGAGCTGTGGGAGGCAGTGTGTCTTCCTCCCTGCCTCTTTCTCCCACTAGGCAGCCTGCGGTGCCTGGCGAGCTGCCCCCAGCCTACTCCTCCCAGGCGGCTGACGGCCACCTGACTATCTCCTACGGGACAGAGTCTGGAGAGATGTCACTGGTGGGAGAGGAGTTTTACAACCACATGTCCCCCTCTCCCCCCTCTCCTCAGAGCCTAGGGGAGGATGGAGAGGAACTCTTCTTCCTGTCTCATGGGGTGCAGATATTCTTTGTCACACCTGACGGCCAGGTCAGCGCTCCCTCCTACCCAGGGTACCTGCGGATGGTCAAGTTCACCAGCCAGCAGTCAGAGAGAGTCCCCAACCGCCCCCCAGCCTTCCTGCAGGTAAGAGGGATGTGGGGGGAATGGGGTGATGAATTCTAGTCACAGTCTACTGTGTGTGTTGCCATTTACAGTGCCCTTATAATAGTGTAAACACTTATTGTATTCAGCATTTCAGTTTATGATGAAATCACAGGGTTCTTGGAATCTGTTTTCTTGACCTCTCTGTATCTGTTGTGCACTCTAACACGATTTCATCATCAATGGTTTGCTCTACCTCTACTCATAAACTCCCTCCTGTCATACAGAGAAGGCTGTGTGTGTGTGTGTGTGTGTGTGTGTGTGTGTGTGTGTGGGGTTGGTGTTTAGAATAGGGTTGGGCTCGTGTGTATGTGGGATAGGCTAGCAGTAGCACAGCAGCCAGCTAATGATCTGTGTCCTGCATCATGTGATCAGTGACTGTGGCCCTAATCCCAGGCAGGAGTTCTCTATGATGTCATGGTTGGAAAACCCCAGTGGCCATCATGTCAGGTTCAGAGATCTGTGTCACAACTAGTTACAGCAGAGAGACAGACAGGGTGTTGAATCTTCCCTGTGTTTTGATGAATGTAGTAATGTAGGCCTAGTTGATACAGATTATAGACGGATGGTTTCCCTCTTTGGTTTCCTTGTTCCCGTGGTGTCATGACAAGATAACCTCTGGCTCTACGCTGCTGTCTGTCTGCTGCCTGCCACATGAACATAATATTACACCAGCACCACTAGTCTTTGAACAGAGCTGGAGATTGATAACACATAGCCCCCTCTGTTTGTCTGCAGTGAGTAGCACAGTGGACAAGGTTGTCCCCTCCTTAGTAATACTGTCCCCATGTGTGTAAACATGTACTGAGACTGGTGATAAGATAAGGAGATGGAAATAATACAACTCTTATAAATGTTTCACCAAGGCCTGTATGTAATCAACAGCTGTATGGCTATGTGGGAGTGTCAGAGATAGTAACAGCCCACTTAATGTGTTTGTCTTCACAGTGGGTTAACAGTACTGTATCATAGTGTTGGGGTCGACTCGTCATTGTGGAATTTCACAGTCGTTCCATATAAACTCCCTATACTGTCCTGTGTGATTGGCTGTACTGTTGATGTGTTCCATGTGTGTGATGGATTATACTGTTCATGTATTCCAGGTTTGTGATTGGCTGTACCCGCTGATGGCCACTGATTCCCCCGTCCTGCTGTGTAACACAGGGGTGTTCATGTTCCCGGACATGATGGCTTCCGCCCCGGGGTCCTACGTGGGCGTTGTGCTGTCCTCTGAACTGCCTGCAGAAGACAGACAACTGTTCCAGGACCTGCTGTCCCAGATGACAGACCTTAGGGTGCAGGTGAGCTGCTGAGGGTGCGTCTCAAATGCACTACATTTGACCAGGGCCCATAGGGTGCTGCTCTCTGACTGGCCCATATGAAGGTGTCTGGTGGTCGGCTGGTTGGCCGTATGGTCCAAGGAATAGTAATAGAATAATAGTACGGTAATAGAATAATTAACGTATCTCTCTGCCTGATGCGTTTTTGCAGATTTCAGGTGTACAATGCATTCGGAAAGTATTCAGACCCCTTGACTTTTTCCACATTTTGTTACATTACAGCCTTATTCTAAAAAAATTTTTTTTAAAATTCCCTCATCAATCTACACACAAAACCCCATAATGACAAAGCAAAAACAGGTTTTTATCAATTTTATCAAAAAAATTTAAAATAATTTACTCAGTACTTTGTTGAAGCACCTTTGGCAGCGATTACAGCCTTGCGTCTTCTTGGGTATGACGCTACAAGCTTGGCACACCTGTATTTGAGGAATTTCTTCCATTCTTCTCTGCGGATCCTCTCAAGCTCTGTCAGGTTGAATGGGGAGCGTTGCTGCACTGTTATTTTCAGGTCTCTCCAAAGATGTCCGATCGGGTTCAAGCCCGCGGTCTGGCTGGGCCACTCAAGGACATTCAGAGACTTGTCCCGAAGCCACTCCTGCGTTGTCTTGGCTGTGTGCTTAGAGTTGTTGTCCTGTTGAAAGGTGAACCTTTCCCCCAGTCTGAGGTCCTGCGCGCTCTGGAGCAGGTTTTCATCAAGGTTCTCTCTGTACTTTGCTCCGTTCATCTTTCCCTCGATCCTGACTAGTCTCCCAGTCCCTGCCGCTGAAAAACATCCCCACAGCATGATACTGCCACTACCATGCTTCACCGTAGGGATGGTGCCAGGTTTCCTCCAGACGTGACACTTGGCATTCAGGCCAACGAGTTCAATCTTGGTTTCATCAGACCAGAGAATGTATATAGACAGGTGTGTTCCTTTCCAAATCATGTCCAATCAATTGAATTTACCACAGGTGGACTCCAATCAAGTTATAGAAACATCTCAAGGATGATAAATGGAAACAGGATGCAACTGAGCTCAATTTTGAGTCTCATAGTAAAGGGTCTGAATACTTATGTAAATAAAGGCTGTAACGTAACAAAATGTGGAAAAGGTCAAGAGGTCTGAATATTTTCCGAATGCACTGTATTTGTGTCATTGAAAGATGTGTTAAAGGTACCAAAGCAATACCACACCATGACAAGTGTCCTTGTGCAGAAGGTTATGGACCCTGGATAAAAAGAATGACAGGGTTGCCTACATCCATTCTTAATCAGCAGTTCAGAAACAGTGACAGTTTGAAGTCATTTCCAAGCATTGTTCTTTGTTTTCTTATATCCCTGTCAATGATCCCAGTGGAATGTAAGGTTCAAATTAGGGATTTGGCCCAAAATGGAACCCTTCATAGTGCCCTACCTTTGACCAGAGCCTGGTCAAAATAGTGCACAACATATGGAATAGTGTGCCATTTGGCCTAGATTTAGTACAGTAGTAGATTACCATGAGCTATTCTGCTCTCTAGCCTCTCTGACTCCGTCTGATTGGTCCATGTTTCTGATGTTATTCCAGAACACTGAAGGCTCTACTGCACTGCTTGCTCCCTGAATACACCTAGCCTCCGCAGTTAGGGAATTTAGAACAATGGGCAAGAGCTAATGCTCTTATCTGGCTAGAACACAACACAGCCTCAGTAGTCACTACAGTAATGGAGTCAGACGGTGGTTCTGTCACCGAGAAATAGGATTCTAACTGATGGCATGTTGTTGTTGACAAACTACCTGTCACATGGACAGCTGCTTCTGGGATGGAATCCAATAAGCAAGTAGGCTTTTCATGAGCATATATGTACATTTAGGAGGTTGTGTCTTGTTGAGAATAGCAATGATGGTATTAGAACAATGCCCCTCTGTCTGTTTTCCTCAAGCAAGGGGACATCTGAAACGTGTCTGGTGACTATGTCTTTGTTTAGAGAATAATTAATCATTGTGATCAGGATGGGGATAGAGGGAGGAGAGGGTAGCGGTAGCAGGAGGCTACTACTAGGAGGTTACTATGAGAGTTAGGGTAAGGCACTTAAGGTTACCAGGAGGTTATCAGGAGGTTACTATGAGGCAGGGACTGCTAGGCTCCAGCTAGGCTAACTGGTCCTGTAATAGTTGTAAGTTACAGAAAACAGAGAGGACCATGACAGCGAGGCATAGTTAATCAAACTTTAATGTTATTCTGCCAATGCTGTACATATGCACCAGCAGGTGTCATAAAACCACTGTTGCAAAACACCATATTAATACAAGTCCTACTGCTCCAGGCTCCAGATGAGGCAGCAGACAGCATCAACCTGAGCCAGAAGGTGTCCATCGCTCCCCCCGAGGAAGAGGAGGCCCCAGCAGCAGGAGAGGAGGAGGAGGAGAAGAACCTGCCAGAGTGGAGCGAGAAGGTGGCCAGCGGCATCCTCACAGGTCAGACCCAGGGCCCTAACCCCTACAACGCTAACCCTAACCAATGGCATCCTAACCCGAGGCTGTAGGGGTTAGGGTTAAGGTTGTATGCTGTGTATCACTTACTGACATATACTGTGTTTTTTCGATCCAGGGGCATCGTGGCTGAGCTGGGGCCTGGTGAAGGGAGCTGAGTTCACTGGCATAGCCATCCACAAGGGGGCGTCCAAACTGCGGGAGCACATCACCCCCGAGGACAAGCCAGCCCATGTCAGCCCCTCTGTCTCCAAGGGATTGCATGTAGCCAAACAGGCCACCGGGGGCGCTGTCCGTGTCAGCCAGTTCCTGGGTGAGAAGCAGCTGAGTGTCTGACTCTGATTTTGTTCTGGTGTTGGAAGGAGCTGACTGTCTGATTGGTTCTGGTGTTGGAAGGAGCTGACTGTCTGATTGGTTCTGGTGTTGGAAGGAGCTGACTGCCTGATTGGTTGTGGATGGGTGCATTGTGTGTAGTGTTAGTAGTGTATGGTGGTGTGTGTGTGTTGTGTTATGACGGGGTGTGTATTGTGTTATGATCAGGTGTGTGTTGTTTGTAGTGGACGGTGTGTTGTGTTATGACGGGGTGTGGATTATGTTATGATCGGGTGTGTGTTGTGTTTGTAGTGGACGGTGTGTGTATGGTGGCAGGATGTGTGGGGAGAGAGCTGGCTCCCCATGTGAAGAAACATGGAGGCAAGTTGGTCCCGGAGTCCATGAAGAAAGACAAAGATGGACGATCCAACATCGATGGAGCCATGGTGGTGGCTGCCAGCGGAGTTCAAGGTACACATAGTCACTGTTGTGGTTGTTATAGTCACTAGGCTATTCATTGTATAGGACAAGACAGAACAACACAAACGTTGGCCGTATGGTCCAAGGAATAGTAATAGAATAATAGTAATAGAATAATGAACGTATCTCTCTGCCTGATGCGTTTTTGCAGATTTCAGGTGTACAATGCATTCGGAAAGTATTCAGACCCCTTGACTTTTTCAACATTTTGTTACATTACAGCCTTATTCTAAAATTGATTCTTTTTAAAAAATTCTCATCAATTTACACACAATACCCCATAATGACAAAGCAAAAACAGGTTTTTTTATCAATTTTAGCAAAAAAACACACAAAAAACGGAAATATCACATTTACATAAATATTGAGACCATTTACTCAGTACTTTGTTGAAGCACCTTTGGCAGCGATTACAGCCTTGCGTCTTCTTGGGTATGACGCTACAAGCTTGGCACACCTGTATTTTAGGAATTTCTTCCATTCTCCTCTGCGGATCCTCTCAAGCTCTGTCAGGTTGAATGGGGAGCGTTGCTGCACAGTTATTTTCAGGTCTCTCCAGAGATGTCTGATCGGGTTCAAGCCCAGGGTCTGGCTGGGCCACTCAAGGTCATTCAGAGACTTGTCCCGAAGCCACTCCTGCGTTGTCACTGTTGTGGTTGTTATAGTCACTAGGCTAGTCATTGTATAGGACAAGACAGAACAACACAAACGTTGGCCGTGAGCAGTAGATCACCTGCTGGGTGTCAACAAACGGTGGAGATTCAACGTAGAATGTAGAATCGACAGGAAATTAATAGATAATGACTGCCGATGTTCGGTGGTCAGAGGCAATAGGACGGCCACCCACTACGCATGGCCACCATTCGTATTGGTCTGTCTTGTCCTTAAGGATGGTTCACGTGGATTATGTACCCCCTATTCTACCAAGTGTCTAGTTGTTGTTGTGGTTCCTGTGTGTTTCTACCTGAAGGCTTCGCTACCATGTGGACCGGCTTGGAAGTAGCAGCAAAGAACATCACCGTCTCTGTTGCCTCAGAAACCGTCAACACTGTCAAGCATAAGTAGGTCTTTCTCTGTACACTTCAACCAACATGTGTTGTCTGTGCTCTTCTCATTCAACATGGCTGAGTCTCAAATGGCATCCGATGAGCCTATGGGTCCTGGTCAAAGGTAGTGCACTATATAGGGAATAGGGTGCCATTTGAGACGCAGCCATGTCAAAATAAATGTTGTATTGTCACATACACCGGATAGGTGCAGTGTGTTGTTTTACAGGGTCAGCCATAGTAGTACGGCACCCCTGGAGTAAATTAGGGTTAAGTGCCTTGCTCAAGGACATGTCAACAGATTTTTCACCTTGTCGGGTATTCAAACTAGCGACCGTTCGGTTACTGGCCCAACGCTCTAACCACTAGGCTACCTGCCGAATGTGTTCTGTGCTCGGCTCATTCACCATGTGTGAATGGCAGTACTACTTGTTTGTCTGTTTACATTTGCTCCTGTCCACCTAGCTCTGATGTGTATGTCTGTTCTTTTGCTTTCTAGACCAGGTTTTGCTAAACCAGATTTTTGCAGTGTATCTTGCAAACACTCACTTGTGTTTTATAAGCAAAAACAAGCAAGCACTTACTGTACATTTCCCTCTTCCACTTATTTTTCAGATTTAGGGGTCTACAAAACATCTTAGACCCTCCTAATGACAAGAAGACATGTATTTTCTCTTAAAGCCAGACTTTAATGAACCCTCCTTTATAATAATGAGCAGCATGGCCAAGGCTTAGCCTCTGTTTCTGGGTGGTCTGAATGTAAAGCTGCTGGATTCACCTCTACTCTCTAACATGAGCTACTCTTCTATCCTACTCGGCTATACACCCGTAATTCAACATGTAGCTTACACTGATTTCTCTGGTTTCTAACTAACCAACTCTTTTTCCTGACTTCATTGAAAATAATATAACTATTCCTAATACATAATCATAGTATGAATTGATGCACTTATTGAATTGATGTGTATTATATGTAGAAATAAGTGCAATCACCAGCCCCACAATATAATTTAGTTGTATATTTACAGATTACTGAATAGTCAGATAACAACAGAATTCTGTTGAATTCATGCTCTGCATGGGTGGTGGCTTTAATCCTAGTTGCATGTTGTTGCTGTCCTTGCTGTTCCCTATTATTGCCCTCCATCCTCCTGCCCCCAACCCTCCACCTCCCAGCCCTCCCCCTCTCACCAGTTGGTTGTGTGTGATTGATTATAAGGTATGGGGCGGCAGCCGGCCAGGCCACAGACCATGCTGTGAACTCCGCCATTAACATGGGCGTCACCGCCTTCAACATTGACAACCTGGGCATCAAAGCTGCGGTGAAGAAGACTGGCAAACAGACGGCCGTGGCCATCCTGGAGGACTACCAGCTACAGGACCCTAACACTAACCAGAAACAAGTGGAGAAACGGGACAAATAGGCCCCATCCAGGAACAAGTTTTACGTCCCAAATGGCAGCCTATACCCTAAATAGTCACTACTTTTGACCAGAGAAAGATATAGAGAATAGGGTGCGATTTGGGACACAGTCAACCCCTAGCCCCATGACACTTGCCCTAACCTCTACCCACAGAGCACTGGTGTAGAAATGAGAGGACTGGATAGGTGTGAGGCAAAACTTCTACCTGCCAAGTCTGTCATAGGGAAAGGCTGAGGTACTACCATATTGATTAAACATATCCTATTCTTTCAGATCTACCCAAGTGCCTAGAGGGTAAAGGCTAGGACTGTATCCCAAATGGCACCCTATTCCCGATATAGTGCACTACAAAGGGAATGGGGTGCCATTTGGGGCACACCCATGTCCTCCTCTCTCTCCTTTAGAGCCTTAATTAACACACAATTTGTATTCTTCTATAAAGAAATCTATCTATATGTGAATTATTTATTTACAATACATATTTTATATTTGCATACTAGTTGACTAATAGCCTATAGATATGTTACTAGGTTTTGAAACTGTTAAGCGCACTAATCTTCATAATGAACGGTATAATGACATTATAATAATGTGATAAATATAATAATAACTAAGATGGACATTGTATGTAGGTAGGCTGATGTACAATTGCTAAATTATTTGTGTGAAATGTTGGTGAGAAGAAGACGCTGGAATTTAATAAGTCAGGTATGCGATACAAATATAAACTGAAAACAGGATTATTAAAAAAAAAATCAGATGGAACAGTTGTCTGTTTCAAGACTACTGCTGATGACCTATTGTAGTGATACTGTAGTAAGAGTAGTAGTATTACTGTAGTAGTATTACTGCAGTAGTACTGTAGTAACACTGTCCACAGTTCAGTCAATCTGGAGGTAAAGGTGTATCTGAGGCGAGGTTGCACAATTCCGGTAACTGTCCCAAAATCCCCAGGTTTTCCAGAAATTCTGGTTGGAGGAATCTGGATTTTCTGCTTATTCCCGCCTAGTCACTTCCCCCATCCATAACCCGAGGCCAGCATTCGTTCTGTGTTTCAAGATTAATTTCCTCCTGATTCCTGGAATCTTCCAAAAGGAATTTCTGGAAAACCTGGGAATTTTGCAAAAGTTACAGGAAATGTGCAACCCTTATCTGAAAGTCAAGGTGTATAGGGGGGAAGAAACCCATCAGCATGATAACTATGTGCTATAAGAATACATGTTTGGGTTCATTTAATCAATTAAATAATGTTCATGTGTGAAACAAGACAAAAACCAAGCATGCACAGGAATAAATGTAGTTTGTATAGCTGTTGAGGGTACTGCATAAGATTGAACAAGGGTCTCTACTGCCTTCCAAAAGTATTCATCCCCCTTGGCGTTTTTCCTATTTTTCCAACCTGTAATTTAAATGGATTTTTATTTGGGTTTCATGTAATGGACATACACAAAATAGTCCAAATTGGGAAGTGGAATGAAAAAAATAACTTGTTTCAAACAATTCTAAAAAATAACTGAAAAGTGGTGCGTGCATATGTATTCACCCCCTTAATAAGATCTGGTGCAACCAATTACCATAATTAGTTAAATAAAGTCCACCTGTGTGCAATCTAAGCGTTACATGATCTGTCACATGATCTCAGTATATATACACCTGTTCTGAAAGGCCCCAGAGTCTGCAACACCACTAAGCAAGGGGCACCATCAAGCAAGCGGCACCATGAAGACCAAGGAGCTCTCCAAACAGGTCAGGGACAAAGTTGTGGAGAAGTACAGATCAGGGTTGGGTTATAAAAAAATATCCGAAACTTTGAACAGCCCACGTTAATGGCATTAATCAGAGAGGCAACAAAGACACCAAAGATAACCCTGAAGGAGCTGCAAAGCTCCACAGCGGAGATTGGAGTATCTGTCCATAGGACCACTTTAAGCCGTACACTACACAGAGCTGGGCTTTACGGAAGAGTGGCTAGAAAAAGCCATTGTTTAAAGAAAAAAATAAGCAAACACGTTTGGTGTTCGCCAAAAGGCATGTGGGAGACTCCCCAAAGATGGAAGAAGGTACTCTGGTCAGATGAGACTAAAATTGATATTTTTGGCCATCAAGGAAAACGCTATGTCTGGCGCGAACCCAACACCTCTCATCACCCCGAGAACACCATCCCCGCAGTGAAGCATGGTGGTGGCAGCATCATGCTGTGGGGATGTTTTTCATCGGCAGGGACTGGGAAACTGGTCAGAATTGAAGGAATGATGAATGGCACTAAATACAGGGAAATTCTTGAGGGAAACCTGTTTCAGTCTTCCAGAGATTTGAGACTGGGACGGTGGTTCACCTTCCAGCAGTACAATGACCATAGGCATACTGCTAAAGCAACACTCGAGTGGTTTAAGGGGAAACATTTAAATGTCTTGGAATGGCCTAGTCAAAGCCCAGACCTCAATCCAATTGAGAATCTGTGGTATGACTTAAAGATTGCTGTACACCAGCGGAACCCATCCATCTTGAAGGAGCTGGAGCAGTTTTGCCTTGAAGAATGGGGGGATAGTTATGCACGCTCAAGTTCTGTTTTTTTGGTCTTATTTCTTGTTTGTTTCACACAAAAAAATATTTTGCATCTTGAAAGTGGTGGGCATGTTGTGTAAATCAAATGATACAAACCCCCCAAAAATCCATTTTAATTCCAGGTTGTAAGGCAACAAAATAGGAAATATGCCAAGGGGGGTGAATACTTTCGCAAGCCACTGTATACTCTTGTCATATGACTTCTTTGTAATGCAGAGGAAAGAATCAATCCAAGCATAGAAGCAGAGGAGTTTTGAACTGGTTTAAGAATGTCCATGGTTTGCTTAGTATGCCTTAACTAGTTACTACTAATCTTAAATCTGTATGCTACTGTAACCATAGGCCAATACATCCACCTTACAGATAGCAAGCCCACACAACTGTATCGTCCTGTGGTCCAGTTCATTATCTTTGAGAAGCTATATCCTCTCATTTCATCTTGGTATCTCATTGTACTTTTTAAAGCTCTGATATTAATTTTCTATGAAAGGACAAACTTTTTTTTATTTCATGTGATGTAAAGAAAATTATATTCAAACAATATCCTTAACATTTGGACAATTGTTTTTTTTTCTTCTCTTGTTTTTAACAATGACATCTGGAACAAATGATGATGGCAGAATTAGACATAAATACATCAACTGTTTCGGCACAATTTGTAAGTATGTGGAAGGTTTGAGTGTGTGTTTAAGATCAGTGTCTCTGTACATGTTATGTTCTCAACATACTGTATTTAACTTGTAATGCTGTCTACCATTCATAATTTACCTTGGGCTGATGTTGATGTTTATTCAATATGAATTGTCTTCAGTAATATTTCCCCTTCAGGGTTAAGTGAAGGCAGACTGTCTTTCTGTGTGAACTTGAAATATCATGCAGGCATTGAATACACATCAGCATTCTCACAAAGTGGTTGTGATTTTCCGAATAATGGCTCTGTGCTTCTGTGGCCCTATGTGAACAAATGGTCTGATGATAAACCAAATATCCGATATGTAATTAAAATGCTATTGAATAATGAGTTGTATATCATTGGTTTGAGCATAGACTCGACATACAGTCGTGGTCAAAAGTTTTGAGAATGACACAAATATAAATTTTCACATAGTCTGCTGCCTCAGTTTTTATGATGGCAATTTGCATATACTCCAGAATGTTATGAAGAGTGACCAGATGAATTGCAATTCATTGCAAAGTCCCTCTTTGCCATGAAAATGAACTTAATCCCCAAAAAACATTTCCACTGCATTTCAGCCCTGCCACAAAAGGACCAGCTGACATCATGTCAGTGATTCTCTCGTTAACACAGGTGAGAGTGTTGACAAGGACAAGGCTGGAGATCACTCTGTCATGCTGATTGAGTTAGAATAACAGACTGGAAGCTTTAAAAGGAGGGTGGTGCTTGAAATCATTGTTGTTCCTCTGTTAACCATGGTTACCTGCAAGGAAACACGTGCCGTCATCATTGTGTTGCACAAAAAGGGCTTCACAGGCAAGGATATTGCTGCTAGTAAGATTGCACCTAAATCAACCATTTATCGGATCATCAAGAACTTCAAGGAGAGAGGTTCAATTGTTGTGAAGAAGGCTTCAGGGCGCCCAAGAAAGTCCAGCAAGCGCCAGGACCGTCTGCTAAAGTTGATTCAGCTGTTGGATCGGGGCACCACCAGTGCAGAGCTTGCTCAGGAATGGCAGCAGGCAGGTGTGAGTGCATCTGCACGCACAGTGAGGCGAAGACTTTTGGAGGATGGCCTGGTGTCAAGAAGGGCAGCGAGGAAGCCACTTCTCTCCAGGAAAAACATCAGGGACAGACTGATATTCTGCAAAAGGTACAGGGATTGGACTGCTGAGGACTGGGGTAAAGTCATTTTCTCTGATGAATCCCCTTTCCGATTGTTTGGGGCATCCGGAAAAAAGCTTGTCTGGAGAAGACAAGGTGAGCGCTACCATCAGTCCTGTGTCATGCCAACAGTAAAGCATCCTGAGACCATTCATGTGTGGGGTTGCTTTTCAGCCTAGGGAGTGGGCTCACTCACAATTTTGCCTAAGAACACAGCCATGAATAAAGAATGGTACCAACACATCGTCCGAGAGCAACTTCTCCCAACCATCCAAGAACAGTTTGGTGACGAACAATGCCTTTTCCAGCATAATGGAGCACCTTGCCATAAGGCAAAAGTGATAACTAAGTGGCTCGAGGAACAAAACATCGACATTTTGCGTCCATGGCCAGGAAACTCCCCAGACCTTAATCCCATTGAGAACTTGTGGTCAATCCTCAAGAGGTGGGTGGACAAACAAAAACCCACAAATTCTGACAAACTCCAAGCATTGATTATGCAAGAATGGGCTGCCATCAGTCAGGATGTGGCCCAGAAGTTAATTGACAGCATGCCAGGGCGGATTGCAGAGGTCTTGAAAAAGAAGGGTCAACACTGCAAATACTGACTCTTTGCATAAACTTAATGTAATTGTCAATAAAAGCCTTTGACACTTATGGAATGCTTGTAATTATACTTCAGTATACCATAGTAACATCTGACAAAAATATCTAAAAACACTGAAGCAGCAAACTTTGTGAAGACCAATACTTGTGTCATTCTCAAAACTTTTGACCACGACTGTAGTCTCTGTAACAATCCACTCCTACTCCGTGTCATGTGACAAATGACACGGAGTACAAGGAGTGGCATGTAATAGCTGAACAGACTGGCAACCAGGCCAGACTCGACAGTCCCATTAGATGAAATATAGGCCAAAGATATTTGGTTTAGTGCAATACGTCATATTCTGAAATTATGTTAATCAGAAATACGTTTTTAATAAGCCCATCTTTAGTCAAGTAGGACCTACAAGCTTTCTATAACATTTTGTCTGTTTGCGCCCCTAATGGCGTTAGCGGAACATCGTCTCCCTTAGGCGTTCACTATTCAATTAGTCGTTATTGATTAGGTCGAGGCCGCGTGCAATGCATTTGTGTTTAACAATCGTAAAGGAGCATTTTCACGCAGACACCACTCAAAATTACCTGGCAATCAAATCAAGTTAGTGAAATAGGATCATTTTTAAGTGTTATCCAAGTGATTTATCCTGAATGCAAAGGAGCTCATTCACATTCAAATTAGTTGAATCATATTCAATCGAAATAAGTTTTATTTGAATTGTTTATGCATAATGGGTGTTGATTGGGCTACTATTATTATTAGGATGTATTACTCCTCAATCACATAATGTCATATCACTGTATTATAATTTTTTGAAGTTTAAGACCTACCACTATATTATGTTAATGATTGACATTTGAGTTGCGTGTTTTTGTCAATTTGTGATCAAGACAGAGATGGCTAGCTACAGTGAGTTGGAGCGCTGAAAGCCACCCTGTATCTTCTGATGTGTTCTTGATAAAGAGCAGAGCGAATTAACTTCTGCTCAAAATTAAATTATAGGCTACACATGTCACACACCACCGGTCCATCACTTATCACTGAGAAGGTTGAGAGGGTCCATAGATGCTGTAATCTCATATTTGAGCTTCTCACCGAACCAAACAAGTCAGAATTCATTTTTCAAATGAGACAGTTTGATATTTTTATATTTTTTTGTTCACAGAATTTAAAGGCCCAGTGCAGTCAAAAACGTGATTTTTCTTTGTTTTATATATACTGAACAAAAATATAAATGCAACATGTGAAGTGTTGGTCCCATGTTTCATGAGCTGAAATAACAGATCCCAGCATTTTTCTATACACACAAAAAGCTTATTTCTCTCAAATTCTGTACATTCATTTGTTTACATCCCCTTTAGTGAACATTTCAATTTTGCCAAGATAATCCATCCACCTAACAGGTGTGGCATATCAAGAAACTGGGGATAATAAAAGACCACTCGAAAATGTGCAGTTTTGTCACACCACACAATGCCACAGATGTCTCAAGGTTTGATGGAGCGTGCAATTGGCATGCTGACTGCAGGAACGTCCACCAGAGCTGTTGCTAGAAAATTTAATGTTAATTTATCTACCATAAACCGCCTCCAACATCGTTTTAGAGAATTTAGCAGTAAGTCCAACATGACCACATGTAACCAAGCCAGCCCAGGACCTCCACCTGGACAGCTGATGAAACTGAGGAGTATTTCTGTCTGTAATAAAGCCCTTTCTGATTGGCTGGGCCTGGCTCCCCAGTGGGTGGGCCTATGCCCTCCCAGGCCCACCCATGGCTGCTCTCCTGTCAAGTCATGGGAAAACCAATAAATTAGGGCCTGATGAATTTATTTAAATTGACTGATTTCCTTATGTAACATTACTCTTCTTGCGTTGTGTACAATCAATCATCAACACGAACTCCATCTTGTAACACCAGTCATGGAGCTTTATTCTGATAGGAACAGCACAAAATTGCACGTCATGCAATGCATGTGGCTCACCATCCAACTCTGCACTCACGCACTGTACAAAATATACAAACGCCCCACCAGACATAGTAAGTTGCTAGCTAGTATTAGCTGGAATTCTCTACAACAAATATTCACCAAAAAACACTGCATCTTATGTGTGATGTTCAAATAACATTTACAAACAAATTGATATAAATTATACATTTACATCATCACTTGGGAGTATAAAAATCACTTTTGACGTACAGTGCTTTGCAAGCAACAACTTACCGCTGGTTTGGTGCTTCTTCACTGGGACGATTCTAACTGAAACATCCTCCCTCGTAAGCAAGCTACGCCAACCAGCCAATAAGATGCCATGTTGAGTAGGTGAAGGCAAGACAAAACCAAAAACCCATTGGCTTAACAATAAAGTGGCAAGGGGAATCACCAATATAACCCTGTTACACTCCCCCCTACTGAATTCCACTTGCAAAGAAAAATAATAAAAATACAAAACGGCACTGTGCAAACATACCAGGTACAGAAACACTCAACATATATACAGAATAATTCAGAGATAATTTTCTTTTTTATATATATATTTTTATACTACCTAATATAGAAAACTAAAAGGTAAAGCTGTGTATAGAGGATGCAGACCCTGCTTTAAAACAGTCACTAAATATTCCAGTCATTAGACTATTCTCCTTGAGAATTAGAGTGAAAAGCGGTTGATCAATCCCCTTAGCACTCATAGGTAAACATGCCTGTTACATGTTAAGTACACTCAGTGACTTTAAAACATCCAAGTAATAAAATAAACAACCATAAGAGACTTTATCATATTCGTCACATTACCATCCTGCAACCTCTAATCATGGTCACAATGATGTAAAAACAAAACAAATAAAAGATGTCAATACCATTCACATACTAACCTTCAAGAGCTAACTTTCTGCTGATTCATAATCTCAATCAGTCTAGACACTGGTTTAAATATTCTTCCTGCCCTTGACCTAATACGACCCCGAGTACCTTCAACTGCATAAGGGGTAACAGTGTTGTGTACTGTTGCAATAGTGGGACTGTCAACACAGTCAGTGCATAACTGATCAGGTAAGGAATGGTCCGAGTTTGGTAGGTCAGTACGGATATCGTAAGCAGACTGGTCAATTATCTCACTCACTACACTGTTACGGTCTCGGTCAGATTCTTGAAGACTCTCTGATGGAGGCAGACCTTCCAGCTGCAGTAGATCTTCCACAGAATCCAAAGGTGGAATATCCTGAGCTTCCAAGGATCGTACATCACCCTCCAGGCTTGTGTCACCTATTCCTTCAGAAGGAAACTCTGACACCCACACTCTTGTTCTGTACTCAGCATCATCATCCACTGCAGTGTCCATGGCAGCTGAGACTACAAAGCTGTCATTCATGTCCTCAGACTCTGTTAATCCAGACATGTCTGTTCCCTCATCAACGGCAGCATGGGGAAGAGGAAGAAAGTTGACTGGCATTATCAGGTTGCGATGTACCGTCTTCTCCTGTCCAGTGGAGCTGTTCTGAATCTTAAAAGTGTGACTGTCAGCATTCAATCCAGTGACAAGGTAGACAGTATCCTCCCAACAGTCAGCGAGCTTCCGCTTTCCTCGCTCCCCCTTGTTAGCCAGCAACACTCAATCCCCAATCTCCACTGGTGCTCCTCTGACTCTTCTGTCATAAAGGTCAGCGTGCCTCTTCAACTGCTTCGCGGCAGATGCCTGTGCTGTATTCATGGCTTCTTTCAGATCTCTCCTCAAAGACTGAACGAATTGATCAAAGTCGACAACTTCTGGGTTCTCTATCACAGAGCCAAAGACTATGTCAACAGGCAGTCTTGGCGTCCTCCCAAACATTAGCAGGAAAGGGGCAAAGCCTGTGGTCTCGTGGATGGTTCAATTGTACGCAAACGTGAGGGACTTCAGCGCCTGAGGCCATCTGTGCTTTGCTCTTGTCGGCAGGGCCCGGATCATGTTTCCCAACGTCCTATTCATCCTTTCACAGGACCCGTTCCCCATCGGATGGTATGGCGTGGTGTGGGACTTCTGAACACCTGCAACACTCAACAGTTCGGCTATTAAAGCGCTCTCAAAGTTGGCTCCCTGGTCTGAGTGTATACGGCGAGGCATCCCGTAGACACAGAAATAGTTGTTCCACAACTGATGAGCTACTGACTTAGCAGACTGGTTCGAGCACAAGAAGGCATGAGCCAATTTGGTAAAGTGGTCAGTAACATTCATGTCTTGATAAAGCACCAGATGGGGTGTCAACAGTAGCCTGACAGTTAATGACTACCTCGTTGGAGTCAGAGGCTTTGTCAAAGGGGTGGCTGGACCAGCGAAACACATCTTGCACTCTGTCTGTGCGCACAGCGTTAGCTTCAGCTAGTAAGGTCTCGTACGGGACCCTTGTCAGGCGATGGAGTGCACTGGGTCGTACGAAGGGCTCTCTGCTCAAAGCATCTGCAACAACTTTTATTTTTCCAGGGATGTACTTGATGTCAAACTCGTACGGTGCCAGCTTGGAATGTATGTCAAGGGATTATTATCCGTCCATACCGTGAACTGCTGTCCCCGTAGCCAGTGGTGGAACTTGTCACAGATAGCCCATTTCATGGCAAAGAACTCGAGCCGGTGCGCAGGATACCTCGACTGCACATAACTGAGGGACTTGCTCGCGAAGGCTATAGGTCTCGCTGTAGCTCCCTGTTCCTGCACCTGGGACAGCACAGCACCTAAGCCGTTGCTGGACGCATCCACCGAGAGTAGAAAGGGTTTGTCGAAGTTGGGGTGGGCCAACAAAACCTGGTCCATTAAGGCTTGCTTTAGCTGGAATAAGGCCTGTCTGCATTCTGTTGTCCAGTCGGCAGCCGTCAACTTCCTGACAAGTGAGCGTCGCTTCTTTTTCCAGCGTGGAGCCTTGTGTCCAGTAGTCAATCCAAAGAGAGGCTTTGCGATAGTCAAGCAACCTTCAATTAATTGTTGATAATACACCACCATCCCAAGGAATGACCTCAATTTCTTCTGAGATGGAATGTCAGTGCCATCTTCCATCAGATCAGCTTCTGTTACTCCTGTAATGGCCCTCACCTTTTCAGGGTCTGTAGCTACACCATCCACACTAATGATATGCCCCAGAAACTTCACAGACCTCTGCAGAAAGTTACACTTTTTAGGCGCCAACTTCAGGTTGTGAGCCTTGAGACGCTCAAAAACCATTTACAGGCGCTGTATAGCCAGATCTTCAGTGGGTGCATAGACCAAGACATCGTCAAGGTAACACAGCAGGCTAAGAAAGTTCTGATCCCCAAAGATGTTTAGCATAATCCTCATTAAGGTTGCAGGACTATTACATAATCCCTGTGGCATACGATTGTATTCGTACAATCCAAATGGCGACGTAAAAGCTGTGAATCTCCGGTCATCCTCATGCACTTCCACATTGTAGTAGCCAGAGGTAAGGTCCATTGTTGAGAAAAAGGCATTTCCACCTAAAGCAGCCAGCGCATCAGCCTGGTGAGGGAGCGGGTGTGTGTCCTTGATGGTGCGAGCATTGAGCAAACGAAAATCAGTACAGAGTCTCAGGTCTCCAGATTTCTTCCATACAAGGACAAGGGGAGAGGCGAACTCACTACTAGACTTCCTTATGATTTCACAATCTTCCATCTCATTCAATGCTTGCTTGAGCTTCTCATAATGATTTGGTGAAAGGCGTCGGTAGGGCATCCGAAAGGGTTTCTCATCACTCAGTTGAATGCGGTGAAGAGATCCAGAAGCGTTTCCACAATCCAACTTGTGCCTGGAGAAGATGGACTGGTACTCAGCTATGAGCTGGATGAGTTTCTTCTTACCAGCAGGAGACACTTGACAGGAGTCGACATCAATATCAGTCAAACCTAAGTCACGTAAGACCTCAGGACTGCTTGAACTGTCAGGTCCGTCAGTATCGTGAAGTTGGCTGGAACCGTCATCAGTCAGTGTCAAGTCATCTTGGCAGTCAGTGAGTATATCAGCCGTTCTCTGCACTTGCTGCTGAAAAGCTGCTGATGAATCATCATTCACAAACGAACAGTCAAAGTCCTCTAGAGCCATGCAAGGAAAGACATCGGCTAGAGTGGCGTTTCGTCTTAATGTCACTGTCTTCTGAGAAGGGTTTATCACTCTAACAGGGAGCCACCCATCCCCCCGCAATAGAGCTACTGTCCTCCCTACCAGGATTGACCTTGGTGTTGACCTTGAACTGCTGGGCTCAATGAGAACAGCACTGCCCGCTGATAGATTCTGAGTGTTTCGTAGTCTGCCCCAGACTAAGTGCTCCTGCATAGGCTCTAGAGTCACAGCCCCTTTTAGTCTCACAGTTCCAACTTTGTCAGGTACTTCACTGTCTCTCCATCTCTCCACATTAGCCATCATGTTGATTAGCTTGCTCTTCTCACCCCCATCACACACAGGAGTATAAACCCTCTTCCAGAGATCTCCATTAGTCTTCAGGTGGCGAATTAAGTGCTTTAGGAGATTGCTGCCCAAGATGAGGTCATCACTCTGGCCTTCAACCACCAGTGTAGGCACAGCAACTCTACAGCCGTACACCTCCATCTCCAGCTCACATTCTCCCTAAGGCCTCGTCTTCAACCCACCACAACCAACCAAGACTACCTCTGTAGGACTCAATGATGGACTTTCCAACACTCCTGCATGCAACAGTTCAGTTAAGACCCTAGAGCTCAATGTACAAGCCATGGACCCACTGTCAAGCATAGCTCTCACTTCTACTTCTCCTCCTATTAACACCTTGGCATAGAATAAATCATCATATGGGGAAAGTCTCTGTGTGTTCTGCGTTATGATACTCTTCTCAGTCTCCATTTCGTCACAAACACTTTTATATACAGACTCCAAATCAACAGCTCTCACTGATGGGGACTCTACAAAAGGCCCAACACTCTCCCCTTCTACATGCAGGCCTACTAGTTTCCCGGGAGCTGAGCAGTGATTACTGTAGGGACTCCACCAGCTGTGCTCAGAGCTGCGGCCTTGGGGCACTGAGAGCGTGCGTGGCCAGCTACATGACAAAGAAAGCAGAGGTGATTGGCCCTGCAGTGAAAGTAAGTATCATGTCCAGCATCCCTGCACACGTTACATGGCCCATTAGACTTCAATTTGCTCCTATTCTCTTTTTGGAACTTACGGTCAGACTTGTTGTGGCCTCTGCTCCAGTACACGCTCCAGCATTGCAAGGATACGTTCCATTGGCTCAGCTGAGCCCTGAATAGTCTGGGCTGGAGAAGGCAACGCATTAGGTACTTCCATGTGGGGCCTCACAGCAGGCATGGTGATTGGCATGACAGCATCAACTTCCTGCTTCATTGTTGCGATGGCTGGGGTCACCTTGGATAAGTGAGAGTACCTCTGCTCCCTCCTGTATTCATCCAACCTCTCATGAACATCTGCAGCGGTCCACTGCTGTAATGGTTTGCACTTAAAGATAAGCGACAGTTCGGCGTTAGGGCAATGTTTGATGAACATGACTGTGAGCTCACGAGATGGGTCTTCAACACTTTTTTTCTGTCTCTTTAGACAATCTTCAGCAACCTCCATAGCCCTGTTCAGTCTGAGCCAATAGTCGAATGGTTGTTCATCAGTCAGAGGTAATGTGGCATAAAAGTCAGCGAGGGGCATGCTTGAAAAAGCAGTGTCACTAAAATGTTGTTTCAGTATGTCAAAGGTGGGACTCGGGCCTTTGGATAAATCAACGGAGGGATTGCTGCGTATGCCCACTTTAACAACATCACGGGCCCTTCCCATAAGCCTACCCATAACCTCATCTGCTTGGTCCATCACAGATATGCCCCTCTTATGCATGTAAACCATGACCATATCCTCCCACTCATGCACTGTGCACTTTTCAGAGCCATCCCCCCGAAAGTACACCGGTTCCCTGATATCAGACTTCAATACCAGGTTCAGGCCTGACACATCCATACCCCTAGAGCTGCATGCATTTCCCATAACATTGTCACCAACATGTCCAACAATTGCCTTTGACTCCAAACAGGAGGTAATGTTCTCCCCAATGGAATGACCAATCTGCTGTACTATGTCTGCTATGAAATCCATGGAGACCTCCCCACTACCTGCATTTGGCAAAACTCTTTCATACACATTTTTGGCCATTTCCATGGGTAAGCTATCATCAAAACTCCCAAAACCCTCCAGTTTAGGCAGAGGTGTAGAAGCAACTGGAATTTTGGCTGAACCCCTACCAACACATGGTGACAGATTAAATGTCAGGAAACCCCTACCTCTCCCAACACCTTCCATCTTAACAATTGGAAATCAACACACTAATAAAAATGTAAGCGCCCTCTTGTGGCGAAATGCGATATTGCCATAAACTGCACCAACCACGGCGAAGTTCTGAGATGGAAATCCAGCGAAGGGTGATCTGATCCAGAAGAACGGTCACGGCACCACTGTAACAGTACTCTTCTTGCATTGTGTACAATCAATCACCAACACGAACTCCATCTTGTAACACCAGTCATGGAGCTTTATTCTGATAGGAACAGCACAAAATTGCATGTCATTCAATGCACGCCTCACCATCCAACTCTGCACTCACGCACGCTGGTTTGGTGCTTGTTCACTGGGCCATGTAGTTACCAAAATAATACAATTACAATATAATATCTTTAACAATGTACCTGATAGGAACAGCACAAAATTGCACGTCATGCAATGCACGGCTCACCATCCAACTCTGCACTCACGCACTGTACAAAATATACAAACCCCCCACCAGACACAGTAAGTTGCCAGCTAGTATTACCGGTAGCTGGAATTCTCTACAACAAATATTCACCAAAAAACACTGCATCTTATGTGTGATGTTCGAATAACATCATTTACATCATCACTTGGGAGTATAAAAATCACTTTTGACTTACAGTGCTTTGCAACCAACAACTTAACGCTGGTTTGGTGCTTCTTCACTGGGACGATTCTAACTGAAACATCCTCCGTCGTAAGCAAGCTACGCCAACCAGCCAATAAGATGCCATGTTGAGTAGGTGAAGGCAAGACAAAACCAAAAACCCATTGGCTTAACAATAAAGTGGCAAGGGGAATCACCAATATAACACTGTTACACTTATATTAATTGTAACTCAGTAAAATCGTTGAAATTGTTGCATGTTGCGTTTATATTTTTGTTCAGTATATATTTCCACAGGGTTGGAATAATAATGTGAAATTTAGAGCATTATTATGATAATGCCCTTTTAGTGTAAAAGCTGTTTGAAAAGACCGCGTGAAATCTCAGCCTGTTTTGGTGGGATGGAATTTTGGCCTGCCTGCCAGGCGTCCTTTTTATCCACACCAAACTTGGCGCAAAACTACGCCCACGAGTAACCTACGTACCCAGCCATCACAGAAACGAAGACGAAGAGAGGCCCAACTCGGCGGAAAATCTGTCTCACTCCAGCAGGTGGCATTTTTTCGTTGTTTCGCCCACCAAGCAAGGAATTTTAGTATGGAGGTCAATGAAAGAGTGTCGAATTTGGTCAACACAAACATTTATGGCTTATTTGCTACATGAGGTTTATTTGATCTAATATAAGTTTCGTAATGCTTAAAGTTGTTACGAGTGTACTGATATAAGTAGGATACGTGACATCCCGGCAACTTTGAGAAAAAAACACTTTATATCAGAGTTGTCATATTCATGGCATGATGCTAGTAGCATAGCATCTCTCTCCATTGAATACAGGCGGTAGATGTCAACAACCCTTATCAAGTATTCAAAAAAGGATTGCAATAATGAGATGTATCCACCAATCCAAAGAAAGGATAGGAGGGAGCTGGACAGCCTCCCGTGCCACTTTGTGGACAACGACTCCCATTGTTAGGGCGGAGAGACATGTAACTTGTCAGTATATCCATCATCTTTGGACATCACCATGTCTTGAGACATCTTAAGACATGTCTTGAGACATCTTAAGAAATATAAATTAAGATGTCTTGAGACGTCTCGAGACATGTCTTAAGATGTCTTAGAAAATGAAGACTTCTTTAAGACAGTCTATAGACACCTCTTTGAAATACAATGAGACATCAGTCTTAGAACATCTTGAGACATTTTATAATTTATTGTTGTTTTCATATTTTATAAATTGTTAATCCTTAAGAGTCTATTGACGCACCCGTCAAAATCTCCATCAAAATCTGTCAGTTTAAGCTAAATATATCATATTTGCATGGGCTGCGTCTCAATTCACCACATTCCTTTATGTCGGCCTTCCGCATCTGCAGTGAAAGTTGGCCGAGCTACAGCAATGTTTGTCAGACCATGAGACATCCCAAAAATTGGTCTTCTCACGAAAACGTCTGTAGCATCCGAACCTTTTGGCCTACAAACGGTTTGGCCTATGACCACTCTATGGAAAGATGAGACTCTTACGAGCATGATGGTTTTCTCTGTTTTGCTCTACAACCCTCACAAGTGTCATGGGACTCGTCTGAAGGTAACCCATACAAATGAATGGAAGTATGGAGGGAGTTTTGCGGCAACAAAAATAAAGGGTTAAATATGTGTCGAGAAAAAAACTTAAATATTTCCTGAGCTTTCTTATATCTCCTAGATCTAGGACAGACACTTCAAAACCTTATTCCTCCTGAGTTAGATAACATTACAGCTCTCTGTCTCCCTACACCACTACCCCCTGAGTTAGACAACATTACAGCTCTCTGTCTCCCTACACCACTACCCCCTGAGTTAGATATTACAGCTCTCTGTCTCCCTACACCACTACCCCCTGAGTTAGACATTACAGCTCTCTGTCTCCCTACACCACTACCCCCTGAGTTAGACATTACAGCTCTCTGTCTCCCTACACCACTACCCCCTGAGTTAGACATTACAGCTCTCTGTTTCCTTACACCACTACCCCCTGAGTTAGACAACATTACAGCTCTCTGTCTCCCTACACCACTACCCCCTGAATTAGACAACATTACAGCTCTCTGTCTCCTTACACCACTACCCCCTGAGTTAGACATTACAGCTCTCTGTCTCCCTACACCACTACCCCCTGAGTTAGACATTACATATATCTGTCACCCTACACCACTACCCCCTGAGTTAGACAACATTACAGCTCTCTATCTCCCTACACCACTACCCTCTGAGTTAGACAACATTACAGCTCTCTGTCTCCCTACACCACTACCCCCTGAGTTAGACATTACAGCTCTCTGTCTCCCTACACCACTACCCCCTGAGTTAGACAACATTACAGCTCTCTGTCTCCCTACACCACTACCCTCTGAGTTAGACAACATTACAGCTCTCTGTCTCCCTACACCACTACCCCCTGAGTTAGACAACATTACAGCTCTCTGTGTCCCTACACAACTACCCCCTGAGTTAGACAACATTACAGCTCTCTGTCTCCCTAAACCAGTCCTGAGTTAGGCAACCATCAGGTCACCACTGTATTTTCCACCTGTCTGCCCAATCATCAATAATTGTACTGAACATACCCTGAGGGTGTTTTTAATGATCTGACAATCAGCTCTGTTAATTCTCTTTCTCTCGCTCTCGCTCTCTCTCTCTCTCTCTCTCTCTCTCTCTCTCTCTCTCTCTCTCTCTCTCTCTCTCTCTCTCTCTCTCTCTCTCTCTCTCTCTGTATCTCTCTCTCTCTCTCTCTCTCTCTCTGTATCTCTCTCTCTCTGTATCTCTCTCTCTCTGTATCTCTCTCTCTCCCTCTCTTTATCATTATTATGTTGTTACAGACAGGTTTGTGTTTGGTTGTCCTGTGTTTGTGCATGCAGTATAGTACACTACTGCAGACACTGCTAGACATCCTCCTCAGCACCAGCATACAGATGCCCATGCTGTCTCATGTATGCTTACCAAATGGCACCATATTCTCTAGTGCACTACTTTTGTCCAGACCCTTATGCCCTGGTCAAAAGTAGTGCACTATATAGGGAATAGGCTGCCATTACATTTGGGACATACCTCTGGAATACTCCACTGATTATGGGTGGAGGGGGTCTTTAACTCTAACCTACCCTGCATTGTCTAGAGAAAAGGGCTTGTGTCACATAAACCTGTATCTATCTATCTGCGTTATGAACAACAATGTTGCTGAAAAGCCTCGTGTCTGTCAGTGCAGTTAGTGCACTGAGGGACTAGTAGAGTAATGACCGCCTGCACCACGCCACTTGTTTCAGCGCATCTAGATGGGAGGAGAGAAGATGAGAGAGGAGGGCGCGTGTTAGCGAGGTGAGATGCTTGGTGCTTCCCTAGGAAGGCCTGCATGTCAATGAGGGACGGCCATCTGGAAATCACTGCTAAAGAGACAGAAAGCAGCTGCAGCTCGTGCAGCTCACACTTGCTCAATCACTGGGCAACAAAGGGACCGATGCTTTTTCTACCGCTCGGGCGATTATACTACACATATCAGCACTGACATAGTCTATTGGAGAGCTGATATATGCAATTGCTAAAATTTGACGCGGTTGACTGCATCAGACTTTAATTAAAGGTAAGTAGTTTTTTGCCCAAAACATATTTTAAGATGCCATAATGTGTTGTTCCGTGTCATTTAACAATAGCTTGGGTTATGTTGTCAGAAATTAATATGATGAAAACAAACGTCACATTGCCAATTGGGTGGTGGACGAAACTAGAGAGCATGACATGTGTGAGCGTGCTATAGCCTACAATCAGATTTTTATGTCCCTCAGAAAGAGCTCATTTTCAGTAAGTGACAAACTGCCCACAAACATGTTAATTCTATCTGGCTAGCCAGCGGCGCTGTCCCTTCAGCACCGGGGAGTTCATTCTGACTACTGCCACCGCTATAGGCTACCTGTCAGACTAGCTAGCTGCTAGCAGAACCGCACCTGCATCACTGTCCATTCAGCACCACTGAAATGTCGGCCGCGGCCTCAGAGTTCATGCAGAAATCCAATTGATTCTACTCTCTCCAGTAGGCATATATGACATTCAACTAAAACTAAAGGATGACTTGTTTATTATGCAAAGGAAAATATGCTTGAGGTTTAAATGTTCTCGTCCATAATGTTCCCCTCCCCGATTTGGCTCTTTCTGTGTAACATCACTACAGTCATGGAGCTGGAGCACTTTGACGAGCGGGAGAAAGCCCAGAGAAACACCCGCAGAGGCTCCAGGAACAACGGGCTGCCGAGCCCCACGCACAGTGCCCACTGTAGTCTGTACAGGACCCGAACACTGCAGTCCCTGGCCTCGGAGAAGAAGGCCAAGAAGGTCCGCTTTTATCGCAACGGAGACCGCTACTTCAAAGGGATTGTCTACGCTATTTCCCAGGACAGGTTCCGGTCTATAGAAGCCCTGTTGGCCGATCTGACCCGCTCCCTGTCAGATAATGTGAACCTTCCCCAGGGGGTCCGGACCATCTACTCTATCGATGGGACCAAGAGAATATCCGGCATGGAGCAGCTGGAGGAAGGTAAGCCAAACCTTAAGCCTACCCTAAGGGTTGGGATGAGACAGTATTGAGCAGCTAACCCTAAGGGATAGGATGGGACAGTATTGAGCAGCTAACCCTAAGGGATGGGACAGTAGAAGTCTGAGAACAAAATAAGTTGTGAATTTGTCTAGGTTTCCCACTGTACAATGAGTGACCTGCTCCAGTAGGCCTATATAGTAGGCCGATAGGCTAGTATATTTCCAGTAGGTCTGTAAAATCTATAATCTAAATCTCATAGCTGTGTCATTCTGTAGTGCATGCAGTGAGGTCAGTCCATGGTTGCTGTGACCATGTAGGCCTATCTCTGTGTGTTGCCTACCTGCAGGAGAGAGCTATGTGTGTGGCTCCATAGAGCCATACAAGAAGCTGGACTACACTAAGAATGTCAACCCCAACTGGTCAGTTGGAGTGAAGACAGCTGCGGCTGCCTCTGCGCGTGGCCCCCCCTCCCTGGGCAGTGCCAAGGCTGGGGCCCCAGACACCAGGGAGAGTAAGGACTTCATCCGGCCCAAACTGGTCACCATCGTCCGGAGCGGGGTGAAGCCTCGTAAGGCCGTCCGCATCCTCCTCAACAAGAAGACGGCCCACTCCTTCGTACAGGTCCTCTCTGACATCACAGACGCCATCAAGCTGGACTCTGGGGTCGTCAAGAGACTGTACACCTTGGACGGGAAACTGGTAGGTTATGAAATATGGTTATATTAGTGAAGTTACTGCCTGGTTCTCAGGCTTAGCTTTCCCCACAGACTCAGAGGGATGGGCTATGAGGCAATTAGCAGAGTTAGAAGTAGGTTTCTGGGACTCAGTCTGCTGTGTTTGACATCCTTTATTAACCCAGTCAGTAGGCGTTTCAGGAGCACAGTTTCACTGAGACATTTTCATACATTGACCAATGGATGATTTTTAAATATTTTTGAAGTATAGCCTTTATGACCAGATGACTATATGGTATAAATCCCGTGAACACAGACCTTTAACACACAGAGTCCTGAACACAGGATTACTAGAGAGAGTAAATAGGAGAAGTGAATAAGAAAGAGGCAAGTAGAGTTGGGAAACATGTTGTGTAGTTGTGATATGCCTATTAATAGTCAGTCTCTCCTCTTTTATAGTGGTTCTATCAATGAAACTCCAATGTAGTTTTCCTTTTTTCTCTCCTGGATGGTTTCTATGGTGATCTGGTTGCCTGGGCTGGTTGCTAAGGAACAGCCTCTGCGGCAGAGTGGTGCAGTGGGAATGTTGTATGTGTGGCTCAGTGTTGCAGAACAGTGTGTATGTTAGTGCTATTGAGGAAGGCTAGAGAATGGTGCAGGTACTCGTATGGCCCAGACATGACCGGGAGATAGTAGCTGTATATTCTATCATCAATATCATGCAGATGAAATGCATTCAGTGATCCATCTGTAATGTCTGCAGTTCATCCTGTTCAGTTTAACTTCACTGTCTCATTAAATAATTATGGTAGAATTAGAAAGTATTGACAAGAGTTTTCCAGTCACGCACTTCCAGGTCAATATCATTGTTTCTCCAGTTGATGGTTTATGAGGCCAATATGCTCTCTGTGCTGCTAAGTGAGACTGATAGATTTCAGGGTTGGGCTATAGAGTACATTTCTATGCAGTGGGTATCAGGGTTGGGCTATAGAGTACATTTCTATGCAGTGGGTATCAGGGTTGGGCTATAGAGTACATTTCTATACAGTGGGTATCAGGGTTGGGCTACTATGCTATACAGTGCTTGGCAACTCTATCTGACTGGTGTTTCACTGTTAGGCGTGTGCGTGTGTGCCTGTTGACCATGACTGGGCCTCTCATTGGTGATTGTGCAATCAATCCACACACACACACAGACATATACACACACACACGCGTGTGCGCGCGCCTCACAGCTGTGGTAGAGATGTCACAGCTGCCTGAGGCTTGTTGCCTGTTGATGTTTGGCTTCAGAACCTCTCGTCCCCTAATATGGATCGACAGATCAGATGATGCTGTTGTGTTGTTACTGTTATAACTGTGTTATTGCTGTCTTATTACTGTGCTATTACTGCACAGTAAAGCAACTCCTTTTAATGGGAAAGGGACTCTGCTATTGTACAGACAGTGCCAGACTAGGACCGTGATTCAATCCGATCGCGCCTGTCGACAATGTGTCATTTAAAGGCCATTTCTAATTGAGCCGACGTCTACAGCGTTTACTACGGATGCAATATCTGCAAACGTGGTGACATTGCCTTTAAAAACCTAATTGTTGACAGAGTTATACAGATTGAATCCCGGCCTAGCGCTAATATGTTTTCTCAACATCAGCTGTGAAGTTGACCTGTTGACGTGATCTGTCTGGGGTGAAAATACAAGAACTTACAGCTGAGAATACTGAACTAATGTGAGTACTTTAAGCTGAGTGGTGAATTGAGCTTTGCTTCATGTAGTGTAGGGTTGCTAAGTAGCTGACTCCACAGTAACTGTGTGTTAGGGAACTGCTACAGCACAGTAATGGAGCTGCATACAGTTGTGCTGACTTGCAGCTCGGAAGCCAGTCATAATTCATCTCCTCCACTGCAGCTGCAGCTTGTGTCCCAAATGACACCCTATTCCCTATATAGTGCACTACTTTTTGGATGCAGTATAGTAATATAGCCGCCTGCTGGAACTCTGCTTAGCTCTTCATAAACACCCAGTGAGATTTACACACTGGTTATTGGCTCATTTCAGACATCCAGACGCATAAAAGTATTATTACTTAATCTGTTTGAGTAGTGTTACTGCAGAGTTAGAGTACGTTAACATTCTGTGACTGATTGCAATCATATTCAACCTGACGTATTCAATATGACTACTTGTACCTGTTATTGATATGAATACATTCCCCCTCCCCTACACACCTCTGAGAATGGACATTCCCTCTTGACATACTGTAGCAGTCTGTCTAATGTCTCTCAATAATGAATGAACAGATCTAAGACAGATAATAGCCTGGCTCTGAAACAGCCTGCCAATAGCCTTCCTTTGAAACATTATGTTTAAATAATTTAGCAGACACTCTTAATTAGGGTTAAGTGCCTTGCTTAAGGGCACATCAACAGACTTTTCATCTAGTCGGCTCCGGGATTCGAACCAGAGACCTTTCGTTTACTGGCCCAACACTCTTAACCGCTAGGCTACATGCTGCCCTACAGCCTATCAGTAGCTTGGTTTTGGAACAGCCTGTCAGTAGCTTGACTCTGAAAAAGTCTGTCTCTGAAACAGCCTGTCTCTTAGTGGGAGGCATTTAATTCCAGTGGGAATGTTGTAGGTGTGAGTCAGTATTTTTCTAGTACATGCATTAGGACTGCATGCTTTACTTTAGGCCTATATGAGTGTCTGGGGGAGGGAGGGAGGAGAAGGCGAGGCGGGGGAGAGGAGGTGGGTGTCAGGGAGAGAGGAGGAGGGATATGGGGGAGGGGTGAAGAGGTGGGAGAAGTGGGAAGGGGGGTGAGAGGAGAGGAGAGGCGGGGAGGTTGAGGGCGGGGATGGGGGGGGTATTTTTGGTATTTTTTTGTATTTTATTAGGATCCCCATTAGCTGTTACGAAAGCAGCAGCTACTCTTCCTGGGTTCCACACAAAACATGAAATAATACAGAACATTAATAGACAAGAACAGCTAAAGGACAGAACTACATCTATTTAAAAAAAGGAACACGTAGCCTACATATTAATACATACACATAAACTATCTAGGTCAAATAGGGGAGAGGTGTTGTGCCGTGAGGTGTTGCTTTATCTGTTTTTTTAAACCAGGTTTGATGTTCATTTGAGCAATATGAGATGGAATGGAGTTCCATGCAATATATAATAATGTACGCTTTCTTTAATTTGTTCTGGATTTGGGGACTGTGAAAAGACCACTGATGGCATGTCTGGTGGGGTAAGTGTGTGTGTCAGAGCTGTGCGTAAGTTGATTATGCAAACATTTTGGAATTTTCAACACATTGTTTCTTATAAAAATAAGAAGTGATCAGTCAGTCTCTCCTCAACTCTTAGATGTAGAGGTTAACCCAGGCCCTGTAGTCCCCAGTATCACTCCTTCCTCCCAGGCGCTATCATTTGTTGACTTCTGTAACTGTAAAAGCCTTGGTTTCTTGCATATTAACGTCAGAAGTCTCCTCCCCAAGTTTGAGTTATTCACTGCGTTAGCACACTCTGCCAACCCTGATGTTCTAGCAGTGTCTGAATCTTGGCTTAGGAAGGCCACCAAAAATTCAGAAATGTCCATTCCGAACTACAACATTTTCCGTCTAGATAGAACTGCCAAAGGGGGCGGAGTTGCAATCTACTGTAGAGATAGCCTGCAGAGCTCTATCATACTATCCAGGTCTGTGCCCAAACAGTTTGAGCTTCTACTTCTAAAAATCCAGCTTTCCAGAAATAAGTCTCTCACTGTTGCCGCTTGCTACAGACCCCCCTCAGCCCCCAGTTGTGCCCTGGACACCATATGTGAATTGCTTGCCCCCCATCTATCCTCAGAGTTCGTACTGCTTGGTGACCTAAAGTGGGATATGCTTAACACCCCGGCCGTCCTACAATCTAAACTAGATGCCCTCAATCTCATACAAATTATCAAGGAACCTACCAGGTACAACCCTAAATCCGTAAACATGGGCACCCTCATAGAT
Organism: Coregonus clupeaformis; assembly: GCF_020615455.1. Taxonomy (NCBI): domain Eukaryota; kingdom Metazoa; phylum Chordata; class Actinopteri; order Salmoniformes; family Salmonidae; genus Coregonus; species Coregonus clupeaformis. Next base: position 36,419,933 of record NC_059197.1, read on the forward strand.
ATCATCCTGACTAATTTACCCTCCAAATACACCTCCGCTGTCTTCATCCAGGATCTCAGCAATCACTGCCTCATTGCCTGCGTCCGTATCCCACCCCTCATCACTGAAAAACGCTCCCTAAAACATTTCAGTGAGCAGGCCTTTCTAATTGACCTGGCCCGGGTATCCTGGATGGATATTGACCTCATTCCGTCAGTAGAAGATGCCTGGATGTTCTTCAAAAGTGCTTTCCACTCCATCTTAAATAAGCATTCAAAAAATTCAGAACTAAAAACAGATATAGCCCCTGGTTCACCCCAGACTTGACTGCCCTTGACCAGCACAAAAACATCCTGTGGCGTACTGCATTAGCATCGAACAGACCCCACGATATGCAACTTTTCAGGGAAGTCAGGAACCAATATACACAATCAGTTAGGAAAGCAAAGGCTAGCTTTTTCAAACAGAAATTTGCATCCTGTAGCACTAACTCCAAAAAGTGTTGGGACACTGTAAAGTCCATGGAGAATAAGAGCACCTCCTCCCTGCTACCCACTGCACTGAGGCTAGGAAACACTGTCACCACCGATAAATATATGATAATCGAGAATTGCAATAAGCATTTTGCTACGGCTGGCCATGCTTTCCACCTGGCTACCCCTACCCCGGCCACCAGCTCTGCACCCTCCGCTGCAACCTGCCCATGCCCCCCGCTTCTCCTTCACCCAAATTCAGATAGCTGATGTCCTGAAAGAGCTGCTAAATCTGGACACCTACAAATCAGCTGGGCTAGACAATCTGGACCCTCTATAATTAGCCGCCGAAATTGTCGCAACCCCTATTACTAGCCTGTTCAACCTCTCTTTCGTATCGTCTGAGATTCCCAGAGATTGGAATGCTGCTGCGGTTATCCCCCTCTTCAAAGGGGGTGACACTCTAGATCCAAACTGTTACAGACCTATATCCATCCTGCCCTGCCTTTCGAAAGTATTTGAAAGCCTAGTTAACAAACAGATCACCGACCATTTCGAATCCCCCCGTACCTTCTCCGCTATGCAATCTGGTTTCCGAGCTGGTCATGGGTGCACCTCAGCCACGCTCAAGGTTCTAAACGATATAATAACCGCGATCGATAAAAGACAGTACATTTACATTTACATTTACATTTACATTTACGTCATTTAGCAGACGCTCTTATCCAAAGCGACTTACAAATTGGTGCATTCACCTTATAGCCAGTGGGATAACCACTTTACAATATGTTTTTTGTTTTTTCTGGGGGGGGGTGGGGTAAGGGGGGGCAGAAGGATTACTTGATCCTGTCCCAGTTATTCCTTAAAGATGTGGGGTTTCAAGTGTCTCCGGAAGGTGGTGAGTGACTCTGCTGCCCTGGCGTCGTGAGGGAGCTTGTTCCACCAGTACTGGGCAGCCGTCTTCATCGACCTGGCCAAGGCTTTCGACTCTGTTAATCACCGCATTCTTATTGACAGACTAAATAGCCTTGGTTTCGCAAATGACAATTCTCGGGCCGACTCTATTCTCTGTGTATATCAATGATATCGCTCTTGCTGCTGGTGACTCTCAGATCCACCTCTATGCAGACAACACCATTTTGTATACATCTGGCCCTTCATTGGACACTGTGTTAACAAACCTCCAAACGAGCTTCAATGCCATACAACACTCCTTCCGTGGCCTACAACTGCTCTTAAACGCTAGTAAAACTAAATGCATGCTCTTCAATCGAACGCTGCTTGCACCCACCCGCCCGACTAGAATCACTACTCTCGACGGGTCTGATTTAGAATATGTGGACAACTACAAATACCTAGGTGTCTGGTTAGACCGTAAACTCTCCTTCCAGACTCATATTAAGCATCTCCAATCCAAAGTTAAATCTAGAATCGGCTTCCTATTTCGCAACAAAGCCTCCTTCACTCATGCTGTCAAACATGCCCTCGTAAAACTGACTATCCTACCGATCCTTGACTTCGGCAATGTCATTTACAAAATAGCTTCCAACCCTCTACTCAGCAAATTGGATGTAGTCTATCACAGTGCCATCCGTTTTTACATTTTTACATGGGTATTTTTTTGTCACCAAAGCCCCATATACCACCCACCATTGTGACCTGTACGCTCTCGTTGGCTGGCCCTCACTACATATTCGTCGCCAAACCCACTGGCTCCAGGTAATCTATAAATCACTTCTAGGCAAATCCCCGCCTTATCTTAGATCATTGGTCACCATAGCAACACCCACCCGTAGTATGCGTTCCAGCAGGTATATCTCACTGGTCATCCCCAAAGCCAACACCTCCTTTGGCCGCCATTCCTTACAGTTCTCTGCTGCAAATGACTGGAACGAACTGCAAAAATCTCTGAAGCTGGAGACACTTACAGTGGGGAAAAAAAGTATTTAGTCAGCCACCAATTGTGCAACTTCTCCCACTTAAAAAGTTGAGAGAGGCCTGTAATTTTCATCATAGGTACACGTCAACTATGACAGACAAAATGAGGAAAAAAAATCCAGAAAATCACATTGTAGGATTTTTTATGAATTTATTTGCAAATTATGGTGGAAAATAAGTATTTGGTCAATAACAAAAGTTTCTCAATACTTGTTATATACCCTCTGTTGGCAATGACACAGGTCAAACGTTTTCTGTAAGTCTTCACAAGGTTTTCACACACTGTTGCTGGTATTTTGTCCCATTCCTCCATGCAGATCTCCTCTAGAGCAGTGATGTTTTGGGGCTGTCGCTGAGCAACACGGACTTTCAACTCCCTCCAAAGATTTTCTATGGGGTTGAGATCTGGAGACTGGCTAGGCCACTCCAGGACCTTGAAATGCTTCTTACGAAGCCACTCCTTCGTTGCCCGGGCGGTGTGTTTGGGATCATTGTCATGCTGAAAGACCCAGCCACGTTTAATCTTCAATGCCCTTGCTGATGGAAGGAGGTTTTCACTCAAAATCACATGATACATGGCCCCATTCATTCTTTCCTTTACACGGATCAGTCGTCCTGGTCCCTTTGCAGAAAAACAGCCCCAAAGCATGATGTTTCCACCCCCATGCTTCACAGTAGGTATGGTGTTCTTTGGATGCAACTCAGCATTCTTTGTCCTCCAAACACGACAAGTTCTATTTTGGTTTCATCTGACCATATGACATATGACATTCTCCCAATCCTCTTCTGGATCATCCAAATGCACTCTAGCAAACTTCAGACGGGCCTGGACATGTACTGGCTTAAGCAGGGGGACACGTCTGGCACTGCAGGATTTGAGCCCCTGGCGGCGTAGTGTGTTACTGATGGTAGGCTTTGTTACTTTGGTCCCAGCTCTCTGCAGGTCATTCACTAGGTCCCCCGTGTGGTTCTGGGATTTTTGCTCACCGTTCTTGTGATCATTTTGACCCCACGGGGTGAGATCTTGCGTGGAGCCCCAGATTGAGGGAGATTATCAGTGGTCTTGTATGTCTTCCATTTCCTAATAATTGCTCCCACAGTTGATTTCTTCAAACCAAGCTGCTTACCTATTGCAGATTCAGTCTTCCCAGCCTGGTGCAGGTCTACAATTTTGTTTCTGGTGTCCTTTGACAGCTCTTTGGTCTTGGCCATAGTGGAGTTTGGAGTGTGACTGTTTGAGGTTGTGGACAGGTGTCTTTTATACTGATAACAAGTTCAAACAGGTGCCATTAATACAGGTAACGAGTGGAGGACAGAGGAGCCTCTTAAAGAAGAAGTTACAGGTCTGTGAGAGCCAGAAATCTAGCTTGTTTGTTGGTGACCAAATACTTATTTTCCACCATAATTTGCAAATAAATTCATTAAAAATCCTACAATGTGATTTTCTGGATTTTTTTTCTCAATTTGTCTGTCATAGTTGACGTGTACCTATGATGAAAATTACAGGCCTCTCTCATCTTTTTAAGTGGGAGAACTTGCACAATTGGTGGCTGACTAAATACTTTTTTTCCCCACTGTATCTCCCTCACTAACTTTAAGCATCAGTTGTCAGAGCAGTTTACCGATCAATGCACCTGTACACAGCCCATCTGTAATTAGCCCACCCAACTACCTCATCCCCATATTGTTATTTACATTGTTATTTATTTTGCTCATTTGCACCCCAGTATCTCTATTTGCACATCATCTTCTGCACATCTATCTGTCACGCCCTGGCTCTGGGACTCTGTTATGTTGAGCCAGGGTGTGTAGTTTCTATGTATTTGTGTTCTAGGTTCTTTATCTAGCTCATGTGTTTCTGTGTTGGGTGGTTCTCAATCAGAGGCAACGAGTGTCAGCTGTTGCTTGTTGTCTCTGATTGGGAACCATACTTAGGCAGCCTGTTTTGCCACAGTGTTTGTGGGATCTTGTTCCGTGTTGGTTTTGTGTTGTAAACCAAGGACTTCACGTATCATTTTGTTGTTTTGTTCGTGTGGGTGAAGATAAATAAAAGTATGTTCGCATTTCACGCTGCGCCTTGGTCCACTTCCTCCAACGATCGTGACAGAAGATCCCACCAATACTGGACCAAGCAGCGTGTCCAGGAGTACACGCCGGAGGTAACTTTAGCGGATGTCCACCTCGACTGGGTCAAGCAGCGTGAGGAGGAGATGGACTTGGGAGCAGAGGATGGAGAGTCTGGCGAGAGCCATGGAGGCCATAGCCACGGGGGAGAGACAAGCCCAATAATTTTTAGGGGGGCTCACACCGTGGACGACGGGGCTGTTGGAGGCAGATAAGGGGCGAGTTAGTGGACGAGGAGAGAAGGCCACCGGGTTACGGGAGCCATTGGCGAGTAGAGGGAAGGAAAATGTAGAGGCACGGCGAGAGGTACTGAGGTGTGTTGCCAGTCCGGTCCGGCCCGTTCCTGATCCCCGGGTAAGGCCAGTGGTGTGTGTTCCCAGTGCGGTCCGGCCTGTTCCTGTCCCTCGCACCAAGCATGTGATGCGCGTCGCCAGCCCGGTCCGGCCTGTTCCTGCTCCCCGCACCAAGCCAATGGTGCGCGTCGCCAGCCCAGCCCGGCCCGGCCTGTTCCTGCTCCCCGCACCAAGCCTATGGTGTGCTTCGCCAGCCCGGTCCGGCCCGTTCCTGCTCCCCGCACCAAGCCAATGGTGCGCGTCGCCAGCCCGGCCGGGCCTGTTCCTGCTCCCCGCACCAAGCCAATGGTGCGCGTCGCCAGCCCGGCCCGGCCTGTTCCTGCTCCCCGGTACCGGTCAGCTGCTCCACATCGGAGCCTAAGCAATCCGCTCCACCGATGTCCAGTCCAGCTCCAGCCAGCGGGGCCAGACCGGACCAGGGGCGCTACGGGGGGATTGTTGGAGGGTGGTGGTCAAGCCCGGAGCCGGAACCGCCTCCGAGGAGGAATGCCCACCCGGCCCTCCCCTGTTCGGTTTTTATTTGGCGCGGTCGCAGTCCGCGCTTTTGGAGGGGGTACTGTCACGCCCTGGCTCTGGGACTCTGTTATGTTGAGCCAGGGTGTGTTGTTTCTATGTATTTGTGTTCTAGGTTCTTTATCTAGCTCATGTGTTTCTGTGTTGGCCGGGGTGGTTCTCAATCAGAGGCAACGAGTGTCAGCTGTTGCTTGTTGTCTCTGATTGGGAACCATACTTAGGCAGCCTGTTTTGCCACAGTGTTTGTGGGATCTTGTTCCGTGTAGGTTTTGTGTTGTAAACCAAGGACTTCACGTATCGTTTTGTTCGTGTGGGTGAATATAAATAAAAGTGTGTTCGCATATCACGCTGCACCTTGGTCCACTGTGTTTGATGATCGTGACACTATCACTCCAGTGTTAATACTAAATTGTAATTATTTTGCACTATGGCCTATTTATTGCCTTACCTCCATAACTTACTACATTTGCACAAACTGTATATAGATTTTCTATTGTGTTATTGACTGTACGTTTTATTTTTGTTTATTCCATATGTAACTCTGTGTTGTTTTTGTTTTTATTGCACTGCTTTGCTTTATCTTGGCCATGTCGCGGTTGTAAATGAGAACCTGTTCTCAACTGGCTTACCTGGTTAACCAAAGGTGAAATAAATTTTTTTAAATACAAATTAGCTAAGAGAGACGGGCATGCATAGTATTTATATTAGCCCTCTGATTACAATGAAGAGCAAGACATGCCGCTCTGTTCTGGGCCAGCTGCAGCTTAACTAGGTCTTTCCTTGCAGCACTCGACCACACAACTGGATAATAATCAAGATAATACAAAACTAGAGCCTGCAGGACTTGCTTTTTGGAGTGTGGTGTCAAAAAAGCAGAGCATCTCTTTATTATGGACAGACCTCTCCCCATCTTTACAACAATTTAATCTAAATGTTTTGACCATGACAGTTTACAATCTTAGTTAACACCAAGTAATTTAGTCTCCTCAACTTGTTCAACAGCCACACCATTCATTACCAGATTCAGCTGAGGTCTAGAACTTAGGGAATGATTTGTACCAAATACAATGCCCTTAGTTTTAGAGATGTTCAGGACCAGTTTATTACTGGCCACCCATTCCAAAACAGACTGCAACTCTTTGTTAAGAGTTTCAGTGACTTCATTAGCTGTGGTTGCTGATGCATATATGGTTAAATCATCAGCATACATGGACAAACATGCTTTGTTTAATGCCAGTGGCAGGTCATTGGTAAAAATAGAAAAGAGTAAAGGGCCTAGACAGCTGCCCTGCAGTACACCACACTTGACATGTTTGACGTTAGAGAAGCTTCCATTAAAGAAAACCCTCTGAGTTCTATTAGATAGATAGCTCTGAATCCACGATATGGCAGAGGTTGAAAAGCAATAACACATACGTTTTCTCAACAACAGGTTATAGTCAATAATGTCAAAGGCGGCACTGAAATCTAACAGTACAGCTGCCACAGTCATTTGTGTCAGTGCAGTACATGTTGAGTGCCCTTCCCTATAAGCATGCTGAAAGTCTGTTTTTAATTTGTTTACAGAGAAATAGCATTGTATTTGGTCAAACACAATTTTTTCCAATAGTTTGCTAAGAGCTGGCAGCAAGCGGATAGGTCTGCTGTTAGAACCAGTAAAGACCGCTTTACCACTCTTGGGTAGAGGAATGACTTTGGCTTCCCTCCAGGCCTGAGGACAAAGACTTTCCTCTAGGCTCAGATTAAAGATATGACAGATAAGAGTGGCTATAGAGTCAGCTACCATCCTCAGTAGCTTTCCAGTTGTCAATGCCAGGAGGTTTGTCATTTTTTTTTATACCTGAGTATGATGGCTCACTGTTCATTGTTGGCATTTCCTGCCTAAGTCTGTCCACTTTTCCAATGAGGTCATCATTAAAATAATTGGCAACATCAAATGCTTTTGTGATGAATAAGCCATCTGATTAGATAAAAAATGGGGTTGAACTGGTCTTTCTGTCCATAATTTCATTTAAAGTACTCCAAAGTGTTTTTCCATCATTCTTTATATAATTGATCTTGGCTTCATAATACAGTTTCTTCTTCTTTTTGTTGAGTTTAGTCACATAATTTCTCTATTTGCAGTAAGTCAGCTAGTCAGATGTGCAGCCAGACTTATTATCCACTCCTATTGTCCCATCTCTTTCAACCATACAGTTTTTCAATTCCTCCTCAGTCTATGGAGCCTTAACAGTTCTAACAGTCAGGGGGCAGGGCGAGCAGGGAGAGTGGAGGGATACGGGGGAGGGGTTGAGGAGGTGGGAGAAGCAGGGAGGGGGGAGAGAGTAGGGGGAGGGATACAGGGAAGGGGGAGAAGAGAGGATGGGGAGGGATGCAGGGAGGGGGAGAGAGGAGGGGAAGGGATACAGGGAAGGGGGAGAGGGGGGGGGATACAGGAAAGGGGGAAGAGAGGAGTGGGAGGCATACGGGGAGGGGGAGGGATACAGTTCAGAGAGAGATAGACCCAGTCTGTTAGCCTCTGTATCAGGCCTGTTTGTGCTATCATTCCAATCCTTGCCACTCCTTGTCATAGGCCAAACACCATCAGAAGTGTGGCATATGACAAGGAGTGGCAATGATTGGAATGATAGCACAAACAGGCTGGTACCCAGGCTACCTGTCTGTGTCATATCAAGAATGAATAAGTCATGTGAAGATTAGATGTTTGTGGTATCCTTGTTCCAGTTGACTGACAGTGTCTATCTGTCTGTGTGTTCCAGGTGACATGCCTTCAGGACTTCTTTGGTGACGATGACATCTTTATGGCCTGTGGTCCAGAGAAGTTTCGCTACCAAGATGACTTCCTCTTAGATGAGAGTGGTGAGATAGTTATAATAACAGTACCATAACATTTAAATTAGAATGTCACGGGAGTAATTAGTGTGTGTGTGTGTGTGGGTACTGTAGGTATGTGTGTGTGTGTAGTATCTGACGGTGTGTTCTCTCCCTCCAGAGTGTAGGGTGGTGAAGTCGACGTCATATGGTCGGATCTCCTCTCTGCAGGGACGCTACTCACCCAGAGGAGGAGGCTCACGCCGAAGCTCAGGCTCAGGTATGGCCCTGTGAGTGTGTGTGTGTGTTTTTGTGCATGCGTGCATAAGTCATCTGCAGAATCAACATCTGTACTTTTTCAGCAATGTGTGTTTGCCCTTCTTATCAGCAACCAACTGAATGAGCAGTGTCTTTCTCTAACCTTCTAACCTCTTGTGTCTGTACTGTAGCCAATGGGACGGCAGGCAGTCAGCTGTCGACTCCTCACTCAGGGAAGTCCCCCAGCCCTTCTCCTACCAGTCCTGCCAGCCTCCGACGACGCAGGGTAGGACCACACAATGCTTTACTAATATAATCACAACGCTTTATTAACATAGGCCTAGATTCAATCAGATCAAGCGGTAACCGGTGATAGCCGGCACCCACATAGCTAATGTTTTGGGCGGTATCGGCAGTGTAACTGCGTTGGAGCTGTCAAATCGGTGAGCAGCTGCTCAGTTGTCACAAAGCCACACCCGTCCCACTCCCATTAGAAGTTCAGAAGGAGAAAGTGTAGGCTATAGCCTACAGAAATAATGACGCTGAAATTGAAAATCATTAAAGACAATAACGAGGATTTCTATCAGCCTAATCGAGGTGTAGATTACATCTCACATTCCAGTGTTTGAACTTGTAAACAAGGCTGCATGGGATTTCTCCTAATGCGACTCCTGCAGCCAATGGCAATGTCCACTTTAGGTATAATTCCAGGAGCCGCTTGTGGATTTGACAGCTCTAACGCGTTTCCACCTCCGACACCGCCAACACAACCGCTATGCGGATGTCGGCTAAAACGGATCTGATTGAACAGAGCCCATAGTATCCAATAGATGGTCTATAGATAGTCCCATATATATAGTCCCCTATATATAGTCCCCTATAGAGAGTCACCTATAGATAGTCCCCTATATATAATCCCCATAGATAGTCCCCTGTAGATGGTCCCCTATAGATAGTACCCCACATATAGTCCCCTATATATAGTCCCCCATTGATAGTCCCATATTGATAGTCCCCTATAGATAGTCAATAGATGCCCAAACTGTCAACATCCATGTGTTCAAAAAGCATTTATGATCCCTCCCTCCCTCAGGGGTCCCAACACAGTGGCTCGTCCCTGTCTCTAGCCTCCACCAAGGTGTGTAGCTCCATGGATGAGGGAGACGGAGCAGGTAGTGAAGGTAGGAGAGAGGACATACTGTATACATGTTTCAGGGCAGCTTTTCCTTGAGCATCCTCTAGAAGGCATTAGCTGAGTCCCAAATTGCACCCTATTCCCTTTATAGTGCACTGCTTTTGACCAGTGCAGAAAAAAGTCAGTAAACAAAGTAAGTAAAAGTTGTGCACTGTATAGGGGATAGGGTGTCTATGGGACAGTGACTTAGGCCTAGATTCAATACGTAATACAGATGATCAGCACTATAGCACGACTGACATTTAAAGGCAATGTTCCCACGTTCACGGAGTCTGTATTTATGGTAAGCGCTGCATTTGTCGGCTCAATTGGAAATTACTCTATAGTGCTGATCTTCTGCGATACAGATTGAATCCAGCCCTTATTAGTCTGGGGCCTGTGGAGTGGATAGTGCAGTAGCAGACATGATCGAACTCTCCCGTTTGCCTGGTTTGATAGCGGAGCTGAACCTGCTGAGTGATGAATGTCCCTCCGTCCCTCCTTCCATCGCTGAGAGGTACAAGGTGGGGAGGACTTTAGGTGATGGCACCTTTGCTGTGGTCAGAGAGTGTGTGGAGAGATGTACCGGCAGAGAATACGCCCTGAAGATCATCAACAAAGGCAAATGTAGGGGAAAGGTGAGAACTACTCCTGTATCGGCCCAGTTATACCAAAAGCTACAAAGTAGTAAGTATCTTTGAAACACGTCACATTCGCTAATGGCCTAACAAGCAGGATGTCAAAGCTAGCTAGTGAGACCCTACCTCTTCCGATTGGTTATCGAGGGGTCGCATCACTTTCAATTTGCATAAACATGGGACTTGCTCAGCTCATAGTAGCTGACCGTTAAGTCGCTGAATGTTTCCTCGTGTCTCCTCCCCCAATTGAAAATGACTGCATGGTCTCCAGTAGTTTGATAGTAGTAGTATTATTATATTATTATTAACTGTACAACAGTACTATTAAGCTGAACTACTATTAACATCTGTAACCTGACCGTTCCCAGGAACACATGATCCAGAATGAGGTGTCCATCCTCCGTCGTGTCAAACACCCCAACATCGTCCTGCTGATCGAGGAAATGGACACCTACAGCGAGCTCTACCTGGTCATGGAGCTTGTCAAGGTGAGTTGACAGGACAGTTAGAAGAACAGTCGATTTTAGAGACAGGTTTAGAGAGGGATACAGAGAGCAAAGAGCACAGACAGTCGGCTGAGTGGTCCGGATCTTAGACCAGACTCCGGCAAGCTGGTCAAGATGAGCTGTACCTGGTCAGATGTTTCATAGATTACACCCTGTTATGGATAGAGTCATGCAGGTCAGTACTGTTCATTACAACTCTGCGTGTTGTGAGGTGTAATGTGTGTATCGGTCCACAGGGGGGTGACCTGTTTGATGCCATCACCTCCTCTAATAAATACACAGAGAGAGATGCTAGTGGGATGCTTTATAACCTGGCCAGTGCCATCAAGTACCTGCACAGCCTCAACATCGTACACAGAGACATCAAACCTGAGAACCTGCTGGTGAGTGTGTGTGTACATTATGTTTTTGTGTGTTTGTTTATTTATGTTTATATATAGCCGGGATTCAATGCAAGGTGTGTTATAGTGCGGCACACCATACAATGCACCTTTTAAATGCCTGATGTTCAGGTAGATCGCATTCATGGTAAACGCTGCACATGTCGACTCAACCATAAATTACCATTAAAAGTCTGTAACGCGCCCTCCATTAAATCCCAGCCTATGCTTCACTGTGTCCCAGGTGTATGAGCATCAGGATGGTAGTAAGTCTCTGAAGTTGGGAGACTTTGGCTTGGCTAGCCTGGTGGATGGACTCCTCTACCTGGTCTGTGGCACCCCCACCTATGTAGCACCTGAGATCATCGCTGAGACAGGGTACGTCTATGTGTGACAGGTGTGTGTTGTCCTCTGACAGGTGTGTGTATTGTCCTCTGACAGGTGTGTGTGTTGTCCCCTGACAGGTACGGGCTGAAGGTTGATATCTGGGCAGCTGGAGTGATCACATACATCCTGCTGTGTGGCTTTCCTCCCTTCAATGGGTCTGTGCTTCTCTATGATACCTAGATAGACAATACCATTATAACCCTTCAGTGGGTCTGTGCTTCTCTATGATACCTAGATAGACAATACCATTATAACCATTCAGTGGGTCTGTGCTTCTCTATGATACCTAGATAGACAATACCATAATAACCCTTCAGTGGGTCAGTAAAAAAATCTAATAAATACAAATAAAATAAAACATGAAAATGGCGCCGACAGACATGGCAGCTCTGCTTCTAGCTCCTAAGCAACTTTGCAGTATTTTGTTTTTTTGTGTGTTATTTCTTACATTATTAGCCCAGGAAATTTTTTGGGTTATTACATACAGCCGGAAATAACTTTTGGATATCAGAGCGGCAGTAACTCACCAGCATTACGACCGGTAATATGACTTTCCCGAATTGGATCCTTTGTTCATACACCCCAGGGCAATTTAACTGATTCCAGAGGCTGGTCCAAAACACCGCCGGTGGAGAAGAGTTGTTCGGAGTGGACTTCTAGTCTGACTCAGGAGGCGCGCACACCATCCACCACTTCCGAGTATATTACTCGCTAATGTTCAGTCTCTGGATAATAAAGTAGATGAGCTCAGGGCGAGAATTTCCTTCCAGAGAGACATCAGGGATTGTAACATACTCTGTTTCACGGAAACATGGCTCTCTCGGGATATACTGTCTTTGTCCATACAGCCAGCTGGGTTCTCAGTATATCGCGCAGACAGAAATAAAATACTCTCCGGGAAGAAGAAAGGCGGGGGTGTTTGTTTCATGATTAACCACTCATGGTGTAATTGTAATAACATACAGGAACTCAAGTCCTTCTGTTCACCCGACCTAGAATACCTCACAATCAAATGCCGACCGTATTACCTCCCAAGAGAATTCTCTTTGGTTATAGTCACAGCCGTGTATATTCTCCCTCAAGCCGATACCACGACGACCCTCAAAGAACTTCACTGGACTTTATGCAAACTGGAAACCACATATCCTGAGGCCGCATTTATTGTAGCTGGGGATTTTAACAAAACAAATTTGAGGAAAACGGTACCGAAGTTCTATCAACACATTGACTGTAGTATTCGCGGTGCTAAAAACACTCGACCACTGCTACTCCAACTTCTGTGATGACTACAAGGCCCTCCCCTGCCCTCCCTTTAGCAAATCTGATCACAAATCCATTTTGCTCCTCCCTTCCTATAGGCAGAAACTCAAACAGGAAGTACCCATGCTAAGGACTATTTAACGCTGGTCTGACCAATCGGAATCCACGCTTCAAGATTGTTTTGATCACGTGGACTTGGATATGTTCCGGGTAGCCTACGAGAATAACATAGACGAATACGGTGACTGAGTTTATTAGGAAGTGTATAGGAGATGTTGTACCCACTGTGACTATTAAAACCTGCCCTAACCAGAAACCTTGGATAGATGGCAGCATTCGCGCAAAACTAAAAGCGCCAACCACCGCATTTAACCATGGCAAGGTGACTGGGAATATGGCTGAATACAAACAGTGTAGTTATTCCCTCCGTAAGGCAATCAAACAGGCAAAACATCAGTATAGAGACAAAGTGGAGTTGCAATTCAACGGCTCAGACACGAGACGTATGTGGCAGCGTCTACAGACAATCACGGATTACAAAGGGAAAACCAGCTACGTCTCTCCTTCTCCACGGCCGACATGAGTGAGACATTTAAGCGTGTTAACCCTCGCAAGGCTGCCGGCCCAGACGGCATCCCTAGCCGCGTCCTCAGAGCATGCGCAGACCAGCTGTCTGAAGTGTTTACGGACATATTCAATCTCTCCCTATCCCAGTCTGCCTTCCCCACTTGCTTCAAGATGTCCACCATTGTTCCTGTACCCAAGAAAGCAAAGGTAACTGAACTAAATGACTATCGTCCTGTAGCACTCACTTCTGTCATCATGAAGTACTTTGAGAGGCTAGTTAAGGATAGTATCACCGCTACCTGACACCCTAGACCCACATCAATTTGCTTACCGCCCCAATAGATCCACAGATGATGCAATCGCCATCGCACTCCACACTGCCCTATCCCATCTGGACAAGAGGATTACCTTTGTAAGAATGCTGTTCATTGACTATAGCTCAGCATTCAACACCATAGTACCCGCCAAGCTCATCATTAAGCTCGGAACCCTGGGTGTGAACCCAGCCCTGTGCAACTGGGTCCTGGACTTCCTGATGGGCTCAGCCCCCTCCTGTACTCCCTGTTCACCCATGACTGCGTGGCCACGCACGCCTCCAATTCAATCATCAAGTTTGCAGACAACACAACAGTAGTAGGCCTGATTACCAACAATGACGAGACAGCCTACAGAGAGGAGGTGAAGGCCCTGGGAGTGTGGTGCCAGGAAAATAACCTCTTCCTCAATGTCTGCAAAACAAAGGAGCTGATCGTGAACTTCAGGAAACACGGGAGGGAGCACGCCTCTATCCACATTGACGGGACCGCTGTGGAGCAGGTGGAAAGCTTCAAGTTCCTTGGCGTACACATCACTGACGATCTGAAATGGTCCACCCACACAGACAATGTGTGGAAGAAGGCGCAGCAGCGCCTCTTCAACCTCAGGAGGCTGAAGAAATTTGGTTTGGCACATAAAAAACCCTCACAAACTTTTATAGATGCACAATTGAGAGTATCCTGTCAGGCTGTATAACCGCCTGGTACGGCAAATGCACCGCTCGCAACCGCAGGGCTCTCCAGAGGGTGGTGTGGTCTGCCCAACGCATCACCGGGGGCAAACTACCTGCCCTCCAGGACACCTACAGCACCCTATGTCACAAGAAGGCCAACAAGATAATCAAGGACAACAACCACCCGAGCCACTGCCTGTTCAAGCCGCTATCATCCAGAAGGCGAGATCAGTACAGGTGCATCAAATCTGGGACAGAGAGACTGAAAAACAGCTTCTATCTCAAGGCCATCAGACTGTTAAATAGCCATCACTAGGTGGCTTCCACCTGGTTACGTAACACCTTAGAGGCTGCTGCCCAATATACATAGACTTGAAATCACTGGCCTCTTTATTAATGGAACATTAGTCACTCTAATAATGTTTACATATTTTTGCTTTACTCATCTCATATGTATATACTGTATTGTATTCTACTGTATTTTAGTCTATGCCACTCTGACATTGCTCATCCTAATATTTCTAATATTTCTATATTCCTTCATTCTATTATTTTACTTTTAGGTTGTGTGTATTGTGTGTATTGTTGTGAATTGTTAGATATACTGCATTGTTGGAGCTAGAAACACAAGCATTTCGCTACACCCACAATAACATCTGCTTAACATATGTATGTGACAAATAAAATTTGATTTGATTTTATTTATGTCTGATTCGTCATAGGCCGGGATTCAATCCCAGGCACGCTCTAGCTCAGCACACTGGACAACCGACAATACGTTGTTTAAAGGCATTTTCCCAGACGTTTGCAGAGATCGCATTCATAGTAAAAGCTTCTCATGTCAGCTGAAGCATAAATTACCTTTAAATGTCAGCTTTAGTGTGCTGGGCATAGTATTTCAGTATACCCAGATAGAACATAACATCGTAATGCTGATGATGAAAATGACATGAGACTTGCTGTCATGTGTTTGTCCAGGAGCAGTGAGGACCAGGAGATTCTTTTGGACCAGATTCTAACAGGACAACTAGACTTCCCTTCACCGTCCTGGGACAACGTGTCTGTCACTGCTAAGGTTGGTCTATGGTTCTATCCCTGCACTTAGTGACAAATGTTTGTAAAAAATATATATATAATATATATATGTTGATTGATTTATTGTAGGAGCTGATCACTGGGATGCTGCAGGTGAAGGTGGAACAGAGATACAAAGCGCTGCAGGTTCTGGATCACCCCTGGGTCAATGTGAGTACCTAAAACATACTACATAGAACATACATATGGTAGGTCTACTGTGTGTGTGTGTGTGTGTGAGTGTGTGTGTGTGTGTTTGTGTGTGTGTGTATGTGTTCCTTGACCAGCTCTATCAGAGGTTCTGTCTGTGTTCCAGGATGATGGGCGATTAGTGAACGACCAGCAGCTGTCTGTGGCTGGGAAGATTAGGAAACACTTCAACACTGGTCCTAAAGCCTGCAGCACCACCGCCGGAGTGTCTGTTATCACAGTAGGGACACACACACACACACCACCACACCACACACCACACTGTTATTATCACAGTAAGGATCCCTCTTAGTCATTCTTACTCAAGGCTGTGTAGGTGTTTAGAACTGTTCAGAATGTGTACAGCCCAAAACATTAGGTTCTTCACATGTAACCCTGACATCTAATGCATGTCCTCTTCTCCCTCTTCTCTCTCTCTCTGCCTCTCTCCCCCCATCACTCTGCCTCTCTCTCTCTTTGTCCTCTTTCTCTGTCCTCTCTCTCCCCCTCTCTCTGCCTCTCTCTCTCTCCCCCCTTCTCTCTCCCCTCTCCCTCTCTCCTCTCTCCCTCTCAGACCACCCCTCTTGATAAGGAGCGGCAGGATTTCAGACTAAGACACCAGCAGGATGTGAGGTTGAAGCCCCGCCCCCGCCCCCAACCAACTGGCTTCCCCACCAGCGCCAGCCAAAGCTCCACCCACAGCTCCAACAACCCTGCCCCCTCTCCCACTGACTTCACCTCAGAGTCAGAAGATTACTCCCCCAGCCCCTCCCCCACCTCTCCTAGCTCCGCTGACACCGTCCGCTCCCCCACCTCCCCCTTCTAGACTTCTAGACCCCAAAGGAAGAGAAAGGGGAGAGGAGGTTGGAGAGAGAAAGAGGAAGGACAGGGGGCACGTATCCCTGTACTAACACTAACCCATGTCCCTGTATTCACGATGACAGTCTGTCAAGATGCCTGCCAATTACTTAAACATTTATTTGTCATTCCGGGCTACAGTGTCAGTTAACACTAAGATACACTGGGGTCAGAGCCATACATAGAGATCAGTTAGGGTGGGGTTAGTGTTAAAGGTTAGAGGTTAGGGTCAAGGTTAAAGGTGTATTCTGGATGGGTTCTGCTCTGGCCCTGAGCGGTTACTAAGGCAGAGAATCTGTATCTGCTTATCTTTTTAAGACACCACACAGACATACAGTAGTTAAGCCTTATTTCAGCAAACACTGAATACTGGTCCACTGAGGTCCCCTGGTGTTGGGAGATCAGTACTGCAGGCCAACCAACCTGCTAACAGGACAGCTGAAACTGCAACACAACAGCTATGTAAACCTACAAATCAAAATCTTCCATTTAACTTGACGGTACCTCATACGCCCTGAATAGGGCATCTTACGTATTTATGTGATTAAACATACATTTTGAAAATAATAATGATAATAATAATGACTTTGGGTCCTTGAAAAGCGCTATATAAATGAAATACCATGTATTATTATTCATTTTGAAAATGTATGCATCAAGTCAGTTATCTATTTCAGTGAAGTTAAATTGTATCCAATTCATTCCAACTTGTACAGTTAATTCTGTAGAAAAACACTTCCAAGTGAAAAGATGTAATCTCAGATTCAGAACATTCAATTAGACGCCTGTAACGTGAAGCTATAATGTATGTATGTTTAGAAGGACATGTGGCTACGGTCATGTCCAGTCCAATCTTAATTATCGAACTAGTTAGTGTTAAGCTATTCTCCAGTTCTTGGTGCTGCTGTAGCTATAATATACTACACACTTTACAGACGGCCAGAGAGGGGAGCTAGAAGCTATCCAGGCATTCTGCTATACCATATGGAGTGGTTGATTGATTGTCTTTTTGTCCATGACTGTTATGCCAGTGTGCCAGTTCATGTAAAGTCCTCATTTAATGGACTATGAAAAGGGTTGTGTATTGGGTAGAGTATTAACGGTCATTTTACATTTACATTTAAGTCATTTAGCAGACGCTCTTATCCAGAGCGACTTACAGTTAGTGAGTGCATAAATTTTTCTTTTCATGGCTTTTTATTATTGTACAAAATTGCCCTTGTTTCAGTTAATATGTTAATATGTTGATCGTGAAAGAATGACCTATTTAAAGTACGATTATTGGCCTGAGCACAATGGTTCAAGTGCAATTAGGTTCTGGATCTCTTACCAACATTAGACAGCGCATATACTTTTTCAAGCGATTGTTAACTATAAACAATCCATACATTGTGAATGTATGTCAGAACAGAGGTGTCATGGCGGCTGCTTTCAGTGCCGCCTGAGTTTTTAGCTTGCAAGGGGTTGGAACCGGTTCAGGGAACAGAACCGAAAACCGGAAAATAATGCATGTCATAACAAGATGCCAAGCGCTTCAAGGCAAGCCTCCTCCTCCACCCTTTCCCCACTCGCAAAATTTTAGTCGCATCTCACGCCCTACAATTGTCTGTCCAATGCATGTAAACAACTATAGCTTGCCCGCTCCATAGCAAGCTGCTATATCTGCACTGATTGGTAAAGTAATTTAATTGTCGAGTTAAATGTAAAAAAAAAAAAAAAAAGAAAAAGAAAGAAAAAAGATTTCAGAGGTTTAAAAAGGAACAGAAACGAACGATATAAGCTGCTACTATTTTGGGTGTTCGAACCGGTTCAGAACTTTATTTTGCTGGTCAGAACTTTATGTTGCTGGTCAGAACAATGGAACTGAACGAAAAAAAAGAATGGTTCTGTTTAGAACAAAACGATTGGAAAATAATTTTGGTTCCAACCCCTGCTGTAAGCACAGTGGGTTGGCAGGTCTAGAGAGAGAGAGAAGCACATTGAGTTTTCAGGTCTAGAGCGAGAGAGAGAAGCACAGTAAGTTGGCAGGTCTAGAGAGAGAGAGAAGAACAGTAAGTTGGCAAGTCTAGAGAGAGAGCGAGAAGCACAGTAAGTTGGCAGGTCTAGAGAGAGAGAGAGAGAAGCACAGTAAGTTGGCAGGTCTAGAGAGAGAGAGAAGCACAGTAAGTTGGCAGGTCTAGAGAGAGAGAGGCACAGTGAGTTGGCAGTTCTAGAGAGAGAGGCACAGTGAGTTGGCAGGTCTAGAGGGAGAGGCACAGTGAGTTGGCAGGTCTAGAGAGAGAGGCACAGTGAGTTGGCAGGTCTAGAGAGAGAGGCACGGTGAGTTGGCAGGTTTAGAGAGAGAGGTACAGTGAGTTGGCAGGTCTAGAGAGAGAGGCACAGTGGGTTGGCAGGTCTAGAGAGAGAGGCACAGTGTGTTGGCAGGTCTAGAGAGAGAGGCACAGTGTGTTGGCAGGTCTAGAGAGAGAGGCACAGTGAGTTGGCAGGTCTAGAGAGAGAGGCACAGTGTGTTGGCAGGTCTAGAGAGAGAGGCACAGTGTGTTGGCAGGTCTAGAGAGAGAGGCACAGTGTGTTGGCAGGTCTAGAGAGAGAGGCACAGTGAGTTGGCAGGTCTAGAGAGAGAGGCACAGTGTGTTGGCAGGTCTAGAGAGAGAGGCACAGTGAGTTGGCAGGTCTAGAGAGAGAGGCACAGTGTGTTGGCAGGTCTAGAGAGAGAGGCACAGTGTGTTGGCAGGTCTAGAGAGAGAGGTACAGTGAGTTGGCAGGTCTAGAGAGAGAGGCACAGTGAGTTGGCAGGTCTAGAGAGAGAGGCACAGTGAGTTGGCAGGTCTAGAGAGAGAGGCACAGTGAGTTGGCAGGTCTAGAGAGAGAGGCACAGTGAGTTGGCAGGTCTAGAGAGAGAGGCACAGTGAGTTGGCAGGTCTAGAGAGAGAGGCACAGTGTGTTGGCAGGTCTAGAGAGAGAGGCACAGTGTGTTGGCAGGTCTAGAGAGAGAGAGGCACAGTGTGTTGGCAGGTCTAGAGAGAGAGGCACAGTGTGTTGGCAGGTCTAGAGAGAGAGGTACAGTGTGTTGGCAGGTCTAGAGAGAGAGGCACAGTGAGTTGGCAGGTCTAGAGGGAGAAGCAAAAAGCACAAGAGAAGCATGAGATGACTGCTGTGTGGAACACTTTTTTCTCCTCTAGTACACCAGGTTTTAATGATAGAAACAGAGGAAATATATCTATCTGCTGAATGTAATTGTCCAAATTTCTGTTGTGAGAGAAAGAAAAAGTACAGATTGAAAGTATGTTGCTGTGCAAAATATGTATTGATACCCAATGGATATGGAAGATTCAGTGACTACATGTGAAGCCAATTTGATTGGGATTCATCACCAGTAGCACATTTTTATTTCCTGATGATGGTAGTAAATGGTCATTGTTCCTGTATAGCAACCCTTTAACAGTGGTCATCAGCAAGCCACACCTGTGAATAAACCACTTCTTCAATCTGAGAGCCTGGTCATTGTGCTGTGTCCTTCCAGTGGGAGTACAGTAGGACAATCTGGGATTTACAAACAGCAACCACAGTAGCAGCAATAACAACATCCAGCCAGTAGATGGCAGTATAAGATAATCTGTACCAGATCCAGAAGCTAGTAACACAACACACAAACACAATATACATTTCAGCATGTTGAGTTTCAACTATTGAGATACCTTTTAAGTTTATGCGGTTATAGTCAATTTTTTTGTTGTTGAAAATACGAGTAACATACATATACATATTCTATATGCCAGACTATTAGAAAAACATACTACTAGTTATGTTGAAACTCCTATAAAAAATGGAAAATTCAGTCGCATAAGCGCTTGCTTTATTTTTTAAAATTATAAATACAACAAAAAGGAAAACAATTTTATATATTGGCATAAGTTAATGTAAAACAGCACCAAACAAACAAGGTAAATGCCTCAGAAATTGCAACATACGCAAAAAACAACAGGTAAATACAAATAACTTATAAAATCATATGATATACTTATATCAACAAAATATATTACATACAAATCAACAAAATATTTTACACAAAATCAAAATGCTTTTTTGAAAGCAGTAAGAAACATTGATCAAAAAACAAAATAAAACTGCAGTGCTAATTTCAACACAAATAAAATGCATTTATTTAGCAAAATCCTCCTTACACAAATATTTATGTCAAATATTCAAAAGAAACCCAGTATGTCAAATTCATATTGATGGTTATTATGAACCAAACCAGTAAGATAGATGTTCTATCCTACAGCCACTGTAGCTCTCTGCATGCAGAGCCCCTGGTTTCAGCTAGGCTGCTGTCTGTACCATTACAATGCAAACCCAAACTCTTTGCATATTGTGATTTCTTTTTTTCCTTTTCATCTTACTGTTAACACACACATGTGGCATATTTTACATTGTTGCAATAAAACAAAGTTATAATATTTTCTGTTTATTCAAAATAGTTAAGAATAATTTTTGGATGACTATAGCCTGTTCTTGGTTAGGTTAGCTACATGCCCCAACCTCTCATTTAGCCTGGGTACCAGTCTGTTTGTGCTAACATTCCACTCCTTTCCACTACTTGCCATGCCAAACATCATGTCATGTTTGGCATATGACACAGAGTACAATGAGTGGAATGTTAGCACAAAGGTCTGGATTGCAGGCTTTAACAAACTCATGGTATTGCTAGTTATTATCCAGTGTTTCTACAACTGACGTCTTGCACTACCTTCCTTATCAATCCATTATCTGGAAATACAAACAATGACGACTAAAGAATTCAGTACTAAACCTGACTAGCCTGTGGTAGTAATTTTAAAAGTATATAAAAGTAATTTTAAATCCTTGCCTTTGTTGAAATATAAATAAAATAGTTACCGAACAAGAAATGGAATGGAAATCATTACAAGGACTGTTATTTCCTGTTGATAATGTGAAACGTGATTAAGAAACAAATTACAATTACAATGGACACATTTCACACGGTAAGTAGAGTTCTGAAATTGCCCTTACAGACATCTAAACACATTATCAAATTAACATAGAACAATTTGTCATTTTTGACACGTACATCGATAGACTACTGTTTGCCATGATGGGAGACCAACTATCAGATATTATTACTAACCAACTAACCCTGCATCCCAAATGGCACACTAATCCCTTTATAGTGCACTCCTTTTGACCAGAGCCCTATGGATCCTGATCAAATGTTGTGCACTATAAAGGGAATAGGATACCATTTGGGACGCATACTAAGATATGATGTGAGAGAGTCATGTCACGGTTTGGAACATAGAATTATGGTTCAACTGTCAAAATGGAGACTAAATGGAGATGTCTTGTTCTTTTCAAATATTTTCTGGAAATAAACTCTTTGCATCATCCTTATATACAAGTGTAGTCCCGTGTAGCTCAGTTGGTAGAGCATGGCGCTTGCAACGCCAGGGTTGTGGGTTCGATTCCCACGGGGGGCCAGTATGAGAAAAAAATTAAAATAATGTATGCACTCACTAACTGTAAGTCGCTCTGGATAAGAGCGCCTGCTAAATGACTAAAATGTAAAATGTAATATAACAGTTTAAACTTTTTTCCTAGAAAAGTGTCCCAAGTTTGATATGTATTTGACATACAAATGTTGTATAAATGTAATTAACTGTAGGTTTGTCTTTTTAACAGTTTTTAACAGTTTTAAATATGACTAGTTGAATAAAATCGTACATTCTATATTTTATTTATCATTGTTAAAAGAAACTGTCACTGTAGCACTATAACTGACCTCTTCTTCTAAACTCATCAGTTGAAGTGTTTTTTCTCCAGGTCTTATAACCTATATTTTAACCTGTCTGTCTCTAGGTCTTATGATATACAGTGGGGTCTGAAATTATTGACACCCATGATAAAGATTAGCAATAATTACTGTATAAAATAAATAATTCAAATTCTGAGCTATATTGTATGATAAAAAAATCTATATTATTTTATACTAATACAATTGCTCAGAGAAAGGGATTTTGTTTAACAATTCATATATTTTTTTATTCTAAGAAATGTAGGGGTAGGGTTGCAAAGGGAGGGTATTCCTGGAAACTTTTGGAAGTTTACCAATAAACTACCAGAATTTTGGTATCTTTTAAGGATTTTATGTAATCTCTCACAATAAATTTAGTGGCCCTTTTGGTACTTCAGTTTAGCACAGAAGGTCAAAGATCATACCCCCAAGACATGCTTACCTCCCCTGTTATTGGTAATGGTGAGAGGTTAGCATGTCTTGGGGGTATGATCTTTGACCCTCTGTAACTTTCCCAGTCATCATTATTCAGGATTCATTCAGGATTATCTGTAATCGTGGTAGCATCCACATTAATGTAGAAGTGTTTAGAAACATATTATATTCTTATTTACAATACAAGTTACTCCAAAATGACAGAATACACTGTTTACCATTATTTTCTATTGGGCACAAAATAATCTGAAACACAACCAAAATGAACTGCAAATGCATCCAACAAGTTTGATGTAGTCATTGCGTGCTAGGAATATGGCACCAAACACTACACTTTTGACTACTTTATCTAGAAGAATCTTTCCCGATGTCAATAATTTTGACCCAAACCTTTGTGAGATAAAAAAAAAAAAACTTGTTAACCAAATCTCTTTCTCTAAGCAATTGTATTAGTATAAAATAATATATCTTTCAAATTTTTGGTGCATATAATTTCGCTCAGTATTTGAGTTATTTATTTTATACAGTCATTATTGTTAATCTTCATCAAGGATGTCAATCATTTTGGACCCCACTGTATTACTACACTGTATTCCTAACCTGGTTAACAGCTTATGGTTAGATAGTTAACCTGTATGGTTAGTTAACATTAGTTAACTCTTATACCGGTAGTTAGTTAACCCTAGTTAACTTGTATAGGTAGTTAACAGCAGTTAACCTGTATAGTTGATTAACAGTAGTGTCCAGGTGTCCTCCAAACCAGCAGCCTTGTTGTACTGCCTCTCTGTAACCCTCAGTATCTGTTCTGGTGTTCGTAGTGCCACCGGTTGAAGTCAATGTTGAACGCCACAATGCTACCGGATGCCATGCCAGTGATGAGAGTCCTGGGGGGGGGGGGTCGCACACACACACAATACAGTATTTACATCAACACAATGTACCTCTATATGACCCAGTAATAATTACATGAACTTATTGTAATTTCTTAGTTATTTCCCAAACATGAATCTACTTTAATAACATCAACACAATAGGTGTGTGTGTTTGTCTGTGTGTGTGTGTGTGAGTGAGTGTGTGTGTGTGTGTGGTGTGTTTGTCTGTGTATGTATGTATGTATGTATGTGTGTGTGAGGAAAGTGACGCTTGTGTATTGCTCCAAGGCAAGTGCTTTCAGAACCTTTCACTGCAATTTCGTTGTCTCTATGGCAACTGGTTCTATTTAAAGAAAAGAAAGCTCACTGAACTGCGAACGTTCCGTTTCCCCAAATGTACCCTGACAAGCATGAAACACAAAGGCCCTTTCAGTGTTCTACAGCCTACATACCGCTCTACAACCACAACCACACACACACACACAAGCCATTGATCCTGTATTAGAGGCAACCTGACTATGAACTAACAGGACTAACCTCTGGTCGTGAGAGAGGTCCATGGCGCGGACACCAGCATCACAGCCTGGGTAGATGTAGAGCTGTTTGAAGTCACAGACCTGCCACACCTCCACCACCCCGTTGTCTCCTCCCGTCACCAGGTTCTGTCCATCACTACTCAGCATAATGGCCTAGGGAGCACATCATAATAATTATATAATAATACAAAATAAAAAGAATAATCATAACATCTACCTCAAATCACAGCCTAGGCCCTATGTAGTACACTACTTTAGACATTTAGACCCTAGGCCCTATGTAGTGTACTAGGTTTGAATATTGCTGTCCATCAATGACTCCCAAACAAATTGACTGAGCTTGAGCAATAAAAAACATTATACAGTACAAGTCAAAAGTTTGGACACACCTACTCATTCAAGGGTTTTGGGTGAACGGATGATCTCCACATGTGTAGTTCCCACCGTGACGCATAGAGGAGGAGGTGTGATGGTGTGGGGGTGCTTTGCTGGTGACACTGTCTGTGATTTATTTAGAATTGAAGTCACACTTAACCAGCATGGCTACCACAGCATTCTGCAGCAATACGCCATCCCATCTGGTTTGCGCTTAGTGGGACTATCATTTGTTTTTCAACAGGACAATGACCCAACACACCTCCACGCGGTGTAAGGGCTATTTGAAAAAGGAGAGTGATGGAGTGCTGCATCAGATGACCTGGCCTCCACAATCATCCGACCTCAACCCAATTTAGATGGTTTGGGATGAGTTGGACCGCAGAGTGAAGGAAAAGCAGCCAACAAGTGCTCAGCATATGTGGGAACTCCTTCAAGACTGTTGGAAAAGCATTCCTGTCATGAGCCCTCTCACTCCACCGGGTTACCACCTTAATGTGTTTCCACTATCTTCCACTCTGCTCATCTCTCTCTCTCTACTCAGCCTAACTAGCTCCACCTGTCCCTGCTCTGCTCGGCTCTAATTACTCTGCCAGCTGCGCTGCATTACCCACTAACCTCTCCCAGTATTTAAAGTCCTGTCTTTCAGCTCTCCTTTGTCAGATCGTCTGCAAAGCTCACACCCGGAACCTGTGTGCTCGCGCTTCTGGCTCACCCTTGTTTTGTGACCCCGGACCTGCCTGATTCTTGGATACTCTTCTGCCCCAGGAAAACCAGACCTGCTTTCTGCCATTACGACTCCTGACTAC
Organism: Coregonus clupeaformis; assembly: GCF_020615455.1. NCBI lineage: Eukaryota > Metazoa > Chordata > Actinopteri > Salmoniformes > Salmonidae > Coregonus > Coregonus clupeaformis. The sequence continues at coordinate 36,445,242 of NC_059197.1, forward strand.
TCTTCGACCCCGGTAACTCTGACCAGCCTTCTGCCTTGCTACAACGTATTTGGATTTCCCTTGAACTGTACTTCTGCCTTGTTTCATCCGCCCGCTGTGTCTGTGTTTCCTCCCCCAGGACTTCTGGACCACCAACCACCGGAGCGTCATCGGACGCATCGCTGCCACTGGGGGGGCACAGACCCAGCACATTGGACGGGATAACCCCTGGAGCCTTCACTCACTCCCTACTTCCCTTTTCCCTTAAGTTTTAATAAACTTTCTGGTGTGACGCAATTGTGGTCCTCTTGTCGTCTGTCTGAACCGTGACAGTACGATCTGACCATCATGGACTCAGCGCACACTTCCCCCCACATGGAAACCGAAGAACCTGAGCAACCCACCGCCATGCTGCGCCTGGAACACACTGAGAGAGAGCTAGGCCGCATGAGCGGCGACATCACCTCTCTGCTTCAGGTCGGCCACCAACAGCATCAGCAGTTCCAGCAGCACCAGCAGCAGTCCCAGCAGCAGCAACAACAACTCGCCAGGATCATCCAACTCCTCACCAACCTTACCCCAGCCAGTCTGCCCACCAGCCCTGCCTCCGAGTTACCTGCCCCGGTCATTGCAGCCGCTGCCCCGGAACCCAAGATTGGAAACCCCGAGCGGTTCAACGGCGATTCTACCCAGGTCCGGCCATTCCTGACTAGCTGCCGACTTCAGTTCTCCTTGCAGCCAAGGACCTTCGCCACGGAGGGGCTAGGGTCGGGTATGCCATCACTCACCTGACGGGCCGAGCTCGACTCTGGGGAACAGCAGAGTTCGAACGTCAAACCCCCGCATGTGCAACCTTCGACCTGTTTGCTGAGGAGATGCTGAAGGTGTTTGACCTGGATTCACCAACCGCAGAGGCGTCTCGTGAACTGTTCAGTATTCGACAAGGCAGACGTACAGTCGCAGACCATTCCATCGACTTCCGAACCCTGGCAAGACGAAGTTCTTGGAACACACCATCGTTGGTGGGACGCGTTCTTCCATAGCTTGGCTGACTATATCAAGGACGAGTTGGTCTCCCATGAACTGCCTTCCACTCTTGATGAAGCCATCGCTCTGACTGTCCGGATCGACAGAAGGATACAGACCCGTCGTCGTGAGAGGGGGCGCCAAGGTCCACCAACTACCGGCATTCGGGAGAGATCCCGACTGGGCTCCTGTCAGCTACTGCCACTCACCCAAGTCAGCTTGATCAGTCTGAGCCTATGGAGATTGGGCGAGCCTCTCTCACTCCTGCAGAGCGCCAGCGCCGCTTCACCTCAAACCTCTGCCTCTATTGTGGAGGTGATGGACATCGTGTGGTAACCTGCCCTTTAAAAGCCGAAGCTCACCGGGCATAGGGGGAGTCCGGTTGAGCTCAATGACCATCCAGTCCTCCGACCGCAAACCCTTGCTGCAAGTTCACCTCCGCCTCTCTGACTCAACTCACACCCTGGCTGCTCTGGTGGATTCTGGCGCGAAGCCAACATAATGGACATCAAGCTGGCACGCCAACTGGGACTGGAGAACCTCCGTTGACACCTCCTATTCCTGCCCGGGCACTGGACGGACACTTACTCGGATCGGTCACTCATGTCACGGCCCCGGTCTTGATGGGTCTGTCCGGAAACCATCAAGAAACTATCCAGTTTCACCTGCTCCCCTCTCCAGGCCAACCCCTCATCCTGGGTTACCCATGGCTCCGCCGGCACAACCCTCAGCTCGACTGGGTGACCGGGGTGATCAGGGAGTGGGGAGAGGACTGCCACCCGAACCTGCCTGCTTGCTGCCGCACTACCCCCTCGGCCAGTACCTACTAACTCCGCTCCTGACCTCTCCCATGTCCCAGAATGCTACCATGGTCTCAGAGAAGTGTTTAACAAAGCAAGAGCCACATCTCTGCCCCCTCACCGACCGTACGACTGTGCCATCGACCTCCTCCCTGGAACAGCCCCTCCAAGGGGCCGTCTTTATTCGTTGTCTGCTCCTGAAAGAAGGTCCATGGAGGACTACATCAATGACTCTCTGTCCACAGGATTGATCCGTTCATCTTCATCTCCGGCTGGTGCTGGCTTCTTCTTTGTGGGGGAAGAGGGACGGATCTCTTCGCCCTGCATCGACTACAGGGGACTCAACGACATCACAGTGAAAAACCGTTACCCTCTCCCCTCTGCTCACCTCTGCTTTTGAGTTGCTCCAGGGAGCCACTGTTTTTACCAAGTTGGATCTCAGAAACGCTTACCACCTAGTGCGGATCCGGGAGGGAGATGAATGGAAGACCGCATTCAATACACCAACAGGCCACTACGAGTATCTGGTTATGCCTTTTGGCCTCACCAATGCTCCTGCTGTGTTCCAGGCTCTAGTGAATGATGTACTGCGGGACATGTTAAACAAGTTTGTCTTCGTTTACCTGGATGACATCTTAATCTACTCCAGAAACCTGTCTGAACACACCCGCCATGTCCAGCAAGTCCTTCGTCGTCTTCTGGAGAATTCCCTCTACGCCAAGGCAGAGAAATGTGAGTTTCACGTCAAGACAGTGGCCTTCCTGGGGTACATAGTGGCAGAGGGAAGTATCCAAATGGATCCTGCCAAAGTATCAGCAGTCACTTCATGGCCAGTTCCGGAGAACAGAAAGAAGCTGCAACAGTTTCTGGGGTTTGCTAACTTCTATAGAAAGTTTATCCGGAACTACAGTACCGTTGCTGCCCCTCTCACTGCTCTAACCAGCACCAAGCAACCCTTCACCTGGACCCCAGCAGCCGACAAGGCCTTCAGTACCCTCAAGGAGTAAGGTTCACCTCCGCTCCCATCCTCCAGATGCCTGACGTGGACCGGCAATTCATTGTGGAGGTGGACGCCTCGGATGTGGGAGTTGGTGCTGTGATTTCTCAGTGGGCTGCGGAGGATAGGAAGCTCCATCCCTGTGCCTTTTTCTCACGTCGGTTGTCCCCCTCTGAGTGCAATTACGACATAGGGAACCGAGAGCTGCTGGCTGTGAAGCTTGCCTTGGAGGAGTGGCGTCACTGGCTGGAGGGGTCCACCATTCCATTTCTCGTTTGGACCGATCATAAGAACTTGGAGTACATCCGCACGGCCAAACGGTTGAACTCCAGGCAGTCCCGCTGGGCCCTGTTCTTCACCAGGTTTAATTTCACTCTGTCATACCGGCCTGGATCACGCAACACCAAGCCAGACGCCCTCTCCCGTCAATTCCAGAAGGATGACAACCCCTCCAAGGATCCTGTGTCGATTCTGCCAAGTCCCTGCATCGTAGCAGCTCTGACCTGGGCTGTTGAGGAACAGGTGCTGGAAGCTCTCCGTAACCAGCCCGGTCCCAGCACTTGCCCAGCTGACCGCCTTCTTGTCCCCGAAAACCTAAGGTCCCAGGTCGTTCAGTGGGGACATGACTCCCGCCTAGCTTGTCACCCTGGCTCCACCCGCACTTACAACCTGCTCGCCCAGAGGTTCTGGTGGCCCGCTCTAGAGAAAGGATGTACGGGAATTCGTCCAAGCCTGCCCCATCTGCAACCAACACAAGTCGTCCTGCCAGCCCCCAGCCGGATTGCTGCAGCCCCTGCCTGTGCCCAGACGTCCCTGGTCTCACATCGCCCTTGACTTTGTCACGGGGCTGCCCCCTTCAAGGGGCAAGACCGTCATTCTCACCATAGTTGACCGATTCAGCAAGATGGCACACTTCATTCCCTCCCCAAGCTCCCAACCGCCAAGGAGACCGCCCAGGTGGTCCTGGAACACGCTCTTCCGGATCCACGGACTGCCAAAGGATGTAGTTTCTGACCGTGGTCCACAATTCTCCTCCGCTTTTTGGAAGGAGTTCTGTCACCTGCTGGGAGCCACAGTCAGTCTGACTTCCGGATTCCATCCCCAATCCAATGGGCAGTCAGAGCGGGCAAATCAGGAGCTCGAGAAGGCACTGCGATGCATGACTTCACGCAACCCCCCACTCCTGGTCGCAGCAATTGACATGGGTGGAGTACGCACACAATTCTCTGACCTGCTCTGCCATCGGTATGTCCCCTTTCCAATGTGTTTATGGATACCAGCCTCCTCTATTTGCCAGTCAGGAAGGGGAGGTTACTTGCCCATCTGCACTTGCGTTTGCCCGGCGATGTCGCCGCACCTGGTCACAGGCCCGAGCCACACTTCTCAGATCCGTTGCCAGCTACACTACCGGGGCCAACCGTGCCGGAGAATCCCTGCTCCCACCTACCATGTTGGTCAAAGGGTGTGGTTGTCGTCAAGGAACCTGCCACTCAGGGTGGAGTCGCAGAAGTTGGCACCTCGGTTCATTGGCCCATTCCCTATCATAAGAGTGATTAGCCCAACTGCTGTCCGGCTCCAACTGCCTAATTCCATGAGGGTGCACCCCACTTTCCATGTGTCTAAGATTAAGCCCATTCATGAGAGTCCGCTGGTCCCTGCTGCGCCTTGTCCTCCTCCTCCACAGCTCGTCGATGGTGGTCTGGTTTACACCGTCCGCCGCCTGCTTCGGTCCAGACGGAGGGGTAGGGGTCTCCAGTACCTCATTGACTGGGAGGGCTATGGACCTGAGGAAAGGACCTGGGTGCCAGCTAGTCGGATTGTGGATAGGACTCTCATCACCGCCTTCCACCAACGGCATCCTGATCAACCTGCAATCCGTAGGGGGCCGCCCCAGAGGGATCCCCTAACCGTCCTGCCCGCTCGGCTTCCTGTCCTGTGCCTGATCCTGTCTCGGGACCTGTCCCATCTCCCGACCACGGCCCTCCGGCTTCCTCCGAGGATGAGGGCGTTCGCTCGGACCGTTCGGAGGAGTTCTAGCCCTCCTCCGGCTCCCCTCCTCCCGCCCGGCGTGGTGTTGCTCTTGGGACTTCTGGGGCCGTCCCTTGGGGGGTTCTGTCATGAGCCCTCTCACTCCACCGGGTTACCACCTTAATGTGTTTCCACTATCTTCCACTCTGCTCATCTCTCTCTCTCTACTCAGCCTAACTAGCTCCACCTGTCCCTGCTCTGCTCGGCTCTAATTACTCTGCCAGCTGCGCTGCATTACCCACTAACCTCTCCCAGTATTTAAAGTCCTGTCTTTCAGCTCTCCTTTGTCAGATCGTCTGCAAAGCTCACACCCGAACCTGTGTGCTCGCGCTTCTGGCTCACCCTTGTTTTGTGACCCCGGACCTGCCTGATTCTTGGATACTCTTCTGCCCCAGGAAAACCAGACCTGCTTTCTGCCATTACGACTCCTGACTACTCTTCGACCCCCGGTAACTCTGACCAGCCTTCTGCCTTGCTACAACGTATTTGGATTTCCCTTGAACTGTACTTCTGCCTTGTTTCATCCGCCCCGTTGTGTCTGTGTTTCCTCCCCCCCCAGGACTTCTGGACCACCAACCACCGGCGTCATCGGACGCATCGCTGCCACTGGGGGGGGGCACAGACCCAGCACATTGGACGGGATAACCCCTGGAGCCTTCACTCACTCCCTACTTCCCTTTTCCCTTAAGTTTTAATAAACTTTCTGGTGTGACGCAATTGTGGTCCTCTTGTCGTCTGTCTGAACCGTGACAATTCCAGGTGAAGCTGGTTGAGAGAATGCCAAGAGTGTGCAAAGCTGTCATCAAGGCAAAGGGTGGCTACTTTGAAGAATCAAAAATATATTTTGATTTGTTTAACACTTTTTTGGTTACTACATGATTCCATATGTGTTATTTCATAGTTTTGATGTCTTCACTATTATTCTACAATGCAGAAAATAGTAAAAAATTAAGAAAAACCCTTGAATGAGTAGGTGTGTCCAAACTTTTGACTGGTACTGTATATTATTATTAATTTGGAGAATGTTCTATAATTCTCTTTCACTTTGAAATTGTGGAGTAGGTTCTGTAGATCGGTAGAACCCCAACTCCCCAAATTGAATCCCTTTTTTAAATTGAATTTTAAGACAGTAAAATGTGAAGACTGTGCAAGGCATGTGTTGACTTTCACTAGGCACATACTGTGTCTGTGGGCTTACCCGTGTTGAGTCATTGACCTCCATCTGAGCCAGTAATTTTCCGTTGATGCTGAAGTTACAGAAGCGTCCTCTCTCGTAGCAGATGATACAGTGGCCCTCGCTAGACACAGATATGAGGCGGGGACACAGGCAGTTATCTGGGCCTTCCAGGGCCCGCAGCAGATCCCCTGTTATAGTGTGGACCAGACACGGACCCTCTGGAGGGAGAGCAAGATAGAGTTACACACTAACACGCACGGACGCATGGTTGCATGCACACACACTATTTTAAGAATGTTACTCAACATTCCACTCCTAACTAAGATATGTCAATTATGTACTGTGGCATGTGACATTCCAGTCCTATCAGCCAACTCACATACCATAACCATTACCATCACCTTACCAGAACCATGTACCATAACTAATAGCTATGACTATATCCATTCTGATCCTAGCTGAAAAGAGAGAGAGTCTGTTCTCAGAGCCAGCTGATGATGACAGAAATGCCCAGGATGCTGATTTACCAGCTCTGATTCACATCTTTGACAGCTCTGTTTGCTGTCTGTCCATTGCTTTGTGTATAGTTATGTTATTTAAATACTGTGACTTCGATTTTATAGTACTTATTTTCTATAGTGCCTTGGGTGCGAGAAAAGCACTTTATAAACAAGATGAATTATTATTATTAGATGAAGGAGATTTAACTTTAGTACAGTACACTACTTTGGACCAGAGTCCTTGGACCCTGGTCAAAATAAGTGCACTACACAGGAAATAGAGGACTCAGGCTGTCTCTGCTGACCTTTGGCTCCACTGATGACCAGTCCCAGCTCGGCACACACAGAGACACACACCACCTCATGGTCATGGCCGGTCAGCACAGCTCGCGGTGCCGGGTAGTCACCTGGAACACAACACAACAGTTGGGTTTTATTAATAACAACATACAATGGCTTGGGATTGTTGCAACAGAGTGCACTTAACTGCAGGATGCACTTATCAGGAGCAACTGAAAATAATTTAATGAACTAAGAACTGACTGAGCTAAGAGCACTTATCGGGACTCATATGTGTTGTTATGTTGATAAATAACGGACCACAGTCATGGTGAGAGTGACACCCACCCAGCTGCTGCCAGCGAGGCCCTGGTTAATTGTCATTTAAATGTTGTGACGACAGATCACCCCCTTCCCCAACCACCCTCCCCTCACACTGTCCCATGATTGATGACAGCTGGGGGAGAGGTTAATGAGGGGAGGTCCTGGACACCTGGAGTCTCTCCCCTTCTCATCCCTCTCTCCTCTCCTCTCCTCTATTCCCTTTCACCCCTCTCTCCTCTCACACCCACTTTCCTCTCCTCTCCTCCCTCTCTCTCTCCTCTCATCCCTCTTTCCTCTCCTCTCCTCCCCTCTCCTCCTTTTCACCCCTCTCTCTTCTCCAGTCCCTTAGAGAGTAGGACCAGAGCAGACCTGGCAGTCCCAGGACAGCGGTGAGGTGGCTGATGGGACATGTGTCAAAGAAGGCCTCCAGAGAGACCACAGACTCATCCAGCTCACCTGCCCTATAAAAGATTCAATCAGCCCCCCCCAACCCCTAGGGACACCTCAGCCAGACAACACAACCACCCCACCCCTACCTCCCCACACTGCCTCACATTTCAGTGGTATGGGCCGAGTTGGGCCTGAGAGGCAGAGGGTATTGAGCTGAAAGTAATTTGAATGATTAGGGGCCTCATTTAAATGCGTACATTTCTCCGTAAATTCTGGCATATGTGGAGATTCTAGGATTTGCGTGAGCAACTAATTATTGGGATTGATCAAACTGTCATATGCAAAATATATGAATTTTTTTCATTGATAAATCAGAGCCATACTATATTTGTGAGCTCTCGAATGTGCGTTACAACCTTACCTGGTAAACGTCCTCCATTCACCTTTTTTGGTAATAAAAACGCCCTCATTTGCTGTATGATTTGGAGATGTTGGAACTGGGTCATGACTCATAACAGTTTCTAAAAGAAAGTGCAATGGCAAATATGATCACATTTATGTAGAGGTGTGGGCAGAATGTTTTAATCTTTTCAGTTACTTTTTTTTACCAAAAATGCATCCCGCCTATAGCGACTGCCAAACACTGGCAGCGCATTCTACGTTTGATTTATTCAAACAATATAAAAGTAAATGCTGGAGCACACTTCTATGAAAAAAAAGATATATGTTTGTTTATCTCCTGCCTTGGTATAGGCTCTGGATTTAAATAGACTATGATGTCACGCTCCTATCGCACAGCAATACTGTAGCCTACCCATACTGTCAAATTTAAATAGGCTACCAGTCTATTTACTTTGGAGCATGTTTGGCTATTAAATGAGCAATGGATAAATGGTAGCCTAATATTTGTTGTGTAGCGTGAATAAACCAGTCATGTCAGAAATGGAGATACATGTCCTGTAATATGATTATTACAGTGCATACGGAAAGTATTCAGACCCCTTGACTTTTTCCACATTTTGTTACGTTACAGCCTTATTCTAAAATTGATTAAATTGCTATTTCCCCCTCATCAATCTAAACACAATACCCCATAATGACAAAGCAAAAACAGGTTTTTAGAATTTTATTTGAACATTTATAAAATATGTATTACATTTACATAAGTATTCAGACCCTTTACTCAGTACTTTGTTGAAGCACCATTGGCAGCGATTACAGCCTAGAGTCTTCTTGGGTATGACACTACACACTTGGCACACCTGTATTTGGGGAGTTTCTCCCATTCTTCTCTGCAGATCCTCTCAATCGCTGTCAGGTTGGATAGGGAGCGTAGCTGCACAGCTATATTCAGGTCTCTCCAGAGATGTTTGATTGGGTTCAAGTCCGGGCTTTGGCTGGGCCACTCAAGGACATTCAGAGACTTGTCCCGAAGCCACTCCTGCATTGTCTTGGCTGTGTGCTTAGGGTCGTTGTCCTGTTGGAAGGTGCACCTTCGCCCCAGTCTGAGATCCTGAGCGCTCGGGAGCAGGTTTTCATCAAGGATTTCTCTGTGCTTTGCTCCGTTCATCTTTCCCTCGATCCTGACTAGTCTCCCAGTCCCTGCTGCTGAAAAACATCCCCACAGCATGATGCTGCCACCACCATGCTTCACCTTAGGGATGGTGCCAGGTTTCTTCCAGATGTGATGCTTGGCATTCAGGCCAGAGAATCTTGTCTCTCATGGTCTGAGAGTCTTTAGGTGCCTTTTGGCAAACTCCAAGCGGGCTGTCATGTGCCTTTTACTGAGGAGTGGCTTCCGTCTGGCCACTCTACCATAAAGGCCTGATCGGTGGAGTGCTGCAGAGATGGTTGTCATTCTCGAAGGTTCTCCCATCTCCACTGAGGAACTCTGGAGCTCTGTCAGAGTGACCATCGGGTTCTTGGTAACCTCTCTGACCAAGGCCCTTCTCCCCTGATTTCTCAGTTTGGCAGTCAGCTCTAGGAAGAGTCTTGGTGGTTCCAAACTTCTTCCATTTAAGAATGATGGATGCCACTGTTCTTGGGGACCTTCAACGCTGCAGACATTTTTTGGTACCCTACCCCAGATCTGTGCCTCAACACAATCCTGTCTCGGAGCTCTACGGACAATTCCTTCAACCTCATGGCTTGGTTTTTGCTCTGACATGTACTGTCTACTGTGGGACCTTATATAGACAGGTGTGTGCCTTTCCAAATCATGTCCAATCAATTTACTTTACCACAGGTGGACTCCAATCAAGTTGTAGAAACATCTCAAGGATGATCAATGGAAACAGGATGCACCTAAGCTCAATTTCGAGTCTCATAACAAAGGGTCTGAATACTTAAGTAAATAAGGTATTATTTTTTTTTTAAATACATTTGCTAAAAATTCTACAAACCTGTTTTCACTTAGTCATTGTGGGGTATTGTATGTAGATTGATGATGATTTCTATTTATTTAATCAATTTTAGAATAAGGCTTTAACGTAACAAAATGTAGAAAAAGTCAAGGGGTCTGAATACTTTCCGAATGCACTGTATGATAAAAGTAAAATAAACACATTAGTCTACATGCTGCTATGCGATCTCCTTACCAATGGTAAATGCATTTGTTTTATAATCAGGCCTTTGTTTCAATGTTTTTATTAGCCTACCATTATTATAATTCCTGTTCATCAAACACCTCAATTTTCCTCAAAATAACAATATTTGCTTGCAATACAGTTGATCAACCACTATATGTTATGTATATTCATGGTCTGAGATTTGCGTGGATACGCAAACTTTCCCGTCAAGTTCAAAATTGATAAAAACCAACCTTCACAGGAAAACTGGTGCACGCAAGGTTTAGAGTATTTTCTGTGTGCACGCACTTTTGATAAATGAGGCCCCAGGTGTTTAGGACAGACTCAGGCTGATGTAGTTGCAACACTGGAGGGCACTGTTCTCTCCCTGCTGCGGGTTACATCATCTTCAAATTTGTCAAATATAATACTCTCCTAACTATTAATTTCTACAGCCACTAGAGTGCTGTGCACTGAAGTCTGGCAAACAGTATTATCTTTAATCTTAAAATTGTATCATAACTGATAATGATTAACTGCTTTATAAATAATACAACTAAATAGATAATATATCTACTGAAGACTACTATGTGTTTCATCTATAGTGATGAACAGCTTAAAGGAAAACTCCACCTAAAAACTATATTTTGGTATTTGTTTCATTAGTCCATTGTTGACATAGTTCCAAAATGTTTTGCTTGTCAGCAATCAAGTTTTCAAGATATGTAACTTTCAAAATACAGAAATCAAATAAAATGTTATTTGTCACATGCGCCGAATACAACAAGTGTAGACCTTACCGTGAAATGCTTACTTACAAGCCCTTTACCAACAATGCAGTTCAAGAAAGAGTTAAGAAAATATTTACTAAATATCATCCCCATATGATGCGTTTTGCATCATATGATGCTGCGTTTTGCATCATATGATGATTTATGTATTTTGAAAGTTACATATCTTGAAAACTTGATTGCTGACAAGCAAAACTTTTTGGGACTATGTCAACAATGGACTAATGAAACAAATACAAAAATATAGTTTTTTGGTGTAATTTTCCTTCACTGAGAAAACTGATATCAAACAACCTGGTTTGATTGATATGGAATGTGAATAGTTGAAGTTCTCTCCATAGAAGTAACCTTCCTTTGCTAGGGAAGGTGCACAGTACAGAAAGCGGTGTATGTGTGTTCTCCTGCAGTACAGTGCCGTGACCCCCTCTACTAATTGGAACAAACCAAGCTGAAATTCTTAATTAGCTTCAGTGAAGATAGTGAGAAAGCCTCAACCACAGCCCCATGTGACACCAGTTCATGCACAGTACACACAAACACAGTATACTTACGAACACGCACTTGCACTTACACACACACATTCTCACTGTTATTATGTCCAGTCATACAAATGGTGAAGTGGGTGTTTTGAACACAGATAATCAGTGAGTATGATGAACTAAGTGAGAAGAGCAGCAGAAATCAAATCACACTGAATAGCAAGACATCTGGAGTATTTTACTGGAAAGCAACACACACACATATAGGTGCATATACAGTAGATGCTCCTCCCTGTCAGGGCCAGCGTTATGGGCGGGGCCTAGGGGCCCTGGCCCGCCGTACCTTACCTCCTTGCCCGTCCAAATAAAATGTTGAAATATTGATAATTTATTTGACCGACACGCGCGACGACAGAAAGACGCATCAATCTCAGATATAGCATCCGAGTGAGCGAAACAGCGCCCCTCTGTCTCCATATATGTAGACCATGTATCTGATGCTGTCTGGACGAAAGGAGTATGGCATGTTATACTTTTTCTGGACAGACAGCATCAGATACATGGGCTACATTTAGTAAGACAGAGCCGCGCTGTTTCGCTCGCTAGTTTTACCAGAGAGGAAGAGGCGAAGCGAGAGAGCTCACTCTCGCCAAAATCTGTCCTGAATAAGCCCAATGCGTTTCTATGGGCATAATATGCAGACCTAAACTTGTCGCCTGCATTCCTGCCTTTGGGACAACGACTCGCATTGTTAAGGCAGAGACATGAGCATCTCGTCATTATATACAGATCTCTGGTTTCAGCCACTTGCAAATTAGAAAGGAAAGTTGTCGGGTGCGCTGTTCGGATGCTGGATTGCCCTAAAGTAAATTTATGTTTTGCCATAATTATATAATTACTCCTGTTTAAATAAAATAATTCAAAATACTTTACCAGAGAGCATGACTTAGTCACAGAGGAGCATTAGCTTCTTTAAAAAAAGAATAGCCTATGCTTATTTGGAAGCCAGCAATTAGGGCAGCACGCGTGGCAATAGGCCTAGCTGATTACTGAGTTGCGGCTGTCATTGAAAAGCATCTAAAATGTGTGAAGATAATGTGTCTTGAGTATCATTTTTTATGTTGAGACAAGAAGAAGGGGAGGTGTGTGGCGAAGATATGGGCGTCTCTTCAGAATGCATGCACTCAACTCTCCAGAATGTGCTCCGCTGTTTCCTGCCAATTCTTGCACATTCATTGTTCATTGTGTGAATTGTTTGCCCTTTGATTGTTTATTTTTTATCAATTCCTCATTAAATATGTAACCAGTAGGCCTAGTAAATGTACTGTTAATCCCCGTCATTTGGTTACATACATTTCTGTTAACGCATGTGTTACAGTAATTTTTCGTTCTCATTATCAGAGTGGAAACGTTGTTTGCAGAGTTCACAACTTGCTACACTTGTGAGAAACAAGTTTTGGGTTATTTCATAACCAATGGGAGTTTTTCATTGTCTTTTGTTTGGAGTGCTCCATGTGAGCAATGAGTATATGTGTGGTTTCTCTGTTCTCATAACGTTGCAGGAGAGCGCGTGCCTGAGCACGCCAACCTGCTGAGTTGATACAACGTTGCACTTCACTAGTGAAAACTCAAGTCAAGACAGATAGAAAGGGAGTTAGACGGGCAGAGTAGAAAGATTATTGCAATCAGGATATTTTCTACCGTTTTTTATTTGTCAGCTTTAGGCCTGTGTATTTTACTTAGTTGATGATGGAAGTTATTGGCCTAGTGCTGCATTGGCTATAGGCTATCTCTGAGTTCCATGCTCTAATTTCTTTAGACACCAATGGATAACAGTGTATCAATGTGTCCATATGGCAAAGGCTGGTGCTCTTGCATTAGTTGCATTTTTACTTTTAGATTTTTATTCATTTAATTCAGACTTTTATGATTAACCAAATGACAATAATTTTGAGAAACGAAAACGTTATTATTGAAGTGAAGGTGTTCCACGAAAATGCGCATATAAAAATAATATAACACGCAGACATGTAGAACTAGTAGGATAAATTGTAAGCTTCAGCAAACTTGAAACTCACGAGCTGCCTATGGTCTTTACTATAACACACATTAACAACATTTTGAGAAAAAAACGGTCAGCCTATAGAAATCAAATGCTGTCCAACTGATTCGTTCTGGCACCAGCCATGCTCCCTGTCTCTGTCCATTATTCGATAACAAGAGTGGAAACCAGGAGTTTCACTGCTGATCAAAGAATGCTGCTTTTAATATAATCATCTACCTTTATAAACCCCAGCTCCACTATGAGGTGCTGTAATTCATTTGAGCTGATATGAAGAGCTTCCTCTCTCTACCCTTGGACAGATGGCAGATACTGGCGTCTTTATGGGCTAGTATCATGGGCAGGACTGTTACACTGTGTGTGTGTGTGTGTGTGTGTCTCTGTCTGTCTGTGTTGTTGTGTGTGTGTGTGTGTGTGTGTGTGTGCGTGCGCATGTGAGTGTGTGTTCTGACTTACTGTTGTTGGGGTTGTCTCCTATGATGTGGTGTCGTCCGCTCCAGTACCACAGTAGCAGTGTATCGTCTCTGGACCCTGACACGATGTAGCAGTCTCCCCCGATGTAGCTCTCTGACCTGGCCAGACACGTCACCACGTCCCAGTGGCCGAACACTATCTGGGTTAGCTTACCTGCAGCACAGACACAGTATTATGATATAAACCAATGTGTGTAGGCCTACTGTGTGGAAGTAGTACAGCATAATATACTAGTAGTATAGTATTACAGTAGTATAGTATTACAGTAGTATAGTAGTAGTATTATGGTGGTACTATAGTAGTAGTACCATGGTAGTTAGTATTACCTGTCTCGGTGGAGTAGACTCTGAAGCTCTTGTCCCAGAAGCCACAGACCAGGATGTAGCGGTTGTCAGCGGTAACCACGAAGCAGTGTGTGTTGATCTGGATGCTCTGATCCACCAGGTCTGTGATCTGACGCTTGTTACTCCCAGAGTTGTTGGCTACACACACACACAGAGGGATAACTTAGTTAGTATTCAGTACAATGGTCTGGCCTGTCCTCAGGGTAACACTCACCAATCAGAGGGTCCATCTCTATGGGCAGGTGGTGGGCCTGTTCCAGGGAGTAACCTGGCGCTCCTCTCAAACCTAGAAACACACACACACATACATTAAACATGTATATCACGCACGCACGCACGCACACATGCGTGCACACACACACACATACACACACACACACACACACACCTGCTCCATGGTCAGAGGTTGGTTCATGAAGGTTTCCATGAAGCTTATTGATTTCAGTTTCTGACTGTCAGGCTGAGTAGAGCTATGATCCCCTGGAGGGTGACTGGAGGGCAGAAACACAACAGCATGCTGGGAATATGAAGCCCTTAGTATTCTGCTCATTATTGTTGGAACCCAGAACACTTTTCTTCTCTCCAACAGAAAAACATTGGAGCTGCAGCTGTGATCATTAACGACAGAATGTAAGGCTCCACTCTGGTCCTCAACTCGGTGTGTGTGCGTGTGTGTGTGTGATGAGTGTGTGCTCCGGTGATAGATGTGGAAGTGTGAGGAGAATGTGGTGCAGTCACAGCCTAATTTCCCAGTAAGCTTTGCAGTGACGCTTGACCCTGAGTTGAGTTTGGTTTCTGAGAAGTGTGTAGGTGTGTGTGTGTTTGCGTTTGTGTGTGCATATATGTGTGTATGTGTTTGTGCGCCTGCATGCGTGTGTGTGTGTGTGTGTTCCTTGGAGTGTTGGTGGGTAGTGTTGTTCACACATGCCTGAGGACCAACATGTGGAAGCACTCAGACTCTCTTCACCTGACCAAGGGGTGTAGCTGTGTGGGTAGATATGATGCAGTGGTAAGGCACTGGTCAAATGAAGTGGACTATACAGGGATTCGGGTGCAATTAGGGATGCAACCATGAATGACTGTGGAGATGGCGCTGACAAACTCTAGTTTGTCCAGACCCAGGCTGCTCCAGACCCAGGCTGCTCCGGACCCAGGCTGCTCCAGACCCAGGCTGCTCCAGACCCAGGCTGCTCCAGACCGAGTCTGCTACAGACCCAGGCTGCTCCAGACCCAGGCTGCTCCAGACCCAGGCTGCTCCAGACCCAGGCTGCTACAGACCTAGGCTGCTCCAGACCCAGGCTGCTCCAGACCCAGGCTGCTCCAGACCCAGTCTGCTACAGACCCAGGCTGCTACAGACCTGAACAGGTTGGTATGGAGGGGTTTTACAGGGCCCCTGCTGTGGTAGGTAGCACGTGGTGGAACACGCAATTCGTTTTACAAGAGCATGTGTGTTCTGGCCTGTGAGTGTGTGTGTGTGTGCATATGTGTGTTCTGCCCTGTGTTTGCTGGCCTCTGTGTGTAGTCCACTCACCGACAGTGTTGTGCCAGCGGTTGACAGCGAACAGTCTGCTGCAGGTGACGGTGACAGCGGCAGGTACAGAGAGGTGTGGCAGGGTGTTGGCTGCTACGTGGGTCACTGGGGAGTTGGAAGGGAACTTCAACACCATGATCACATCCTGCTGCATCTGGTCCTTAAACATCAGAGGGCTCTGGGGAAGGAAACACTATTGAGTAGAAGAGAGAAGAAGAGAAGGAGTGTGGAGGGTGGAGGATGGAGGAGGATGAGGAGAGAGAAGGGGACAGAATGGAGATGTAATTAGTGTGGAGGTAAAACAGGGTTCAGACACAGGAGCTGCATGTACATGGTGGAGGAGGAGGAGGGAGGAGGAGGGAAGAGAGGGTAGGGAGGAGGAGGAAGAGGAGGGGGGAGAGGGTAGGGAGGAGGAGGAAGAGGAGGAGGGGAGGGGAGAGGGTAGGGAGGAGGACAGGAGGGAGGAGGAGGAGGAGGGGAGGAGGGAGGGAGGGAGGGAGGGAGGGAGGGCATGAGGGAGGAAGAGGAGGAGGACAGGAAGGAGGAGGAGGAGGGGAGGTAGGAGGAAGGGAGGAGGAGGAGGGGGAGGAGAGGTGGGGAGGAGATGGGGAGGAAGGAAGGAGAAGAGGACCCCCCTGACAGTCTGGTGGTCAGTCAGACAAACAGACATACTGTACATATAGACATACATGCAGACACATACACAAATACAGACAGACAAGGGTTAGAAACATGAGATGGAGCTGTTGTACATGTCAGATGGTTAGTACATGAAACATCAGGGTTGTCCATCCATATGCATGTATCTTAACTTGCAAGCACAGTCAGGGCAACATTTTCCTAGTGCTAAATAATGTAGGTAATTTTTGCACTTTGCACAATTCTTTTGCACTAGGAAAATGTGGCCCTCAGTTTAGTTGACTGTATGGGGATAGCAAAAAGGACTAAACCAACAACACCTCAGACAGCAGCTGACTGCTGTGGTAGAACTGGGCCAGTAGGGGGCACTCTTCCCTCTGCTCTACACAATAGACACATCAATTCCTCATTCAATGGAGCCATGGGAAATATGTTGGTAGTAGTTATTTTATGGTACTGAGTAAGGAATTGGTATTGTTATGGTTTTGATATTTAATGGTGAAAATGTTTGTAAAATCTAAATGTATTGTCTGTGTTGACTTCTGATGCTTTCATTGCACATTTCTACTTTTTAGTGCTGGTGCTTGCAACCTGCTTGAATACAGACATACATGAGAGTTGAAATGGGGAGTGGGTACAACGAGTGGAGAACATGGTAGAGAAGAGAGCATAGAGAAACCTACAGACAACAATTTCTCTCTCCCACCATGGAGAGATGGGACTGCCACACACACCACAAACACACCATGCAAACACACACACACGAATGCACAGACACACTTGCACGGACACACACACACGCACACAGATAGACAGAGATGCAGTGGAGAGACATTTTCCAGCATGTCGTGTGTCTCACCAGGTGCATGGCCGAACTGCGAGGTGGATGTGGCTCGATGAGCAACTGAGACGGAGTCTGTCCAACAATCAGAATCTGCTGCTCCATCGCCTGAGGAGAGAGGAGAGAGAGAGGGAGAGCGAGCAGGAAGGTGGGGGTGAGAGCGAGAGAGAGGGAGATAGTATAAAAAGAGAGTGAAGAGAGCAGGGAGAGACAGCGATAGAGAGGGAGCGAGAAGGGGAGAGCAGGGGAGAGACAGAAATAGAGAGGGAGAGAGAGAGAGGGGGAGAGCAGGGGAGAGACAGAAATAGAGAGGGAGAGAGAGAGAGGGGGAGAGCCGGGGAGAGACAGAAATAGAGAGGGAGAGAGAGGGGGAGAGTAGGGGAGAGACAGAAATAGAGAGGGAGAGAGAGGGGGAGAGAAGGGGAGAGATAGAAATAGAGAGGGAGAGAGGGGAGAGCAGGGGAGAGAGAAATAGAGAGAGAGAGAGAGGGGGAGAGCAGGGGAGAGACAGCAATAGAGAGGGAGAGAGAGGGGGAGAGCAGGGGAGAGACAGCGTTAGAGAGGGAGAGAGAGGGGGAGAGCAGGGGAGAGACAGCAATAGAGAGGGAGAGAGAGGGGGAGAGCAGGGAGAGAGCAATAGAGAGGGAGAGAGAGGGGGAGAAGGTAGACAGAGATGGAGAAAGGGGGAGGAGAGAGAGGAGAGAGATGAGAAAGAGAGACTCCTGTCACTATCAATATTCATCAAAGTGATGGGTCAATGCGTTAGTTGACAATGCAAGCAGATCCTAACTCAGCCGTGCCTCCGAGGAGGGGCGTAGATAGAGGAGAGGGGTGCATTCCCAATCCGCCTGGGTCCTCACCCTCCCCCCTTCCTCCCCCTTTCCTCCCCCCACAGCCTGCAGAGTCATCCAAGTGTTAGTATGGAAGAGACAACCCTTTCCCTATTAACATGCTTCAGTTAACCATTCCCATCCCCAGCCCGGGACCCACGTACATGTTATTGTGCCTGGAACAAAGGCAGAGAGCAAACACACACACACATGCACGCACACACAAAACACACATAGTACTAGACAGTACACACCACTCAGTATCTACAGCTTCCATTGGCAACCACATGCCAGAGTGGGAGCAATGTGTTCTGGGTAGAAGGCGATTCTTAGCCAGGACCGTCTACCCACAATCCCCGGGTCACTTCCCATTATGCATAGCACCAGAGAGGTGAGGCCCCCTGGTCAGTTGAACATCGTGGAACACCAGTGGATGTTTCCTGTGAGTCATCGGGCGGCGAGCACATTTGGCAACCATTATCAGTCAGTGGTTCTTTACTACGCAGTCCGTCAAGTAATAACCTAGTCCCATTATAGCTATTTTAGGTGAGGGCTGGGGTGAGGGTCACCAAGTCTGTTCACATAACGAAATCTGATCCAGAGATCTGAAAGAACCAGAGGGCCATGTGGAAGACATCAGCCTATTTTCTGACCATTCATTCTATTCCAGAACACAGAAGAAAAAATGTAGGGAAGAATTCCTTGACTGTGTACAACTGCTCTATTTCTACAGTCAAAGAACGAGTGTGAGCAGAAAGAGCAGAGAGAGAGGGAAAGAAAAATAGCAGAAAGCAGAGAGAGAGAGAGAGCGAGAGCGAGAGAGAGAGAGAGAGAGAGATTGAAGGTTATCTGAAGTGCATGTTTTCTCCCGACCATCACAACAACATGCCAATAGCTCTAATCCTCTCTGCGGTCGGTGTGTCAGAAATTCACCTGTATCTCAAACAGCCATCTAGAAGACTTAACAGGCAGTTCATTCATTTACGGCCCGCCAGCTTTAAGGCCCTGCCTGTCATTTGGCTGATAAGTGACACGTATTGCATAACTATCTGCTGATGTAGCTCCCAGCAACAACCAACCTGCCTGGATGAACACACAGGTGATATCAGCAGCTATCCCCTGGCCTGTGGGGCAGACAGATGGACAGACGGGTGGGCAGGGGGATGAACAACAGACAGACAGGTATAGTGCGTGGTATAGTACTGACTCATCGTACCTGGGAAGTGGGAACTAACTAACACCTGTTCGCCAGGTATGCATCACCTTTCAACAACATTGAATAAATGCTCCACACACCAAATCAACACGGATTGGTCATACTAATAGATGGTGTTTTTCTGTGTAGTTGAGATCAGACTTTTCCTCTGGAAGTGTGATGACTGTAGTTCTTAATTATCACATGATTAAATTCTAAAGGATCTATAAGAAACATTGAAGCACAAACGTTAACCACACAAAGCCAAAAGATATGTTTTGAATTCCATCCTTTCTTACACTATTAAAACCTTGTTGTGAGGTTATGAAGTTAACATTTCCCATTGTCATTGGAACAATGTAAGTGAGTTGAGCCAGTGTGGATTGGCTGTGGGTAATCCTTTCACCACAGACAGAGGTTAGCCTGAATGACTGTCTTTGAGTTAACATGTCAACTACTGTATGTAGAAGTACATCGGCTTGTCTCTAACAATGTTGTCACAACCACAGCTACCATCACCAGTAATCTGTATCTTTTAAGTTATGTATAGCTTATCAAGGGATTTTCTTACAGTTGAGGTCAACTATGTAAACACTAGCATGCCAGCGCTGCTACTATAGCAAGGTGACTGCAGTAAGCATTAATGAAAGCAGCTTCAAAGTTTCTGTCATTACAAGAACACCTTCATTGGTCTAGCACACATCCCCCATGTTGTTTGTCCCTTCAATAGGCAGTAATGGGCCATCTAACTGGAGGCTGTGTGACTGGCTGTCTGCAGGAGAACAGCCTCACTGATGAATAATTTGTCTGTTTGTGTCAGAGTGACACAGCAGGCTTTCAGCATCGACATCAAGGATGTAGTAGGACTGCTGTTCCAGCAGCGCGCCCAGTAGACCTGTCACTGTTCCCTCAGCCAACCACGGCCCGGACGCCTGTCTTAGCCAACAATGGCCCGGACGCATGTAACAGCAGCAGCAATCAGCCAGTCTAATCTGACACCTAGTCAGAGGAATGATTATCTCTCATTCTGACTTTCTAATTCCTTGACATTTTAATGTCATAATTGCAGCGGTTAATGTCAGACCTGCGGTTGCACCTGTCAGACAGGTATGACCAGTACCTGCCTGAAGCCAATCAACACATCCTAAAATGTTCTGGAGCCAATCAACACATCCCAGAATTTTTTGGAGCCAATCAGCACATCTCAGAATGTTCTGAAGCCAATCAGCACATCCCAGAATGTTTTGGAGCCAATCAGCACATCTCAGAATGTTCTGAAGCCAATCAGCACATCTCAGAATGTTATGGAGCCAATCAGCACATCCACTCAGAATGGCTGACTGACTGACTAACTGACTAACTGATAGGCTGGCTGGCTGACTGACTGGCTTGCTGGGTCAGCTAAAAGAAAACCATGTTGGACTCCTTTGACGGGGAGCAGCTCCACACATGGATCCCACCGCTGCCACCTTATTTCCACCAATACACAGGATCCCACCACTTCCACCATTATCAGGCGAATCTATATTTGGGATGCGTCCCAAAAGGCAGCCTTTTTCCATTGCATTTAGCTGAGCTAAGTCCTCCCTCCAACACACAGAGACACATGTCAGAAAGGAGACAACATCAACTGGCCACCAACATTAGGCAGTATGAAGCTACACAGTCAGCTTCCATCCCAACGCCATCGTCTCGCAGGGTGGCAGACAGACAGACAGCTTCCACAACCTCACAGCCGGATGACTCCAATAATTGCCATTGTCTGAAAAAGCCTGAGAGGAAATAATGAAAACCAAAGCCGTTGTCCATATTGTTTGGTAATTAGGCAGCTGAGTGATTTGCATAGTGGTCACTTGATAGATAAAGGCGGCCCGGGAAGTGACGGGATATAAATGAGTTGTTTTGCAGACGGCAGATGGTGGATATCACAGGGAGAGGAGATCACACTGGAAACACCACACTGCTGCAGCATGCCAGCTGCTACTGCTGTACTGTAGTCTCAGCTCCACTCCTCCTCCTCCTCCTCCTCCTCTCGATCTCTCTACCTCCCTCTCCCTCTACATCACACTCCCCATCTACCACAACCTCTCCTTCTCTCTCTACCTCCCTCTCTCTCCACCTTCCTCTCTATCTATCTCCTCCTCTCGCTCTCTCTCTTTCTCTACCTACCTACCCCCCTCTCTCTCTACCTCCACCTCTCCATTTCTCTCTTCCTCCCCCTCTCCCTCCCCCTCCTCCCCTCTCTCTCGCGCTCTCTGCAATTAAGTTATTCACAGCTTCCTGCTGCTCAGAGAACAGTTCAGATCTAGTCAATTAATTAAATGTAAATGAGAGGATTCACTCCCATGTCTATTCACTAGATGACCCCTTGATGATTTATATCAAACAACACTTCAGACTAACATTCATTGATCTGGGTGTGAATGTGAGTGAGTGAGTGAGTGAGCGTGCGTGCGTGCACGTCTGGAGTAGTATAGAGGTAGTATAGAATAATGTCAATAGTAAATGGAGTAAATGAGAGACAGTAAATAAAGCTACCCTTGACTTTGTACTGTATTGATCATGTATTTGCAACAACTATACTGTAAACCCATATCTGGTGTGTACTCTATATGGGTTTTATGTGGTTGTTGTCATCTATGTCCTGTTGTCTGTAAATGTTTATGGTTTAATATCTTTAATGCGAGACATATTCCTGTAAAATACCAAATAAATGAACTGAACTGAACCCAGATAGACAGCAGTATCTATCTATGGTGGAGCTGGGTAGATTGGAGGGGGGTGGGGTGGGGTGGGGGGGTTGGTGTCCATGGTGACAGTGACGTGCGTATCGTAGCGTGTCGTGTCAAGGCGTACCTCTCTGAGGGCGGGGTCAGTGATGCTGTCCAGGCTGACGGAACCCTCATAGGTCAGGTGGTGAAAGACGTTGAGGGCGCGCACCGCCTCGGGCCCGCGCTGCTTGTAGCCAAAAATAAGGTCAACCCACTGATGCAGCTGACACGACACGAACTCACTTTCCAGGGCCTGTCAGAACACACAGACACACAGGCAGCGGGGTTAGAGGGGAAAGGCACCCGGCTGCATGAAAACACACACAGTACACATAACACACCTTCATCCTCTACTCACCCTGCGTGTGTGTGTGTGTGTGTTATATATACAGTGGGGAAAAAAAGTATTTAGTCAGCCACCAATTGTGCAAGTTCTCCCACTTAAAAAGATGAGAGAGGCCTGTAATTTTCATCATAGGTACACGTCAACTATGACAGACAAAATGAGAAAAAAATCCAGAAAATCACATTGTAGGATTTTTTATGAATTTATTTGCAAATTATGGTGGAAAATAAGTATTTGGTCAATAACAAAAGTTTCTCAATACTTTGTTATATACCCTTTGTTGGCAATGACACAGGTCAAACGTTTTCTGTAAGTCTTCACAAGGTTTTCACACACTGTTGCTGGTATTTTGGCCCATTCCTCCATGCAGATCTCCTCTAGAGCAGTGATGTTTTGGGGCTGTCGCTGGGCAACACGGACTTTCAACTCCCTCCAAAGATTTTCTATGGGGTTGAGATCTGGAGACTGGCTAGGCCACTCCAGGACCTTGAAATGCTTCTTACGAAGCCACTCCTTCGTTGCCCGGGCGGTGTGTTTGGGATCATTGTCATGCTGAAAGACCCAGCCACATTTAATCTTCACTCAAAATCTCACGATACATGGCCCCATTCATTCTTTCCTTTACACGGATCAGTCGTCCTCGTCCCTTTGCAGAAAAACAGCCCCAAAGCATGATGTTTCCACCCCCATGCTTCACAGTAGGTATGGTTTTCTTTGGATGCAACTCAGCATTCTTTGTCCTCCAAACACGACGAGTTGAGTTTTTACCAAAAAGTTATATTTTGGTTTCATCTGACCATATGACATTCTCCCAATCCTCTTCTGGATCATCCAAATGCACTCTAGCAAACTTCAGACGGGCCTGGATATGTACTGGCTTAAGCAGGGGGACACGTCTGGCACTGCAGGATTTGAGTCCCTGGCGGCGTAGTGTGTTACTGATGGTAGGCTTTGTTACTTTGGTCCCAGCTCTCTGCAGGTCATTCACTAGGTCCCCCCGTGTGGTTCTGGGATTTTTGCTCACCGTTCTTGTGATCATTTTGACCCCACGGGGGAGATCTTGCGTGGAGCCCCAGATCGAGGGAGATTATCAGTGGTCTTGTATGTCTTCCATTTCCTAATAATTGCTCCCACAGTTGATTTCTTCAAACCAAGCTGCTTACCTATTGCAGATTCAGTCTTCCCAGCCTGGTGCAGGTCTACAATTTTGTTTCTGGTGTCCTTTGACAGCTCTTTGGTCTTGGCCATAGTGGAGTTTGGAGTGTGACTGTTTGAGGTTGTGGACAGGTGTCTTTATACTGATAACAAGTTCAAACAGGTGCCATTAATACAGGTAACGAGTGGAGGACAGAGGAGCCTCTTAAAGAAGAAGTTACAGGTCTGTGAGAGCCAGAAATCTTGCTTGTTTGTAGGTGACCAAATACTTATTTTCCACCATAATTTGCAAATAAATTCATTAAAAATCCTACAATTTGATTTTCTGGAGAAAAAAAATCTAAATTTGTCTGTCATAGTTGACGTGTACCTATGATGAAAATTACAGGCCTCTCTCATCTTTTTAAGTGGGAGAACTTGCACAATTGGTGGCTGACTAAATAATTTTTTTTCCCCACTGTATATATAACACACACACACACACGCAGGGTGAGTAGAGGATGAAGGCAGCCAGCAGCATGAAAACACACAAAGTAAACACACAACAATACATACAAGGGAAAGAATAACACACACCACACAACCCAACTCACGTGACACTACACACACAGTCTTGTTACTGTACATACAACTATGTTACTGTACATCACTGCACTGCTCAACACATAAACCGCACTGCACTAGTTGTGGTAAAACAGGGAGGAACACTACCACTGAACCTAAATCACTCATTGATATTACAGACTCCTGAGTTTTGATAGCAGCTATTCTCTCTCCAGCCAGACTGTGATAAAATATACGTCCCAAATGGCACCCTATTCCCTATATAGTGCACTATTTTTGACCAGGGCTATCATCAAAAGTAGTGCACTAGCAATATATGGAATAGGGTGCTATTTAGGGTGCAGCCTAATAAACAGGATGAGCCTAATAAACAGGATGAGCCTCAGGAGAACCAGTTTAATGCCTCCAGCCTGATATCAGCCAAGTATCATGTTTCTTCTCTGTCTATTAAAAATAATGACTAGCTATCTTTCTCATGGAGTTCTTCAATACTAATTGAGACCCACTTTACTGTAAGCTGTGTGTGTGTGTGTGTGTGTGTGTGCGTGCGTGCTTGCGTGCGTGTGCGTGCGTGCGTGCGTGCGTGCGTGCATGTTCATGTGTATTGGTGTGTACAGAGAGGAAAAAGAAATTCTGATGGGAGTCTTGGGGTGTTTTAGATGAGATATTAAAGTAAACATAATTACAGTATTCCTGTAGTCTTACACTGGCCCCTATGGTAGACAGTGTTACTGTTGTGTTACATCACTATGGTACACAGTGTTACTGTTGTATTACATTACTATGTTGTGTTACTGTTGTCTTACATCACTGTGGTAGAGAGCGTTACTGTTGTGTTACATAACTATGGTAGACAGTGTTACTGTTGTGTTACATCACTATGTTACACAGTGTTACTGTTGTCTTACATCACTGTGGTAGACAGTGTTACTGTTTTGTTAAATCACTATGGTAGACAGTGTCACTGTTGTATTACATCACTACGGTACACAGTGTTATATCACTATGGTAGACAGTGTTACTGTTGTGTTACATCACTATGATAGACAGTGTTACATCACTATGGTAGACAGTGTTACTGTTGTGTTACATCACTATGGTAGACAGTGTTACTGTTGTGTTAAATCACTATGGTAGAGAGTGTTACTGTTGTGTTACATCACTATGATAGACTGTTACATCACTATGGTAGACAGTGATGTACACTGTCTACCATTGTGATGTAACACAACAGTAACACTATGGTAGACAGTGTTACTGTTGTGTTACATCACTATGGTAGACATTGTTATATCACTATGGTACACAGTGTTATATTACTATGGTAGACAGTGTTACTGTTGTGTTACATCACTATGGTAGACAGTGTTACTGTTGTGTTAAATCACTATGGTAGACAGTGTTACTGTTGTGTTACATCACTATGATAGACTGTTACATCACTATGGTAGACAGTGATGTACAATGTCTACCATTGTGATGTAACACAACAGTAACACTGTCTACCATAGTGATGTACACTGTCTACAATTGTGATGTAACACAACAGTAACACTATGGTAGACAGTGTTACTGTTGTGTTACATCACTATGGTAGACATTGTTATATCACTATGGTAGACAGTGTTACTGTTGTGTTACATCACTATGGTAGACAGTGTTACATCACTATGGTAGACAGTGTTACTGTTGTGTTACATCACTATGGTAGACAGTGTTACTGTTGTGTTAAATCACTATGGTAGACAGTGTTACTGTTGTGTTACATCACTATGATCAACTATTACATCACTATGGTAGACAGTGTACTGTTGTGTTATATTATTATGGTAGACAGTGTTACATCACTATGGTAGACAGTGTTAATGTTGTGTTACATCACTATGGTAGACAGTGTTACTGTTATGTTACATCACTATGTTACACAGTGTTACTGTTGTGTTACATCACTATGGTAGACAGTGTGACATAACTATGGTAGACAGTGTTACTGTTGTGTTACATCACTATGGTAGACAGTGTTACTGTTGTGTTAAATCACTATGGCAGACAGTGTTACTGTTGTATTACATCACTATGGTAGACAGTGTTAGTGTTGTTTTACATCACTATGATAGACAGTGTTACTGTTGTGTTACATCACTATGGTAGACAGTGTTACTGTTGTGTTACATCACTATGGTAGACAGTGTTACTGTTGTGTTACATCACTATGGTAGACAGTGTTACATCACTATGGTAGACAGTTTTACTGTTGTGTTACATCACTATGGTAGACAATGTTACTGTTGTGTTAAAACAATATGATAGACTGTTACATCACTATGGTAGAGAGTGTTACTGTTGTGTTATATCAAAATGGTAGACAGTGTTACTTCACTATGGTAGACAGTGTTACTGTTGTGTTACATGACTATGGTAGACAGTGTACATCACTATGGTAGACAGTGTTACATCACTATGGTAGACAGTGTTATATCGCTATGGTAGACAGTGTTACTGTTGTGTTACATCACTATGGTAGACAGTGTGACATCACTATGGTAGACAGTGTTACTGTTGTGTTACATCACTATGGTAGACAGTGTTACTGTTGTGTTACATCACTATGGTAGACAGTGTTACTGTTGTGTTAAATCACTATGGTAGACAGTGTTACTTCACTATGGTAGACAGTGTTACTGTTGTGTTATATCACAATGGTAGACAGTGTACTTCACTATGGTAGACAGAGTTACATCACTATGGTAGACAGTGTTACATCGCTATGGTAGACCGTATTACTGTTGTGTTACATCAATATGGTAGACAGTGTGACATCACTATGGTAGACAGTGTTACTGTTGTGTTAAATCACTATGGTAGACAGTGTTACATCATTATGATAGACTGTTACATCACTATTGTAGACAGTTTTACTGTTGTGTTACATTACTATGGTAGACAGTGTTACATCACTATGGTAGACAGTGTTACTGTTGTGTTACATCACTACGGTAGGCAGAGTTACTGTTGTGTTATATCACTATGGTAGACATTGCTACTGTTGTGTTACATCACTATGGTAGACAGTGTTACTGTTGTGTTACATCACTATGGTAGACAGTTTTACTATAGTATTACATCACTACGGTAGACAGTGTTACATCACTATGGTAGACAGTGTTACTGTTGTGTTTTACTTCACTATGGTAGACAGTGTTACATCACTAAGTTAGACAGTGTAACTGTTGTGTTTTACTTCACTATAGTAGACAGTGTTACATCACTATGGTAGACAGTGTTACTGTTGTATTACATCACTATGGTAGACAGTGATACTGTTGTGTTACATAACTCTGGTAGACAGTGTTACTGTTGTGTTACATCACTAAGGTAGACAGTGTTACTGTTGTATTACATCACTACAATAGACAGGTGTTACATCACTATGGTAGACAGTGTTACTGTTGTGTTACATTACTATGGTAGACAGTGTTACTGTTGTGTTACATCACTATGGTAGACAGTGTTACATCACTATGGTAGACAGTGTTACAGTTGTATTACATCAATATGGTAGACAGTGTTACTGTTGTGTTACATTACTATGGTAGACAGTGTTACTGTTGTGTTACATCACTATGGTAGACAGTGTTACTGTTGTGTTACATCACTATGGTAGACAGTGTTACTGTTGTGTTAAATCACTATGGTAGACAGTGTTACTGTTGTGTTACATCACTATGATCAACTATTACATCACTATGGTAGACAGTGTACTGTTGTGTTATATTATTATGGTAGACAGTGTTACATCACTATGGTAGACAGTGTTAATGTTGTGTTACATCACTATGGTAGACAGTGTTACTGTTATGTTACATCACTATGTTACACAGTGTTACTGTTGTGTTACATCACTATGGTAGACAGTGTGACATCACTATGGTAGACAGTGTTACTGTTGTGTTACATCACTATGGTAGACAGTGTTACTGTTGTGTTAAATCACTATGGCAGACAGTGTTACTGTTGTATTACATCACTATGGTAGACAGTGTTAGTGTTGTTTTACATCACTATGATAGACAGTGTTACTGTTGTGTTACATCACTATGGTAGACAGTGTTACTGTTGTGTTACATCACTATGGTAGACAGTGTTACTGTTGTGTTACATCACTATGGTAGACAGTGTTACATCACTATGGTAGACAGTTTTACTGTTGTGTTACATCACTATGGTAGACAATGTTACTGTTGTGTTAAAACAATATGATAGACTGTTACATCACTATGGTAGAGAGTGTTACTGTTGTGTTATATCAAAATGGTAGACAGTGTTACTTCACTATGGTAGACAGTGTTACTGTTGTGTTACATGACTATGGTAGACAGTGTACATCACTATGGTAGACAGTGTTACATCACTATGGTAGACAGTGTTATATCGCTATGGTAGACAGTGTTACTGTTGTGTTACATCACTATGGTAGACAGTGTGACATCACTATGGTAGACAGTGTTACTGTTGTGTTACATCACTATGGTAGACAGTGTTACTGTTGTGTTACATCACTATGGTAGACAGTGTTACTGTTGTGTTAAATCACTATGGTAGACAGTGTTACTTCACTATGGTAGACAGTGTTACTGTTGTGTTATATCACAATGGTAGACAGTGTACTTCACTATGGTAGACAGAGTTACATCACTATGGTAGACAGTGTTACATCGCTATGGTAGACCGTATTACTGTTGTGTTACATCAATATGGTAGACAGTGTGACATCACTATGGTAGACAGTGTTACTGTTGTGTTAAATCACTATGGTAGACAGTGTTACATCATTATGATAGACTGTTACATCACTATTGTAGACAGTTTTACTGTTGTGTTACATTACTATGGTAGACAGTGTTACATCACTATGGTAGACAGTGTTACTGTTGTGTTACATCACTACGGTAGGCAGAGTTACTGTTGTGTTATATCACTATGGTAGACATTGCTACTGTTGTGTTACATCACTATGGTAGACAGTGTTACTGTTGTGTTACATCACTATGGTAGACAGTTTTACTATAGTATTACATCACTACGGTAGACAGTGTTACATCACTATGGTAGACAGTGTTACTGTTGTGTTTTACTTCACTATGGTAGACAGTGTTACATCACTAAGTTAGACAGTGTAACTGTTGTGTTTTACTTCACTATAGTAGACAGTGTTACATCACTATGGTAGACAGTGTTACTGTTGTATTACATCACTATGGTAGACAGTGATACTGTTGTGTTACATAACTCTGGTAGACAGTGTTACTGTTGTGTTACATCACTAAGGTAGACAGTGTTACTGTTGTATTACATCACTACAATAGACAGTGTTACATCACTATGGTAGACAGTGTTACTGTTGTGTTACATTACTATGGTAGACAGTGTTACTGTTGTGTTACATCACTATGGTAGACAGTGTTACATCACTATGGTAGACAGTGTTACAGTTGTATTACATCAATATGGTAGACAGTGTTACTGTTGTGTTACATTACTATGGTAGACAGTGTTACTGTTGTGTTACATCACTATGGTAGACAGTGTTACCATGTTGTGTTACATCACTATGGTAGACATTGTTACTGTTGTGTTACATAACTATGGTAGACTGTGTTACTGTTGTGTTACATCACTATGGTAGACAGTGTTACTGTTGTATTACATAACTATGGTAGACAGTGTTACTGTTGTGTTACATCACTATGATAGACTGTTACATCACTATGGTAGAGAGTGATGTACACTGTCTACCATTGTGATGTAACACAACAGTAACACTGTCTACCATAGTGATGTACACTGTCTACCATTGTGATGTAACACAACAGTAACACTATGGTAGACAGTGTTACTGTTGTGTTACATCACTATGGTAGACATTGTTATATCACTATGGTAGACAGTGTTACTGTTGTATTACATCACTATGGTAGACAGTGTTACATCACTATGGTAGACAGTGTTACTGTTGTGTTACATCACTATGGTAGACAGTGTTACTGTTGTGTTAAATCACTATGGTAGACAGTGTTACTGTTGTGTTACATCACTATGATCAACTATTACATCACTATGGTAGACAGTGTACTGTTGTGTTATATTATTATGGTAGACAGTGTTACATCACCATGGTAGACAGTGTTAATGTTGTGTTACATCACTATGGTAGACAATGTTACTGTTATGTTACATCACTATGTTACACAGTGTTACTGTTGTGTTACATCACTATGGTAGACAGTGTGACATCACTATGGTAGACAGTGTTACTGTTGTGTTACATCACTATGGTAGACAGTGTTACTGTTGTGTTAAATCACTATGGCAGACAGTGTTACTGTTGTATTACATCACTATGGTAGACAGTGTTAGTGTTGTTTTACATCACTATGATAGACAGTGTTACTGTTGTGTTACATCACTATGGTAGACAGTGTTACTGTTGTGTTACATCACTATGGTAGACAGTGTTACTGTTGTGTTACATCACTATGGTAGACATTGTTATATCACTATGGTAGACAGTGTTACTGTTGTGTTACATCACTATGGTAGACAGTGTTACATCACTATGGTAGACAGTTTTACTGTTGTGTTACATCACTATGGTAGACAATGTTACTGTTGTGTTAAAACAATATGATAGACTGTTACATCACTATGGTAGAGAGTGTTACTGTTGTGTTATATCAAAATGGTAGACAGTGTTACTTCACTATGGTAGACAGTGTTACTGTTGTGTTACATGACTATGGTAGACAGTGTACATCACTATGGTAGACAGTGTTACATCACTATGGTAGACAGTGTTATATCGCTATGGTAGACAGTGTTACTGTTGTGTTACATCACTATGGTAGACAGTGTGACATCACTATGGTAGACAGTGTTACTGTTGTGTTACATCACTATGGTAGACAGTGTTACTGTTGTGTTAAATCACTATGGTAGACAGTGTTACTGTTGTGTTAAATCACTATGGTAGACAGTGTTAGTGTTGTTTTACATCACTATGGTAGTCAGTGTTACTGTTGTGTTACATCACTATGGTAGACAGTGTTACTGTTGTGTTATATCACAATGGTAGACAGTGTTACTTCACTATGGTAGACAGTGTTACATCACTATGGTAGACAGTGTTACATCGCTATGGTAGACCGTATTACTGTTGTGTTACATCAATATGGTAGACAGTGTGACATCACTATGGTAGACAGTGTTACTGTTGTGTTAAATCACTATGGTAGACAGTGTTACATCACTATGATAGACTTTTACATCACTATTGTAGACAGTTTTACTGTTGTGTTACATTACTATGGTAGACAGTGTTACATCACTATGGTAGACAGTCTTACTGTTGTGTTACATCACTACGGTAGGCAGAGTTACTGTTGTGTTATATCACTATGGTAGACATTGCTACTGTTGTGTTACATCACTATGGTAGACAGTGTTACTGTTGTGTTACATCACTATGGTAGACAGTTTTACTATAGTATTACATCACTACGGTAGACAGTGTTACATCACTATGGTAGACAGTGTTAGTGTTGTGTTTTACTTCACTATGGTAGACAGTGTTACATCACTAAGGTAGACAGTGTAACTGTTGTGTTTTACTTCACTATAGTAGACAGTGTTACATCACTATGGTAGACAGTGTTACTGTTGTATTACATCACTATGGTAGACAGTGATACTGTTGTGTTACATAACTCTGGTAGACAGTGTTACTGTTGTGTTACATCACTAAGGTAGACAGTGTTACTGTTGTATTACATCACTACAATAGACAGTGTTACATCACTATGGTAGACAGTGTTACTGTTGTGTTACATTACTATGGTAGACAGTGTTACTGTTGTGTTACATCACTATGGTAGACAGTGTTACATCACTATGGTAGACAGTGTTACAGTTGTATTACATCAATATGGTAGACAGTGTTACTGTTGTGTTACATTACTATGGTAGACAGTGTTACTGTTGTGTTACATCACTATGGTAGACAGTGTTACTGTTGTGTTACATCACTATGGTAGACATTGTTACTGTTGTGTTACATAACTATGGTAGACTGTGTTACTGTTGTGTTACATCACTATGGTAGACAGTGTTACTGTTGTATTACATAACTATGGTAGACAGTGTTACTGTTGTGTTACATCACTATGATAGACTGTTACATCACTATGGTAGAGAGTGATGTACACTGTCTACCATTGTGATGTAACACAACAGTAACACTGTCTACCATAGTGATGTACACTGTCTACCATTGTGATGTAACACAACAGTAACACTATGGTAGACAGTGTTACTGTTGTGTTACATCACTATGGTAGAAAGTGTTACATCACTATGGTAGACAGTGTTACTGTTGTGTTTTACTTCACTATAGTAGACAGTGTTACATCACTATGGTAGACAGTGTTACTGTTGTGTTACATCTCTATGGTAGACACTGTTACATCACTATGGTAGA
Organism: Coregonus clupeaformis; assembly: GCF_020615455.1. Taxonomy (NCBI): domain Eukaryota; kingdom Metazoa; phylum Chordata; class Actinopteri; order Salmoniformes; family Salmonidae; genus Coregonus; species Coregonus clupeaformis. The sequence continues at coordinate 36,477,865 of NC_059197.1, forward strand.
CAGTGTCACTGTTGTATTACATCACTACGGTAGACAGTGTTACATTACTATCGTAGACAGTGTTACTGTTGTGTTTTACTTCACTATGGTAGACTGTGTTACATCACTATGGTAGACAGTGTTACTGTTGTGTTTTACTTCACTATAGTAGACAGTGTTACATCACTATGGTAGACAGTGTTACTGTTGTGTTACATCTCTATGGTAGACTGTATTACAGTTGAATTACATCACTATGATAGACAGTGTTACTATAGTATTACATCACTACGGTAGACAGTGTTACATCACTATGGTAGACAGTGTTACTGTTGTTTTACATCACTATGGTAGACAGTGTTACTGTTGTGTTACATCACTATGGTAGACCGTCTTACTGTTGTGTTACATCACTATGGTAGACAGTGTTACTGTTGTGTTTTAATTCACTATGGTAGACAGTGTTACATCACTATGGTAGACAGTGTTACTGTTGTGTTACATCTCTATGGTAGACAGTGTTACAACACTATGGTAGACAGTGTTACTGTTGTGTTACATCTCTATGGTAGACACTGTTACATCACTATGGTAGACAGTTTTACTGTTGTATTACATCACTATGGTAGACAGTGTTACTGTTGTGTTACATTACTATGGTAGACAGTGTTACTGTTGTGTTACATTACTATGGTATACCGTGTTACTGTTGTGTTACATCATTATTTACATTTGCATTTACGTCATTTAGCAGACACTCTTATCCAGAGCGACATACAAATTGGTGCATTCACCTTATAGCCTGGTAGACAGTGTTACGGTTGTGTTACATCACTATGGTAGACAGTGTTACTGTTGTGTTGCATCACTATGGTAGACTGTGTTACTGTTGTGTTATATCACTCTGGTAGACAGTGTTACTGTTGTGTTACATTACTATGGTAGACAGTGTTACTGTTGTATTAAGTCACTACGGTAGACAGTGTTACATCACTATGGTAGACAGTGTTACTGTTGTATTACATCACTACGGTAGACAGTGTTACATCACTATGGTAGACAGTGTTACTGTTGTATTACATCACTATGGTAGACAGTGTTACTGTTGTGTTACATTACTATGGTAGACAGTGTTACTGTTGTGTTACATCACTATGGTAGACAATGTTACATCACTATGGTAGACAGTGTTACTGTTGTATTACATCACTATGGTAGACAGTGTTACTGTTGTGTTAAATCACTATGGTAGACAGTGTTACTGTTGTGTTACATCAATATGATAGACTGTTACATCACTATTGTAGACAGTTTTACTGTTGTGTTTCATTACTATGGTAGACAGTGTTACATCACTATGGTAGACAGTGTTACTGTTGTATTACATCACTACGGTAGGCAGTGTTACTGTTGTGTTATATCACTATGGTAGACAGTGTTACATCACTATGGTACACATTGCTACTGTTGTGTTACATCACAATGGTAGACAGTGTTACTGTTGTGTTACATCACTATGGTAGACAGTATTACTGTTGTGTTACATCACTATGGTAGACAGTGTTACTTTTGTGTTACATCACTATGGTACACAGTGTTACTGTTGTGTTACACCACTATGGTAGACTGTGTTACTGTTGTGTTACATCACTATGGTACACAGTGTTACTGTTGTGTTACACCACTATGGTAGACTGTGTTACTGTTGTGTTACACCACTATGGTAGACTGTGTTACAGTTGTGTTACATCACTATGGTAGACAGTGTTACATCACTATGGTAGACAATGTTACTGTTGTGTTACATTACTATGGTAGACAGTGTTACTGTTGTGTTACATTACTATGGTAGAGTGTTACTGTTGTGTTACATTACTATGGTAGACTGTGTTACATCACTATGGTAGACAGTGTCACTGTTGTGTTTTACTTCACTATAGTAGACAGTGTTACATCACTATGGTAGACAGTGTTACTGTTGTGTTACATCACTACGGTAGGCAGTGTTACTGTTGTGTTATATCACTATGGTAGACAGTGTTACATCACTATGGTACACATTGCTACTGTTGTGTTACATCACTATGGTAGACAGTGTTACTGTTGTGTTACATCACTATGGTAGACAGTATTACTGTTGTGTTACATCACTATGGTAGACAGTGTTAATTTTGTGTTACATCACTATGGTAGACAGTATTACATCACTATGGTACACATTGCTACTGTTGTGTTACATCACTATGGTAGACAGTGTTACTGTTGTTTTACACCACTATGGTAGACTGTGTTACTGTTGTGTTACACCACTATGGTAGACTGTGTTACAGTTGTGTTACATCACTATGGTAGACAGTGTTACTATAGTATTACATCACTAGGGTAGACAGTGTTACATCACTATGGTAGACAGTGTTACTGTTGTGTTTTACTTCACTATGGTAGACAGTGTTACATCACTGTCTACCATAGTGATGTAACACTGTCTACCCTAGTGATGTTTTTTTTTCTCTAGCAGGAGGTAAGCTTCTCATATGGTGTTGAGTAAAGCTTAAACCATGTATTAGATCGTAGGTAGGTAGTTAGTTGTAGTTAGGTATTGTAGTTATTGTAAGTTAGTATTGTTGTTATTGTAGGTTTCCGTAGGTAATTATTGTAGGTTAGTATCGAAGCACGAGGCTAGCTAGCTAGCGGGTAGCTACTGGTAACGTTTAGCAACGGTGGAGAGCTGTTTCCAATGTTAATGTGCTGCTAGCCAACGTTTAATTTTTGCTGCGTTATGCGTTATGAAAAGGAACTAGACACGGACATGAATTATCTGTTTAGTGTGTTAACACACTCTTGGCAGTTTGTTGTAACCAAGTATTGGTGCTAAACTGTGTGTTAATGGATGCTAGCATGCTAGTTAGCTATGGCGTCATAGCTAGGCATCGTGGGTTGTTGTGGGTAGTTACTGTAGGTTGGCAGTGTCTTCGGCCGTGCCGGCGTAGCACGAAGTGAGCTAACTAGCCGCTTTTTCGAACAGAGTCAGAGTCAACACAGTAGCCATTGTGTGCCGGGTGTAGCACGAAGCTAGCTAGCTAGCCGTTCTCCAAACAAAGTCAACACAGTGGCCATTGCTAGCTACCCAACACGACCAGCTAACTGTACTGTAGTAGCTAAATACAATATACTTGTCCTAGCTAGCCAACGTTTAATCATTGCTGCGTCATGAAAGGAACTTGACACAGACACGAATGATCTGTTTAGTGTGTTAACTCACTATTGGTGGTTTGTTGTGACCAAGTGTTGGTGCTAAACTGTGTGTTACTGGATGCTAGCATGCTAGTTAGCTAGTTAACACACTATTGGTGGTTTGTTGTGACCAAGTGTTGAGTGCTAAACTGTGTGTTATTGTTATTGGATGCTATCATGCTAGTTAGCTATGGTGTCATAGTTAGCTAGCTGAATAAAGTGGGTTGAGTCTATTCCTTTAAACATTGAACCGCTGTGGTTCACAACAATTCTGATTTCTAAAGGTGGAAGTTGGGAGAGTTTTGTTCGGTGGTTCAGTGAAACAATTTTAGTTTCTGAGGTAGAAGTTTTTGGTGAGGGAGGCCCTGCTCTCTCTTCTCCCAGATGCTTAGCTCATTTCATTCCGATCTCCTCTGCATTTTTGTAGCCATTTGCTACAGCCTGTCAACTATGCCTCTGCCTATCCCTGTTCTCTCCTCTCTGCACAGGGCTACACAAACGCACCACACCGCGTGGCTGCTGCCTCTCTAACCTGGTGGTCCTGCACGCACCCCACACCTGGAGTTCCAGGTCTCAGGCAGCCTCTGGAACTGCCGTTCTGCTGCCAACAAAGCTGACTTCATCCCAGCCTATGCCAACCTCCAGTCCCTCGACTTCCTGGCGCTGACGGAAACATGGATTACCACTGAAAACACTGCTACTCCTACTGCTCTCTCCTCGTCTGACCATGTGTTCTCGCATACCCCGAGAGCATCTGGTCAGAGGGGTGGTGGTACAGGAATCCTCATCTCTCCCAAGTGGACATTCTCAATTGTTCCCCTAACCCATCTGTCTATCTCCCTCATTTGAATTCCATGCTGTCACAGTCACTAGCCCATTTAAGCTTAATATCCTTGTCATCTATCGCCTCCAGGTTCCCTTGGAGAGTTCATCAATGAGCTTGACGCCTTGATAAGTTCCTTTCCTGAGGATGGCTCACCCCTCACAGTTTTGGGGGATTTCAACCTCCCTATGTCCACATTTGACTCATTTCTCTCTGCCTCCTTCTTTCCACTCCTCTCCTCTTTTTGACCTCACCCTCTCACCGTCCCCCTACTCACAAGGCAGGCAATACGCTTGACCTCATCTTCACTAGATGCTGCTCCTCTACTAATCTCACTGCAACTCCCCTCCATGTCTCCGACCACTACTTTGTTTCCTTTTCTCTCTCGCTCTCCTCCCACACTACTCACTCTGCCCCTACACAGATGGTAATGCGCCGCCGCAACCTTCGCTCTCTCTCTCCCACTACTCTCTCCTCTTCCATCCTATCATCTCTTCCCTCTGCTCAACCCTTCTCCCTCCAATCTCCTGATTCTGCCTCCTCAACCCTCCTCTCCTCCCTTTCTGCATCCTTTGACTCTCTGTGTCCCCTATCCTGCCGGCCGGCTCGGTCCCTCCCCCTCCAGCTCCGTGGCTTGATGACTCATTGCGAGCTCACAGAACAGAGCTCCGGGCAGCGGAGCGGAAATGGAAGAAAACTAAACTCCCTGCCGACCTGGCATCTTTTCACTCCCTCCTCTCTACATTTTCTTCATCTGTTTCTGCTGCTAAGGCCACCTTCTACCACTCTAAATTCCAAGCATCTGCCTCTAACCCTAGGAAGCTCTTTTGCCACATTTTCCTCCCTCCTGAATCCCCCCTCTCTCTGTGGATGACTTCGTCAACCACTTTGAAAAGAAGGTTGACGACATCCGATCCTCGTTTGTTAAGTCTAATGACACTGCTGGTCCTGCTCACACTGCCCTACCCTATGCTTTGACTTCTTTCTCCTCTCTCTCCAGATAAAATCCTGCGACTTGTGACTGCAGGCCGCCCAACAACCTGCCCGCTTGACCCCATCCCCTCCTCTCTTCTCCAGACCATCTCCGGTGACCTTCTCCCCTACCTCACCTCGCTGATCAACTCATCCTTGACCGCTGGCCACGTCCCTTCCGTCTTCAAGAGAGCGAGAGTTGCTCCCCTTCTCAAAAAACCAACACTCGATCCCACTGATGTCAACAACTACAGACCAGTATCCCTTCTTTCTTTTCTTTCCAAAACTATTGAGCGTGCCGTCTTTAGCCAACTCTCTTGCTATCTCTCTCAGAATTACCTTCTTGATCCTAACCAATCAGGTTTCAGGACTGGTCATTCAACTGAGACTGCTCTTCTCTGTGTCACGGAGGCTCTCCGCACTGCTAAAGCTAACTCTCTCTCCTCTGCTCTTGTCCTTCTAGACCTGTCTGCTGCCTTTGATACTGTGAACCATCAGATCCTCCTCTCCACCCTCTCCGAGCTGGGCATCTCCGGCGCGGCTCACTCCTGGATTGCGTCCTACCTGACCGGTCGCTCCTACCAAGTGGCGTGGCGAGAAGCTGTCTCCGCACCACGTGCTCTCACCACTGGTGTCCCCCAGGGCTCAGTTCTAGGCCCTCTCCTTTTCTCCCTATACACCAAGTCACTTGGCTCTGTCATATCCTCACACGGCCTCTCCTATCATTGCTACGCTGACGATACACAACTAATCTTCTCCTTTCCCCCTTCTGATAACCAGGTGGCGAATCGCATCTCTGCATGTCTGGCAGACATATCAGTATGGATGACGGATCACCACCTCAAGCTGAACCCCTGGCAAGACGGAGCTGCTCTTCCTCCCGGGGAAGGACTGCCCGTTCCATGATCTCGCCATCACGGTTGACAACTCCGTTGTGTCCTCCTCCCAGAGTGCGAAGAGCCTTGGCGTGACCCTGGACAACACCCTGTCGTTCTCCGCTAACATCAAGGCGGTGACCCGCCTCCTGCAGGTTCATGCTCTACAACATTCGGAGAGTACGACCCTGCCTCACACAGGAAGCGGCACAGGTCCTAATCCAGGCACTTGTCATCTCCCGTCTGGATTACTGCAACTCACTGTTGGCTGGCCTCCCTGCATGTGCCATTAAACCCCTACAACTCATCCAGAATGCCGCAGCCCGTCTGGTGTTCAACCTTCCCAAGTTCTCTCACGTCACCCCCCTCCTCCGCACACTCCACTGGCTTCCAGTTGAAGCTCGCATCCGTTACAAGACCATGGTGCTTGCCTTTGGAGCAGCGAGGGGAACGGCACCTCTGTACCTTCGGGCTCTGATCAGTCCCTACACCCAAACGAGGGCATTGCGTTCATCCACCTCTGGCCTGCTGGCTCCCTCCTCTGCGGAAGCATAGTTCCCGCTCAGCCCAGTCAAAACTGTTCGCTGCTCTGGCACCCCAATGGTGGAACAAGCTCCCTCACGACGCCAGGACAGCGGAGTCACTCACCACCTTCCGGAGACATTTGAAACCCCACCTCTTTAAGGAATACCTGGGATAGGATAAAGCAATCCTTCTACCCCCCCACACACACAGCGGAGTCGCTCACCACCTTCCGGAGACATTTGAAACCCCACCTCTTTAAGGAATACCTGGGATAGGATAAAGTAATCCTTCTACCCCCCCACCCCCCACAGCGGAGTCACTCACCACCTTCCGGAGACATTTGAAACCCCACCTCTTTAAGGAATACCTGGGATAGGATAAAGTAATCCTTCTACCCCCCCCACCCCCCACAGCGGAGTCACTCACCACCTTCCGGAGACATTTGAAACCCCACCTCTTTAAGGGAATACCTGGGATAGGATAAAGTAATCCTTCTACCCCCCACAGCGGAGTCACTCACCACCTTCCGGAGACATTTGAAACCCCACCTCTTTAAGGAATACCTGGGATAGGATAAAGTAATCCTTCTACCCCCCCCACACACACAGCGGAGTCGCTCACCACCTTCCGGAGACATTTGAAACCCCACCTCTTTAAGGAATACCTGGGATAGGATAAAGTAATCCTTCTACCCCCCACAGCGGAGTCACTCACCACCTTCCGGAGACATTTGAAACCCCACCTCTTTAAGGAATACCTGGGATAGGATAAAGTAATCCTTCTACCCTCCCCCACAGCGGAGTCACTCACCACCTTCCGGAGACATTTGAAACCCCACCTCTTTAAGGAATACCTGGGATAGGATAAAGTAATCCTTCTACCCCCCACACACAGCGGAGTCGCTCACCACCTTCCGGAGACATTTGAAACCCCACCTCTTTAAGGAATACCTGGGATAGGATAAAGTAATCCTTCTACCCCCAAAAAAAAAAAAAAAAAAAATTGTAAAGTGGTTATCCCACTGGCTATAGGGTGAATGCATCAATTTGTGAGTCGCTCTGGACTAGAGCGTCTGCTAAATGACGTAAATGTGCCCTTGAGCAAGGCACTTAACCCTAATTGCTCCTGTAAGTCGCTCTGGACAAGAGCGTCTGCTAAATGACTTAAATGTAAATGTAAATCACTATGGTAGACAATGTTACTGTTGTGTTACATTACTATGGTAGACAGTGTTACTGTTGTGTTTTACTTCACTATGGTAGACAGTGTTACATCACTATGGTAGACAATGTTACTGTTGTGTTACATTACTATGGTAGACAGTGTTACTGTTGTGTTACATTACTATGGTAGAGTTTTACTGTTGTGTTACATTACTATGGTAGACTGTGTTACATCACTATGGTAGACAGTGTTACTGCTGTGTTTTACTTCACTATAGTAGACAGTGTTACATCACTATGGTAGACAGTGTTACTGTTGTGTTACATCTCTATAACCAGGATCTCTCGTCCTCCCGAGTGGCGCAGTGGTCTAAGGCACTGCATCGCAGTGCTAGCTGTGCCACTAGAGATCCTGGTTCGAATCCAGGCTCTGTCGTAGCCGGCCGCGACCGGGAGACCCATGGGGCGGCGCACAATTGGCCCAGTGTCGTCCAGGGTAGGGGAGGGAATGGCCGGCAGGGATGTAGCTCAGTTGGTAGAGCATGGCATTTGCAACGCCAGGGTTGTGGGTTCGATTCCAGTATAAAAAATAAAAATGTATGCACTCACTAACTGTAAGTCGCTCTGGATAAGAGCGTCTGCTAAATGACTAAAATGTAAAATGTCTATGGTAGACTGTATTATAGTTGTGTTACATCATTTTGATAGACAGTGTTACTATAGTATTACATCACTACGGTAGACAGTATTACATCACTACGGTAGACAGTGTTACATCACTATGGTAGACAGTGTTGCTGTTGTTTTACATCACTATGGTAGACAGTGTTACTGTTGTGTTACATCACTATGGTAGACAGTCTTACTGTTGTGTTACATCACTATGGTAGACAGTGTTACTGTTGTGTTTTACTTCACTATGGTAGACAGTGTTACTGTTGTGTTTCATCTCTATTGTAGACAGTGTTACAACACTATGGTAGACAGTGTTACTGTTGTGTTACATCTCTATGGTAGACACTGTTATATCACTATGGTAGACAGTGTTACTGTTGTATTACATCACTACGGTAGACAGTGTTACATCACTATGGTAGACAGTGTTACTGTTGTATTACATCACTATGGTAGACAGTGTTACTGTTGTGTTACATTACTATGGTAGACAGTCTTACTGTTGTGTTACATCATTATTTACATTTGCATTTACGTCATTTAGCAGACGCTCTTATCCAGAGCGACATACAAATTGGTGCATTCACCTTATAGCCTGGTAGACAGTGTTACGGTTGTGTTACATCACTATGGTAGACAGTGTTACTGTTGTGTTACATCACTATGGTAGACTGTGTTACTGTTGTGTTACATCACTCTGGTAGAGAGTGTTGCTGTTGTGTTACATCACTATGGTAGACAGTGTTACTGTTGTATTACCTCACTACGGTAGACAGTGTTACATCACTATGGTAGACAGTGTTACTGTTGTATTACATCACTACGGTAGACAGTGTTACATCACTATGGTAGACAGTGTTACTGTTGTATTACATCACTATGGTAGACAGTGTTACTGTTGTGTTACATTACTATGGTAGACAGTGTTACATCACTATGGTAGACAGTGTTACTGTTGTATTACATCACTATGGTAGACAGTGTTACTGTTGTGTTACATTACTATGGTAGACAGTGTTACTGTTGTGTTACATCACTATGGTAGACAGTGTTACGTCACTATGGTAGACAGTGTTACATCACTATGGTAGAAAGTGTTACTGTTGTGTTACATCACTATGGCAGACAGTGTTACTGTTGTGTTACATCACTATGGTAGACAGTGCTACTGTTGTGTTACATTACTATGGTAGACAGTGTTACATCACTATGGTAGACAGTGTTACTGTTGTGTTACATCACTGTGGTAGACAGTGTTACTGATGTGTTACATCACTATGGTAGACAGTGTTACATCACTATGGTAGACCGTGTTACTGTTGTGTTACATCACTATGGTAGACAGTGATGCTGTTGTGTTACATCACTATGATAGACAGTGTTTCTGTTGTGTTACATCACTATGGTAGACAGTGTTACTGTTGTGTTACATCACTATGGTAGACAGTGTTACTGTTGTGTTACATTACTATGATAGACAGTGTTACATCACTATGGTAGACAGTGTTACTGTTGTGTTACATCACTGTGGTAGACAGTGTTACTGTTGTGTTACATTACTATGGTAGACAGTGTTACATCACTATGGTAGACAGTGTTACTGTTGTGTTACATCACTATGGTAGACAGTGTTACTGTTGTGTTACATCACTATGGTAGACAGTGTTACTGTTGTGTTACATCACTATGGTAGACAGTGTTACTGTTGTGTTACATCACTATGGTAGACAGTGTTACTGTTGTGTTACATCACTATGGTGGACTTACAGTGCTTACGTTATTATTATTATTATTATTGTCGACCCAGTGGCCACACACTACAACTCTATCAGCTGATATGTATAGAGACATGCTGCATGACTTTACACTCTCCCTCCCACAGCACAAGAAAGCCTCTACCAACAGAGTGGAGCTAGCTAGAGCACACAGACAGAGATGAACACAGAGGGAGCTGAACACAGAGGGAGCTGAACTAGCCACGGGGCATGTCACCACGATTGAATCTGGCACATGCAAAGATGGGAACTGGAGGGAGGAGGGGTGGAGGGAGGGTGGGTGGGACGGAGAGAGAGAGAGAGAGAGAGAGAGAGAGAGAGAGAGAGAGAGAGAGAGAGAGAGAGAGAGAGAGAGAGAGAGAGAGAGAGAAAAAGAAAAGAAAAGGTAAAGTAAGAGGTAAGCAGAAAATGAAGAACGCTATAATGAGATCTGAGAGCAGGATGACTGAGGACAGAGATGGAGAGTAAAGATGATGATTCTCTAGCTATCCATCCATGGATTCCGCATGTATACTAATGTCTACAACATAAGAGGATAAGAACACTTTGCCCCCCCGGTCTGCCCATCCACCTCCCTCCTCCTGTGTGTCCCCCCCTCCACCTCCCTCCTCCTCCCTGTGTGCTGGGCTGATGTAGATGTAGCTGACCAGGCAGTAGAGGAGAGGTGGAGAGCAGAGGGAGAGAGGAGGGGAGTAGAGTAGAGCTGAGCTTAGTGAAAGGTCACCTCTGCTCCCCACTAACCACCACCACTCCTCCCCACCACCACTCTTGCCTCCTTCCCCCCAGCTCTGTCATTCCTGCTGAAAAAAGGTCAAGTGTGTTCCTACCCCAATACCCCCCCCCTAATAACATTGTAGAAATGTAAACCCACCCCCATAATGTCATATCTATAACCATGTCTTGGTGTGTATAGGAATGAGGCTCTACTTGCACACTGCAGTATGTGTACAGGGATGTAATGGTGTGTGATTGTGAGTGTGTGTGTGTGTGTGTGTGTGTGTGTGTGTGTGTGTGTGTGTGTGTGTGTGTGTGTGTGTGTGTGTGTGTGTGTGTGTGCGCGTGCGTGTGTTTGTATGTGTGGGTTTGAATTGTGATGAGAAGTGAAAGACTGTGTGCCTCCAGGCAGGACTGGTTGAGAGGCTGGCAGAGGGTGTAGAGGGCGCTCACGTTCTGTCTCTCTCTGTGTGTGTGTGTGTGTGTTGCTCAAAGGGCCTGCAGGGAGTACTAGGTTGTCCTGGGCTAACACACACACACACAGCACACAGCCACACACACACGCACGCACAGCTAAATGATGATTGATGAGTCCGGCATTAGGTAACATTATAGGGGACACTTACTGGCCCGTCCTTTAGTGACATCACTGGGGTCAGCTGCAGATTGTGTTAGTATCGAGCAGTGCACTTTATCAGACGCTGCATGAGTAACTCACACAGACACACAGAGTGAGGGGGAGGAGAGGGGGAGAGGGAAGAGGGAGGAGGAGATGAGAAGGAGGAGAGATGTGGGGGGCAGGAAAGGAGGAGGGGATGATTGAAGAGGAAAGGAGAGGGTGGTACAAAATGAGAGGACGGAGGAGGAGACAAGGGTGACAAAGCAGGAGAGGAGAGGAGGAGAGGGTGGGAGGAGTGGGTTAGGTAGAGGAAGAGAGCAGAGGGTGGGAGATAAGGAGAGGAGGAGAGGTGTTTAGTTCCTCACCATCCGGTTGATCCTAACAAAGTCCTCAGGCTTGTTGGCCCAGGGAGGCAGCTCCACATCACACACCATGCTGCCGTCCTCCCTCTGACCCAGGTGGTAACCATTACTGTTACCAAACATCTCTGGCAGGTAGTAGAACTCTGGAATCAACTCCTGTTGGAGACAGGCATTACCACATTATTATACACATGTTATTTATAGGCCATCATACACATGTTATTATACCACATTATTACACATGTTATTTGTAGGCCATCATACACGTTATTATACCACATTATTACACATGTTATTACACATGGCTGGTGGTAGAACTGGGCTCAACAAGGGGAGAAGGGGAGGGGAGATGTAAGGAGAGTAAATGGACTGTGTACGTGTGTGTGACTTCAGGGGGAAAGGTAATACAAGCCAAATAAACAGCAGGCAATGGGTGTTGAGAGGTGCTGTAACAGTTATTTCAGTGGTGTGTGTGTGTGTCAGTGCAGGGCTGTGGTGATGGGGTCAGGACCTCGGTACAGAGAGGAAGAAACACACTCCCATGATCCTCCCTGGTGTGATTCCCACTTCAGAGAGAATAAACAACTAGCTGACCCTGGAGACACCCTTTAGCCCAGTGGTCACCAACCTTTTCTGAGTCAAGATCACTTTCTGAGTCAAAATGCAAGCCAAGATCTACCGCTCTTATATTTTTTAAAAACATGACTTAAAAAATGTAAGGCTATGTCTTATAAAAACACTTCTGTAAGGATGAGGTTTGTGCAGTAGGCCTAATCCATTATCACATCATATTGGCCTGCCAGTATTGTTCTTCTCAGACTATATTATATTTCAAAACTCATGCTAAATAAAAAAACAGATCAGGTGTTACATTCCTTGCGAGGCACAGCTGAGCATACATTTAAATAATTTGCTTTTTTATTTTACCAGACTAATGATACCTGCAACTGATGGTCAGTCTCAACGGAGGGAGGGAGAGAGCAGCAGAGGGTCAGCCTCTCACAGTCCCTGCTCTCTCCCTTCCTCCGTTGAGGCTGGGCAGAGAGAGGGGACACTCTTCCACCTGATGGCGAAACTCAAGAAGTCTGCATTATTTCTGCCTCATGCACAAATTCATGTTGTTGTTCCTATGACCAGAGAAAGTTAAATATTCCTCTACATTAAAATAGACAAGCCGCTAATAATATAAATGCAGGCCTATCCATACACTTGGCTACTCATTCATTTCAGCTGCAGTGCCTCCTCCCCTCTCCTCTTTCTCTGACAGATGCCTCTGTATATTGGACCATGTGCACAACAGGAATGTGGTGCCTCCCTCCTCCCTCTGTCAGAGCCCTCATTAGAAAACCATTTAAAACCATTTAAACGCTGTCTGTCTAGGCCTGTGTGTGTCAGGAGGTGCATGTGTTTGTGTGTGTGTCAGGTGTGTACGTGTGTGTGTGCGTACGTGTGTGTGTGCATGCGTGTGTGCGGGTCAGTGACTTGGTGTTTGTCAGCGACTGTGTCTGTGTGTCTAAAATGTGCTTGGCCTCCTAGCTTGTTCAGTGGTAGTATGAGGGCTGTTTTATGAAAGCAGTGTTTGTCATGTTCTGTGATGCTTTTGGTTTTTACCAGGCCTATGGGAGTTTGACCAGGCCTGTTGCCTATGGGAGGATAACTACAGGAGGGTAACAGGCAGGGCTTTAGGACGGTAAATCAGGGTTTAGAGAGGAAGGTAGCATGACAGGAAACACCCCAATAAAACACTGGAGTCTGCTGTTGGTCACATTTCACCGTCTGACTGAGCACAACACTGGACTGACTGACTGACTGACTCTCTCTCTCTCTCTCTCTCTCTTTATCTCTTTACCTCTCTCTCTCTCTCTCTTTATCTCTTTACCTCTCTCTCTCTCTCTCTCTCTCTCTCTCTCTCTCTGTGTCTGTCTGTCTGTCTGTCTGTCTGTCTAAACTTCCCTGTCAAAACTCAGCACCAAGCCGTTAAAGATGCCAGCTCCATTTTCGAGCCCAGCTCCCCTGGCAGCCATTTATACAGCCACAGCCTGTTAATGGGCTGAACAAGTCAATCACACAGCCTCCATAGATAGCTAACAGGCTCCATAGATAACTATCTATGGAGCCTGTTAGCTAACAGTGTCCATAGATAGCTAACAGGCTCCATGGATCGCTAACAGCCTCCATAGATCGCTAACAGCCTCCATAGATAACTAACAGGCTCCATAGATAGCTAACAGCCTCAATAGATAGCTAACAGGCTCCATAGATAGCAAACAGCCTCCATAGATAGCAAACAGCCTCCATAGCATTAGCTATATTAGATAGTCTCCCAGTCCCTGCCGCTGAAAAACATCCCCACAGCATGATGCTGCCACCAACATGCTTCACCTTAGGGATGGTGCCAGGTTTCCTCCAGACGTGACGTTTGGCATTCAGGTCAAATCTTGGTTTCATCAGACCAGAGAATATTTTTTCTCATGGTCTGAGTCCTTTAGGTGCCTTTTGGCAAACTCCAAGCGGGCTGTCATGTGCCTGTTACTGAGTAGTGGCTTTCGTCTGGCCACTCTACCGTAAAGGCCTGATTGGTGGCGTGCTGCAGAGATGGTTGTCCTTCTGGAAGGTTCTCCCATCTCCACAGAGGAACTCTGGAGCTCTGTCAGAGTGACCATCGGGTTCTTGGTCACTGACCAAGGCCCTTCTCCCCCGCTTGCTCAGTTTGGCTGGGTGGCCAGCTCTAGGAAGAGTATTGGTGGTTCCAAACGTCTTTCATTTAAGAATGATGGAGGCCACTGTGTTCTTGGGGACCTTCAATGCTGCAGAAATGTTTTGTTACCCTTCCCTAGATCTGTGCCTCGACACAACCCTGTCTCGGAGCTCTACGGGCAATTCCTTCGACCTCATGGCTTGCTTTTTGTTCTGACATGCACTGTCAACTGTGGGACCTTATATAGACAGGTGTGTGCCTTTCCAAATCATGTCCAATCAATTGAATTTACCACAGGTGGACTCAATCAAGTTGTAGAAACATCTCAAGGATGATCAATGGAAACAGGATGCACCTGAGCTCAGGGTCTGAATACTTATGTAAATAAGGTATCTGTTTTTTATTTTTAATAGATTTGAAAAAAATTCCCCCAAAAAAAGTTTTCGCTTAGTCAATATGTGGTATTGTGTGTAGATTGATGAGGAAAAACTATAATTTAATTCATTTTAGAATAAGGCTGTAACATAACAAAATGTAGAAAGTCAAGGGGTCTGAATACTTTCCAAATGCACTGTATGTAGGTAGAACTGTGTGTGTGTAGGTAGAACTGTGTGTATGTAGGTAGAACTGTGTGTATGTAGGTAGAACTGTGTGTGTGTAGGTAGAACTGTGTGTGTGTAGGTAGAACTGTGTGTGTGTAGGTAGAACTGTGTGTGTGTAGGTAGAACTGTGTGTGTGTAGGTAGAACTGTGTGTGTGTAGGTAGAACTGTGTGTGTGTAGGTAGAACTGTGTGTGTGTAGGTAGAACTGTGTGTATGGTAGAACTGTGTGTATGTAGGTAGAACTGTGTGTGTGTAGGTAGAACTGTGTGTGTGTAGGTAGAACTGTGTGTGTGTAGGTAGAACTGTGTGTGTGTAGGTAGAACTGTGTGTATGGTAGAACTGTGTGTATGTAGGTAGAACTGTGTGTGTGTAGGTAGAACTGTGTGTGTGTAGGTAGAACTGTGTGTATGTAGGTAGAACTGTGAGTGTGTAGGTATAACTGTGTGTGTGTAGGTAGAACTGTGTGTGTGTAGGTAGAACTGTGTGTGTGTAGGTAGAACTGTGTATGTAGGTGAAATAATTTAGCAGAATAATTCCTGTTACTAATACATAATGAAACACAGCTGCTGTTGTAATATCTTGTCTCTCTCGCTCTCTCCTTCGTGCTGATAGACCAGCAGCCATGTTCCGTGTGTTTCAACAGACAGACAGACATACAAGTAGTTTAAAGTAGCATGTATTTGTTAACAGGGCATGTTAGCTGGTGTGCTGCTCTCTCCCCCTCCTCCCCAAGCTGAGCCCAGGAAAAGCCCTGTCCGGACATAAAACACTACATTTTAAATAGCTTTTGTCATTAATGCTTTATTAATTGCCTGGGGCAACACTAACCCGATGCGGGGTGTTCTAGAAATATCTGACACTTTGAGGTCAGAGCTGCTCCCGCTGAGTGGTGGTGGTTCAGCGTTTCACTGTCTGCGTCCCAAATGGCACCCTATTCTCTATATAGTGCACTACTTTTGACCAAGGCCCCATAGGGAGCCATTTGGGACACACACTCTGAATGCTCCTCCATCTCTGAGGAAGGAAGGAGAGGATTTCTTTCTTTCTTTGTCTTCAGCCTTTGTTCACATACAGTACAGCACTCCTTTGTTTTTAAAGTAATGTTTTTTTAAATATATATTAGAGGTAAATCAAGTATGTGTTTGTAAGTGCTTTAGTTATTCACTGTGTACCATGTCTCTGTTCCTCACAGTTTGAGCATAGTGTTATTTATAATTCATGGTATATATTTTATTGTGACGTTTCCTTCTGGGTTGAATACCGATGAACAGAGAACGCATCAGACCCACTGTAGATACAGATACAGAGTATTTTACATTGAGCAGAGTTTGTTTCATGGACGCGCACGCACGCACACACCTACACACACCGACAGAAAGACACACACCTTGACATCTGAGGTGTCTCTCTGGCAGTGCCTCCAGGAGCGGGTGATGGCTGAGAAGGTCCGGTCTGCATGGTCAAACTTGTTGTTGTTAGCATTCAGGAAGAACGTGGTGAAAGGCTCCTGCAAGAGAAAACACACACACATTTTACGTTGAGCAAAGGATGTTTCATGGACACACACAAACAAACACAAACATCACAACACAGATAACACCACCATACCAAACCATACTTTCAGTGAACTAGATTTTCTATTGTGTGTTCAGAATGAATCATTTCTTCTCCCCTAAGGGGAGCTAATGGCTGAATTCTACTGGTTGTAACAGAGAGAAGGGACAATGAGAATGTCTCTTATTGGAATCATAGTTGCGGTAAAGAGGTCAATAGAAATCAGACCGTGGGGGATAGAAGAAGGACACCGAATTGGTACACATTCAACAAATCTGTTCTAACAAAGTGGATATTCGTCAAATTCGTCATGATTGATGTATTGTAACAGGCCCACAATGTGATTACTAAAGTCAGATTTTGTTTTCACTGCATAACATTTAGAAGTACACAATACACATATAATCAATAGCCTAAATTAAGGATCATTTTGCTGGGGGGCAATGAGGAGATTTGTGATCTTTCTCCCACCGCATCCATGGCATTTCCATAGTTTGGGTTGAGTTCCATTGACCTCTTTACCGCATCTATGGTGTGTTTCTGTGTATGTGATGTTCCTGTGCCAGACTGTCTGTCTGTCTGTCTGTCTGTCTGTCTGTCTGTCCTCCCCTCCTGTACATTACCCACAATGCCTTAGGGAGTATTAATTACTGTGCTTCCTGGTCGCCGGGAGCGGACGGTGCTAATTGGCTGATGCTGTATGTGGTGTTCCCAGTCTGAGATTGAGACAGTGTTCTGATGGATGGATGTAGGGAGGAGAGGAGGAGAGATGGAGGAGAGGAGCGGTGTGTGTAGTGAGGAGCGGTGTAAGTGCTGTCAGAGGAACTCTTCTAATTCAACAGCCCCTCTGCTAACGAGGGGGAGAGGAGGCAGAGAGTGGCAGGCAAAGGGGTTGGGGGGAGTGCTACTAACTCCCCATCAAGCTTTCTCCAATTAACGAGCTGCCTAACATATCAGATCTGGCCAAACCCCAGGAGGGGTAACCCTATATCTCACAATTTAGATTCCGCTGGTATTTATTAAACACTAGGTGGTATCAATGTGCTTTCAACTGTGTGGACTGTGTGACTCACTATTTAACTAATTTACTGTTCTAGCTGCCATTAAGAAAATGTTATTTTGGATAAAAAAAATAAAAAAAAGTGTCTGTCTACACTTGAACGTCTACAATCAGATAGAAAGTATGTAGAAATGATGATGGACCTATATATGTTTTATCAACCACCCCTTTGCTGGGTATAGGGTACAGGGAATAGGGTATTGGGTGGATGGGGTATAGAGTACATACTATCCTGAGCAGCCAGAGCAGGGTGGACTTAGCGGTGGAGTAGTGGGTGTTGTAGTGATACGGGGGGGTCTGGTCCTCTTCCCACGTCTCGTAGCGCTCTGCATAGAACGCTGCACGCTTCGGGTTCAACGCTCCGATTGGCTGAGGGACAAACAGAAGTTACATACAGTAGATAGAGTATATGATGTTCAGTATATAACTGACCTTTTAGACTTAGCAGAGAGACAGCTCCTAGATAAGGGTTGTCAAACACACGGCCCCCAGGCCAAATGAGACAATTTAAATGTGGCCCGCCGTCATTGAAAAAAAATAAAAGGCCACAGCCCTCCAGGAGTTTAGTAAGGCCTGCTATTGATATTACAGTAATTACGTAGCTAGTCAATGGATAAAACAAGAAATATATGACTTTACAACCCAAATGTTGGCCTTTGATAGCGTGTTTCATTCTTCCACCATAACTCAGGAACAGAGGCCAAGTCAATATTACACTCTGGGTCCCAGCCTCTGTGTATTACGCAGAGACTCATTCTGGGTCCCAAATAGCAACCCCCCATTCCCAATATAGTGCACTACATTTGACCATGGCCCAAAGGGCTCTGTTCAATAGTACTGCACTATGTGGGTAATAGGATGCCATTTGGGACGGGCTCTACGCCAATATTATGACACTGAGACTCACTCTGGGTCCCAAGCCTTTGCTTTCTCATATGTTTTTAAGACAATCTAATTAGCCCATTAAAATACATTTACTGGAGGATAAATTGCTTTCTCTGCCTTTTCAATCACCCTGGCCAACAGGCAGGCTTTGGAGGTATATTGGCAGTCAATATTAATACACTCAGTGCTATTGAGTCAGCGGGGGAGGGTGTGTGTGTGTGTGTGGCGGCCATGTCTCGGATTGACCACAGGAATCATGGGAAATCTACCGCAACAAAGCCCTTGATTCAGACAGAGCTGCAGCTAGTGGAGAGACCAACGACTAAAAATAAAATCACTTTAATATCAAATCATTAAGACTGTGCCGTTACTCCAGTATTCCCATGGCTAGAGTTATGAGAGTGTTACAACACAAAAAGCTGCTTACCAAATGACATTCTATTCCCTATATAGTGCACTAGTTTTAACCAGAGGGCCCTCGATATATAGTGCATAGGCTTCCATATGAGATACAGCCAGACTGTCTCGTCATCTTTATTATGTTCCCACAGCCCATATCGCCCTCTATGTGGCTCAGAACACATGGCATTATTAGGAATGTTTGACTAGCGCTCAACTCTCTCACTCTAAACCAACTGGTCACGTCTGGTTTCCTTTTACGTTCCTTTCTTTTCTCTCCAACGTAATGACCGTCCACATCGATGTTAGCGCGATGAGATAGAATGAAAGAGAAGTTTATTGAGATCTGCTGAGATTTACGGGGTGATAATAGGCTGTCATGTGATGTCTGGGGCTGGCTGTGATTGGGCTGTGGGCTACAGGAAGTCAGACAGGCTGTTAAACGTCCAGGAGTAACCAGGCTGGTCTCAGTCAGCTTAGCCCAATCATAGCTGCAGCTGGACAGCACATACAGCTAATAGGACAGAATGGGTGTCAACCTGGGTCTGACAACCAACTAACATGTCTCACAGCTAACATGGTCTCAAAGCTAACATGGTCTCATAGCTAACATGGTTTCACAGCTAACATGGTCTCATAGCTAACATGGTCTCACAGCTAACATGGTTTCACAGCTAACGTGGTCTCATAGCTAAGATGGTCTCACAGCTAACATGGTCTCATAGCTAACATGGTCTCACAGCTAAGGTGGTCTCATGGATAACAATTGGCCCAGCATCGTCCAGGGTAGGGGAGGGAATGGCTGGCAGGGATGTAGCTCAGTTGGTAGAGCATGGCATTTACAACGCCAAGGTTGTGGGTTCGATTCCCACGGGGGGCCAGTATGAAAAAATTAAAATAATAATAATAATAATATTCATGTGGATATCATCTGGATAAGAGCGTCTGCTAAATGACTAAAATGTAAAATGTTATGTAAATATACATAGCTAACATGGTCTCATAGCAAACATGGTCTCACAGCTAACGTGATCTCATAGCTAGCCAAGAACCCCAAATACAGAGAGACTGTCAATATGAATATTTCCACTAAACCCAGCAGCAGGATGGATGTCCTATCTTAAGGACAAAACCGCACCGACAAACAGTTAAAAGCAGCAGATAGAAGTCATATCGCCTCTGACCACAGAACATCGGCTGGCACTTTCTGTTCATTTCTAGACTATTCTACATGTTGAATTGCCACCATTCGTCGACACACACAGAAGGTGATCTACTGCGCACGGCTAACGTTGGTTATGGTGTGTCTTGTCCACCCTCACAGACAGCTCTTAGCCTATAAAAATATATTGCGGCTTTAGCCTGCTAAACTAGCTCATTAGTAAGATATTAAAAAGCTGTTAACATGGTAGATAGTGTTGGGTCTTAAGTGGACATAAGGACCTTCTAAAGCTCTAAGTCTTTCACATGCATGCAGCACTGGCACCCTATTCCCTATATAATATGCTACTTTTGACCAGGGTCCATTTGGGTAACAAAAACATTTGGCTAGTTCACGCAAACAAAACAACATCCATTTCTGGCTATACTCTGACCTTCTCTGTTGTTGATGTGCGACAGCTAGCTACCTAGCTAACTTTGCTACAACGTGGTATTTCATTGACTTTAAAGCAACCAGGAATGTTAAGTGTGTTGATTCTACTAGCAACTAAGTTACTTAAGGTTAATTGATGGAACCATCGATGCTAATGTTGGATACTAATGTTAGCAAGCTAATGTGCTAAAATAGATATTGGGTGGGAGATGGGGATATAAGGCCCTGGTCAAAAGTTGTGCACTACAGTATATAGGGAATATGGTGCCATATGGGAACCCCTTCCGTGGCTGGTTAGTTGGGTAGAATAGTGACAACAAACCTTTTCCTCTACCGTTCCTTTAACACAAAGTAATCACCAGCTACCTATTCTCAGGTGATTATGTAAATACAGGACATGATAAGGAAACAATAAAAACAAGTGCTTTAGACAGCTCTGCATTTAGCTCTTTCTGAGTTCACTCCCATAAATA
Source organism: Coregonus clupeaformis (assembly GCF_020615455.1). NCBI lineage: Eukaryota > Metazoa > Chordata > Actinopteri > Salmoniformes > Salmonidae > Coregonus > Coregonus clupeaformis. The sequence continues at coordinate 36,498,846 of NC_059197.1, forward strand.
ACACCTGACCGAGTGATACCTTCCTGCACCACCAAACAAGACATGATCAAACCTAGCTGCTGGATTATAGGGCTGTCACATGCTACACTAGATAAACCACTCATCATATGTAATTAGGATCATTCTCTGACTGCAGAGAGTAGAGACCCCAAAGTGGAGGATCCAAGAGGAGCGTGTGTGTGTGTGTTTGTGTGTTTGTACATGTGTGTGCATCCGAGTGTGTGAAACACAGAGAAAGAGAAAGTTCTGCGGTTCGTGTGGTAATATCTAGGCTAACTCCCGAGGAGACACACATACTGAATTTTATATTTCAAAGGAAATGACATCATGGTACAGTGCAGGAAGAGTCACACTTGTTTTTTCTCTGGGCTTGTCAGAAGAAACACCTTGAACAGCTACAATCTAGTTCTTCAGAGTTCTCCGTATGAGTGGTTTCTCTCATGGTATAGGTTTTCTGAAGTTCGGTAGCAGTCTATAAAACATTGACACAGTAAAGGGTGATATGCACGACTAGCACCACTAAATCTCCAGAGTTGTCAATGAGAGTTTGGCTGCGCAGCTAGCTAGCTAGCTACATTGCTAACCTTCGCTATGACATAAACAATACACTTTTCAGCTAAAACTTTTGTTAACTCTTTTAAAAACATGAATAGGATTTGCTACTAAGCAGAGAATGCGAATGAATGTAAAGTCACAATGGTAAACACAGCATAGTAGTGTCGCGACCCTGCGAATGCAAGTGAAAGGAGGGAGTAGTATAGAGTAGCAACCCTGCGTTCATAAACACATATATAATATATATATATATGCACACATATGTGCACATTATAGTCCCGTGTGGCTCAGTTGGTAGAGCATGGCGCTTGCAATGCCAGAGTTGTGGGTACGATTCCCACGGGGGACCAGTACAAAAAAGTCTGAAAATGCATTTTCACTCAGATAAGAGTATCCGCTAAATAACTAAAATGTAAATATATCGACTCTTCCAAGGGAGCTAGCTTCCTTGGAGCCATCAAAAACGTGAAGGGCTCTGGTTCATAAGGTTGCGGGTCCGAAGACCAGCATGAACAAGTTCCACTCACTCTCCGTTTCATAACAGTACCTATGAGGTAAAGTAGATCGGGTACATATGTCTGCTGTCATTTCACAGCTTTGGCTGTTTCTCCCTGAGAGAAGTTTTGACAGAGTCACATCACATCACCTCCTATCAGAGACACACAAAAGCAGGTAGAACAACAGCCGTGATAAACCTCTAGATTGTTAAGCAGAGCACGCTCAGTATGCCTTCATATAGGATTATCAGTGTTTCCACTCCATCAACTAACAGCTATGAGGAGATGAGCTTCCCTTTCCCATCAGCCACCTGTCAGTCAGCAGGAAATAATCATTAAAACCTAATGAACCGCTCCACCACACCACTGTACTGCTGACATGGAGGGTGTGTGTGTATGGTTGTGTATGTGTGTGTGTGTCTGTGTGCTCAACAGGCCTGTGATCTGACAGTAGGAATGCTCCACTGTGGCCCTGAGGCAGAGAACACTCTGTTCAGTTGGATTTAACATGGATGACTGGCTGGCTGATCAGCAGGTAAATTGCAGGTGTGTGTAGGTGTGTGTAGCGCGTTAAAGCAGGTGTGTGAGAGGATTAAGTGGCGTATCATCCAGGAGCTTTAGGACATTTAGCCTGCTGGTACTGGCACCCACTTCCTGATTGGTAGTCACGTGACCCCATGGCGTGAGCAGCTCAGTCAGAGGACAAAATATCACTGGATGGCTGCTTCCCAAATGGAACCGTATTCCCTACATACTGCACTACCTATAGGGCTTGGTCAAAAGTAGAGCACTATAAAGGAAATAGGGTGCCATTTGGGACGCACAAACTGTTTGGTGGTTTTACATGACTCTGTTCAGAAGACTTACAGTCTCTCTCACTCTCTCTCTCTGAGTTCCTCCCTATTTCCTCTCTCCCCTGCTCTTTGTCTAATCTGTTTATATGTTTGAGAACTCAAGCCCCTTCATTCCAGTTCAGTCCTTCGCTAGCTGGTACCTCTGGAAGTAGGAGCCCTGGGGTTGGAGGTGTGTGTGTGTGTGTGTGTGTGAGAGCCCTAGGGTTCCAAGGACAACCGTCAGGAGACAGAGGCCTGTGAACTCAAGGTAATGAAGGCAGCTCAGCCTGTAAACAGCATGGGAGGATGTCACTGAAATACATTACAATACATAACTGTCTCCCCAGGCCAGAGGGCTCGGGCTCTCTCTCTCGCACACACACACACGGCCCACCTGGCTGTGTACAGACTGAATCCGCCACAGGGTGACATGAGCAGAAACGACAGCAGGAAGACACAGGAAAGGTGTGTGTGTGTGTCTTACTGTAGACCTGCTGCCAGAGTGAACACTGGATCAGCCACTGTACTACCTACCTGAACAACTCAAACCAAATGTTGTCTTTTTTTATTTCCAACAGTGCTGAGTAGAAATATTCACACAATGACTTTATAGACTGGCTGGGTGAAACTGGTATGAACCAGGAGACTACCTTATAGACATATGTTAGGAGGGAAGTGTATTCACTGACATTATTAGTTCACATATCTACCAGGGTGCTTTAATTGTGGTTATTTCTTGTTTTCATCGTGAGTTCAACCTCTCTCATTTCCAGACCCTCCTTCCCACCTTCCTGCTTTTCCCTCCTTCCCTCCCTGCATACCTGCCACCCTGCTTGTCCCTCTGCTTCCCTCCCTGCTTGTCCCTCTGCTTCCCTCCCTGCCTGTCCCTCTGCTTCCCTCCCTGCTTTTCCCTCTGCTTCCCTCCCTGCCTATCCCTCTGCTTCCCTCCCTGCTTGTCCCTCTGCTTCTCTCCCTGCCTGTCCCTCTGCTTCCCTCCCTGCTTGTCCCTCTGCTTCCCTCCCTGCCTGTCCCTCTGCTTCCCTCCCTAGCAAACATTTGTCTGATCTGATTTTTAAAAAACGTTTGTGAAAACGGAGCTCAGAGAGAGTCAGGGAGTCTGCACTTTGAGGAAGAGAGGGAATGGGGGAAGGAAAGCTCAGACAGGAATGCGATTGTTTTCAGGTCAGTGAGTCTGTGAGTTGTAGAAAGAGAAAGAGAGAGAGAGAGAGAGAGAGAGAGAGAGAGAGAGAGAGAGAGAGAGAGAGAGAGAGAGAGAGAGAGAGAGAGAGAGAGAGAGAGAGAGAGAGAGAGAGAGAGAGAGAGAGAGAGATAAAGAGAGAGAGAGCTGCTAGGAAGTTAAACAGGGCCAGAAGCCCTCATCATACAGACACTAAAAACTCCCCTACAGTTGATAGTCTAGGACAGTACCATGCCAAACAGAGCAGAGACAATAGAACATTAAGTTTATGTGCTGAGGCGATACAGTACCAAACAGAGCAGAGACACTTAGAGCTGCTATTCCAGTGTTGGGATCTGTTAGGATGTTATGTTTGCGTCCCAAATGGCAGCCTATTCCCTATTTAATGCACTACTTTTGAACAGAGCCCTATGGGGCCTGGTCAAAATAGTGCATTAAATAGGGAATAGGGGGCTCTGGTCGAAAGTAGTGCATTAAATAGGGAATATGGTGCCATTTGGAACTATAAGCTATTCCAGTGCTAGGATGTTAAACTATTAGCTCCTTCTCTACATTCCACCGCTGGGTTCAGACTGAGCACATGATGTCTGCATTATGATGTCTGCATTATTTCCCAGTCAAGATGGCTTTCTCTTCCAGCCTGCATGGGCCTTAATATGGAATTTACCCTGCCGACTGAGACCCTCACCCCTCCTGTCCTTCCCCCTCTCCTCCAGTCCTACATGGTGTTTAACAGAATGACAGTACCTTGGAGAGATCTCTGAAGTTGCCCGGCAGGGTGAGGTCCAGCTCCTCGGACTCATAGTTGGTGAGAACCCAGGGAAACACAGGGTACTGGTTCAGATCGTTGTAGGTCCTCCCTACAGACAGACAGACAGAGACAGACAGAGATCTGTTAGAGAAGTTCTGTGAGAGAAAAGAGGAGGGGATGAGGTGGGGCGGGGGAGGATGTGTGAGGGGGGAGAACTGCGGCGCACAGGGGAGAACTGCGGGGTACACACAAGGCTTAGGTTACTTTGGGGACCCAGCATGCAACATTCCAGCAGAGCATTCCATCAGACTCCAGCTTCCTGTTTCTGACAGACTAACTTCCTGTCTGGGAGGTGACACCACCGCTAAAATAATCCTCACTCTGCTCTCTGTGGGGAGGCCTTAGTATGGGAGCAGTGTGGGAGTTTGTGTGTGTGTGTGTATGTGTGTGTGTTTGCCTCTGACCCTATTACGGCGGCTGAGTCACTGGCTTGCTAGTGCTCTCCCATGCCGTCCCTAGGAGGGGTGCTTCACGTCGTGCCAGGCTTTTTTCGCTATACTCGATTTGAGTGGGCTGAGTCACTGACGTTATCTTCCTGTTCGGTCTTGCACCCCCTCTGGCTCGTGTGGTGGGGGAGATCTTCGTGGGCTATACTCTGCCTTGTCTCAGGGAAGTAGCGGTACGTGGATAAAATCACTGGGGAAGCCAAGCCAGGGGAAAAAAGCCATATTACAACCTATGTGTTGTGATAATTGCGTTGTTTGCTCTATAACCTGTTAGTTCACATGCCTTGACACCGTGATATATTCAACCACACCTTTGTTTCATCACAAAACCAGAGAGCAACATCTGTCCGGTGGAGTCCACAAAGCATATTGCATGTAACAAACAGTTACATGACCTACAACATGGCCAATCAAGTTAATGTTTCTGACATTGTCGGACTACTAAACAACTATTGATTTAGAACACTGGAAAGTTACCGCAAGTCGCAAAGAAAACAGGAGCTGCCTCCACTATTTCAGCACCATTTCACTTTCTACATTTCAACATCATCAAAACACCTATGCTTAGGCTAATACAGTGACAACTAAAAGGTCCAATCAACCTAAACTAAATATCATGTGGCTGTCCATGGTACTGATTTGAGTGTGTGTTTAAGTAGAAAAAACATGTTGACTCACCCTACTTGTAGAAAAACGCCAATGCCATCCTCCTCTCTTTCATGTTGCCGAAACGGTCTATGACTCTGTCATACAGTACACACTTTTAGTTTTTGTTGTCCTAGACCACCTGGCTAAAATGCTTGCTCGCTAGCCTAACTTCCTTTCATGGGCAACGATTAGCCAGCTAGTTAACATTAGCCTACTACATCTACCTACATATTCAACTTCCATCTTCTCAGGCCAGAGGCACAATGTATGACTTTATGGTTGGATCAAAACCGGCACTATAATCATTGGCCAGTACGGAGAATTAAGTAAAACCACAAGTCAAAATTCCCATCTCCGTCCTTGGCTAATTTAAGAAAGGGCAAATTTTGTGAGTTGGACAACAACACATCGAGATGCAACAATTCCATTTGTTTCTGTCTATGACTTTTAGCTTGATGTGATGTGATTGGTGTGAAGCTAAATCCAAACTGGCTTCCCTTGACACTTTTATTTGGTGCGCCAGGACCATTCACAGTTGAGCTCACTCAGCTAAGCTCAACGCTGATTGGCTATTATAATTTTTATATCAAGGAAGGACAAATGCTCATTGGCTTCCCTTGCATTCAATGCTATGGGCGGCAACAATATCATACTATTTTTGACCAGACAGCATCAGATATATGGGCTACACATACAGAGACAGAGGGACGCTGAGAGAAGAAAGATACATTATTATTTATTTATTTTGGTCAATGTTTTGGGGAAGCCTGGCTTCCCTTGGCATCCATGAATACATGCCACTGTCTCAGGGTAGTAAGTTGGTGGTCTGTTGATATCCCTCTGGTGGTGTGGGGGCTGTGCTTTGGCAAAAGGGTGGGATTCAATCCTGCCTGGTTGGCCCTGTCCGGGGGTATCGTCGGACGGGGAACACAGTGTCCCCCGACCCCCCCTGTCTCAGTCCCCAGTAGCTATGCTGCTATAGTCTATGTGCAGGGGGGCTAGGGTCAGTCTGTCCTATCTGGTGTAATTCTCCTGTCTTATCTGGTGTACTGTGTGATCTTAAGTATGCTCCGTCTAATTCTCCCATCTCTCTCTCACGCTCTCTCTCCCCTCCCGGAGGACCTGAGCCCTAGGACCATGCTTCAGGACTACCTGGCCTGGCGACTCCTGGCTGTCCCTGTCCCCAGTCCACCTGGTCGTGCTGCTGATCCAGTTTCTGCTGTTCTGCCAGTGGCTATGGAGCCCTGACCTGTTCACCGGACCTGCTACCTTATCCCAGACCTACTGTTTCGACCCCCTCTTTCCCTCTCGCTCTCTCTACGCACCTGCTGTCTCAACCTCAGAATGCTCGGCTATGAAAAGCCAACTGACATTTACTCCTGAGGTGCTGACCTGTTGCTTCCTCTATAACCACTGTGATTATTATTTGACCCTGCTGGTCATCTATGAACATTTGAACATCTTGAACAACAATCTAGCCTTAATGGCCATGTACTCTTATAATCTCCACCGGCACAGCCAGAAGAGGACTGGCCACCACTCAGATCCTCTCTAGGTTTCTTCCTAGGTTCCTGCCTTTCTAGGAAGTTTTTCCTAGCCACTGTGCTCTTTGGGGTTTTAGGCTAGGTTTCTGTATAAGCATTTTGTGAATCTACTGATGTAAAAAGGGCTTAATAAATACATGGGATTAACGATTGATTGTGTGTGTGTGTTCTTCCTTTCTCTGCTTGGTCCTGATGAATATATTAGACCAGTCTGGGGTTGGGGTTAAACGTTTCTTATATGGAAGAAAACCGAATGAAACGGGGAGGGACCTACCTGAATTTGTCCAATAGAAACTCTTGTTTTGCTCGGTTTTGCTTCCGTTTGTTTCATAAATGTTAAATGGTGTCCGTAATGAATACGCCCATGGTTAGGAGCAAAGAGGTGTGTATGGAGTGTCTATATGTAGTGTGTGTAGTGTGTATATGTATTCTGTGTTATATATGTAATTACAGAGATATAGATCTGTTCTCCTGGTCACCGTGTTGTCGTTGAGCACGCCTGATGTGACACCGCCAGGCTAGCCTCCTGATTGGACAGCCTGTGGCAGTTACCATGGATACCTCAGTCATGGCAGTGCCCACATGCAGCTATACTGAGGGTTGCCAGATGTGAGAGCTTAGTTTTCCTCTTCAGTGGGATGATGGTTTTCAGATGGAACCCTTACTCAGCCATGAGAACCATGAGGAGCTCCTCAACATTCCATGTCGCCACAAGTCCTCTCTAATTTCACACTGCTATGGACTGGTCCAATCAGAAGGCACTGTTATGGGCTGGTCCAATCAGAAGACACTGCTATGGGCTGGTCCAATCAGTAAACACTGTTACGGGATGGTCCAATCAGAAGACACTGCTATGGGCTGTCCAATCAGTAAGCACTGTTATGTGCTGGTCCAATCAGAAGACAATGTTATGGGTTGGTCCAATCAGAATGCACTATTATGAGCTGGTCCAATCAGAGAACAGAGCTATGGGTGTGATGGTGTGATATCAACAACTGATTATAGAGCAGTATTACACACTAGCAGCAAACCCACAACAGCCAGTCAAACAGGACAGGAGACCACTATCAGCACTGACAGAATCGTTTTAATAAACAAAAACTATTTAAATAAAATTAAAATCACCAATTTGAATTAAATCCAAGATACTGCAAGGTAGTCATTAAAAACCCTTTTCCTTAGTTGGTGTGAGATGATGTGCAGCACTGTGAGAGGTGTTTGGTTTGAAGTGAGTTTTGTTTGGTTTGTAGAAGGTTAAGTTTCCATGCTGCACTCCAAACTGACGGTTTAGAGTTTAAACAGCAATACACTTCACTTCTAACAACACTACGGTGTCACACACACACACAAAACACACACACACACGCGCATACCTCAGTGAAAGATGAGCCCTGACCTGAGGCTACAACAAAGAGAAACACTACAGCTATTTCATCTTTACAGAGCCATAAGTCACACAGCAGCACTCTGCTTCCTGAAACACGTCCAAGCACCAAACCTCCCAGCCTCCCATCCTCCCAGCCCCCCAACCTCCCAGCCCCCTAGCCTCCCATCCTCCCAGCCCCCTAGCCTCCCAGCCTCCCAGCGCCCTAGTCTCCCAACCTTCCAGCCCCTTAGCCTCCCAGCCCCCTAGCCTCCCATCCTCCAAGCCCCCTAGCCTCCCATCTTCCCAGCCCCCTAGCCTCCCAGCCCCCTAGCCTGCCATCCTCCCAGTCACCTAGCCTCCCATCCTCCCAGCCCCCTAGCCTCCCATCCCCCCAGCCCCCTAGCCTCCCAGCCTCCCAACCTCTCTGCTCTACTCTGCAATGTTATGCTCTGTCCCCAACCTACCAACCTCCTATAGCCTATCAACCTCCCAACCTTCTAGCTTCCCTGCTCTACTCTGCAATGTTCTGATCTGTCCCCAACCTCTCGGCTCTCTGTGTCCCTGGGGGCTACTCTTACTTCCTCTGACAGAAACATGTCATACCCAAATAGGGATGTTAAAAATGCAAATGATAATGTACTGGATTAGTACACAGAAGTTCCCACAGCAAATAAGACGGCTGCTGAGTGTTTAATGTTATGGTAGGGTGGTTCTGCTTCAGCTGTGATGTACAGACAATCATTAGGGTTAGATCTGGGTGTTGTGAATGGTACATGATGCTGGGCAACACCCAGATCTAACCCTAATGATTGTCTGTACATCACAGCTGAAGCAGAACCACCCTACCATAACATTAAACACTCAGCAGCCGTCTTATTTGCTGTGGGAACTTCTGTGTACTAATTCAGTACATTATCATTTGCATTTTTAACATCCCTATTTGGGTATGACATGTTTCTGTGGTTAAGGAGATTTTAAGTCACTCTGGATAAGAGCGTCTGCTAAATGACCAAAATGTAAATGCAGAAAATGATGATACAGTATGGTAGTAGGTTAGGGTAAGAGCAGGGTGTGATGGATGCTACAGATATAAAATCACACACATGCCCTGGGGTGATGCACACAGCTAATTCTCAGAGCTACTGTGACAGACTGGGTTCGTACCCAAGTGTCCTTCATGTCAAAAGACTGCATTAGCCCACTGAGCTTAAGCCTAGACATTAGCTTGGAGAGATAACGGTGTGAGTAGATTTACCACTGCTGTAGCCTGTTCCTGTTCTGGGGTGAGGGTAAAGGAGGGAGAGGGGGGTCCTGTGTGTGAGGGTGTATGGAGGAGGCAGGGGTGAGGGTGTAGGAGGGAGAGGGGGGTCCTGTGTGTGAGGGTGTATGGAAGAGACAGGGGTGAGGGTGTAGGAGGGAGAGAGGGGTCCTGTGTGTGAGGGTGTATGGAAGAGACAGGGGTGAGGGTGTAGGAGGGAGAGAGGGGTCCTGTGTTTGAGGGTGTATGGAGGAGACAGGGGTGAGGGTGTAGGAGGGAGAGAGGGGCCCTGTGTGTGAGGGTGTATGGAGGAGACAGGGGTGAGGGTGTAGGAGGGAGAGAGGGGTCCTGTGTGTGAGGGTGTATGGAAGAGACAGGGGTGAGGGTGTAGGAGGGAGAGAGGGGTCCTGTGTGTGAGGGTGTATGGAGGAGACAGGGGTGAGGGGGGAGATCGGGATGGCATTGTGGTGTGGGTAGATGTGCCAGTGGTATTCTAGGGTGGTGGTGTAGGGAAAGAGGGTGAGGGGCAAGAGGTGGATGTGAGGTTGTAGGGGGGAGATGCATTGTGGGTAGAGTTCCAGCCTGTTCTGAAGTGTCAGGATGAAACACACACAACACACACTCTGAAGTGTCAGAATGTTAATAATAGTAGAATAGTGTTTAATTAGAAGAGCACTGGCTGCATGTTAACACCTCTCGCCCTCTCTTCCTCTCCTCCTCCACCACCCCTCTCCTCCTCCTCTTCCTTCCACCCCCCTCCTGTCTTCCACCCCACCTCCCCTGACACTTCTGGCAGCTCAGGTCATTACCACACATTTTGTTATGAATTTCCACCATGTTTTTCTGTCTGCCGTACATCTAATTAGATGACAATAATGTATCGAACTCACGCCACAGATAAATATAAATATGCATGAATCTGCAGCGAGTGAGGGAGCGAGGGATGTGACACTTCTCAGAGAGGAGTGGTGCAGCAGGCGCTTTCGTCTTCCAGTTAGTCACAGTTCAGATCAGAGGCGACAAAGAGGAGCGCGCACGCACACACACACACACACACACACACAACCCCTAATTATCCTGGAGGATGTGTGATCTGCAATAGTCTTGCTTCCTTTTTCCTTATTTTCTTGCTTCGAATAACAGTCATATTCCTCCACATGAGGAATATGACTTGAGTGTAGGCTACCTACAGTACTAACAGTACTACTGCTCAGGAGTGAACTGAACACTGAACAAAGCATCCGACTCCTTAAACAAAGACAACTTACCTGTAGGTCCTGGCTGGCATATTTTAACAGCCAGTCAACAACAACATACACTACATTCATCATGGTAGAATAATAGATGATGAGATTTTGGGTATGGAGAGAAGAGGTGATTGGCTCAACACAACAACATGGATCAATCCAAGATAAGGGGGAGAGAGCGTAGAAGAGGGGGAGAAAGGAAGAGTTGGGAAAAGAGGAGAGGGCAGGAGAGTGGGAAAAGAGAGAGGAGGAAAGGGAGGAGAACGGAAGCTGACCTGCGACGGTGTTGAGGAACATGAGGTACTCGAAGTTGGAGATCTCCCTCCTTTGCCAGCGCTGGGTCATGTTGGACGACTTGAAGAGCTGCCGGGGCGTCGCCATGGAGATACGCCTGCACAACAACAGAGGAAGAAACATCTTAGGTTGTGTCCAAAATGGCACCCTTTTCCCTATGTAGTGCACTACCTTTGACCAGGGCTCATTCAAACCAGACACACATAGATCAACTAAAGACCAACACTCCCAGACACACAATCATTCAGTGAGAGCTCAGCAGCACACACTGACACCGCGTGACAGCTTCATCAGCATGTGAGACAGGAGCATTCTTCAGCCATGACCAAAGTATCAGAGTCCTGCAGGCCTTGAAGTGACTTCAACTCAACACATTGGGAGAATCAAGAGTTGGATGGAGGCTGTTTCTAAAAGACCTCACACAGTCGTAATGTCGTTATAGGCTAGACCATAGTCTGGCTAACAATAGCTAAAACTACTTGCCAACCAATAGCGAACACCAATTGCTAACACTATACCAACCAATACCTAACACTAGTTAACTAACTGATAGCTAACACTACAATAGCTAACAATACTAGCTAACACTAGTCAATAGCTAACACTAGCTGATAGCTAACACTAACCAATAGCTAACACTAGCTGATAAATAACCCTAGCTAACAACAGATAGCTAACACTAGCCAGTAAACAGTTAACACTAGCTAACTGATAGCTAACAATATATGTGTGTTTTGTGGTACTTAATGACAGGGTGTAGGTATGATAAAGGGACTGTCCTCTCCTTCTGTGTATTTTACTGTGCGGCCAGTGGTCAGGAAGGCAGGCAGGCTGCAGCTCTGTGCTATAGAGACTTAACTTAGAGAATTAGATCAGTTCAGTCAGGGTCAAATGACCACTCACTCCAATGATGGGAGCATTGGGATTCACTTCCTGTTGAACGCGGAACAAGGGAGAGCTCGGTTTGTTGTTTTGGAAAGTTTGCCGTTTTGAAAGTGTATTCAAACGTTTCTTAGTAGCTAGCTGCCTTTTGAGTTTGGATCTCGCGACACGGTTGGCATTAGTTGCTGGGACTGCTACTCTCAGTGATCCTGCCGACCAAGGCCGGGTCTGAGGAGCTATTTGACGTAACAGCTAGCCTAGCTGCTAGCTAGATGCCTATCAAGCTAGCAGGGTTTTCTTGGGAGCTTGAATGCAGCCCCCGATGCGGTTAGCCATTGTGGCTGGGAACGCAGATTGTCCCGGGCTTGTGGCTGGCTAGATCCCTGCTGTTTGTTGTTTTCAATCTTCCCTGTGACCTGCCCTGTCTGGAACTGCGAGGAGTAACAGCGTAACCTACGTTGCTACCATGACAAAGACTAAAGCCGGCAGGAGAACCGTTGAGGACAGTAGTGTCTATCTATCACAGGCGAAGGATCTTTAAAACGAACAAAAATAGTTCTACAAGCAGTTGTTACAACAACAAGAAAATAGCTTCAATTGTTTTGTCCAAATACTGGTGGAGTCAACTAATAAAAGGAAGGACGACCTGACCAGAGAGGTCAAGGACCTGAAGAACAGTTTGCAGTTCTCCCAGGGTCAGCTCTATGAGTTTAAACAGGAGAATGGCAAGATGACAGCAATCTGTAAGTCATTGAGAGAGAACATCAGTTCTATATGTGAATCCATGATAACAATATCTTGAGGGACAATCAAGGCGGAACAACATGGTTGTGGACGGAATTGCAGAATTTCCACATGAGACCTGTCACGATTCAGACAGACGACCAGAGGACCACAATTGCGTCACACCAGAAAGTTTATTAAACTTAAGGGAAAAGGGAAGTAGGGAGTGAATGAAGGCTCCAGGGGTAACAGGGATCCCGTCCAATGCGCTGGGTCTGTGCCCCCCCAGTGGCAGCGATCGTCCTATGAAGCCGGTGGTGGGTGGTCCAGAAGTCCTGGGGGGAGACACAGACACAACAGGGCGGAATGAAACCAGGCAGCAGTACAGTTCAAGGGAAATCCAAAATACGTAGTAGCAAGGCAGAAGGCTGGTCAGAGTTACCGGGATTGAAGAGTAGTCAGGAGTCGTAATGGCAGAAGCAGGTCTGGATCTCCTGAGGCAGAAGAGTATCCAAAAAAACAGGCAGGTCCGGGGTCACAAAACCAGGGTGAGCCAGAGCGCGAGCAAACAGGTTCCGGGTGTGAGCTTTGCAGACGATCTGACACCGGAGAGCTGAAAGACAGGGCCTTAAATACTGGGAGAGGTTAGTGGGTAATGCAGCGCAGCTGGCAGAGTAATTAGAGCCGAGCAGAGCAGGGACAGGTGGAGCTAGTTAGGCTGAGTAGAGAGAGGGAGGTGAGCAGAGTGGAAGATAGTGGAAACCAATTAAGGTGGTAACCCGGTGGAGTGAGAGGGCTCATGACAGAACCCCCCAAGGGACGGCCCCAGAAGTCCCAAGAGCAACACCACGCCGGGCGGGAGGAGGGGAGCCGGAGGAGGGCTAGAACTCCTCCGAACGGTCCGAGTGAACGTCCTCATCCTCGGAGGAAGCCGGAGGGCCGTGGTGGGGAGATGGGACAGGTCCCGAGACAGGATCAGGCACAGGACAGGAAGCCGAGCGGGCCGGACGGGTTAGGGACCCCTCTGGGGCGGCCCCTCACGGATTGCAGGTTGATCAGGATGCCGTTGGTGGAAAGCGGTGATGAGAGTCCTATCCACAATCCGACTAGCTGGCACCCAGGTCCTTTCCTCAGGTCCATAGCCCTCCCAGTCAATGAGGTACTGGAGACCCCTACCCCTCCGTCTGGACCGAAGCAGGCGGCGGACGGTGTAAACCAGACCACCATCGACGAGCCGTGGAGGAGGAGGACCAGGCGCAGCAGGGACCAGCGGACTCTCATGGATGGGCTTAATCTTAGACACATGGAAAGTGGGGTGCACCCTCAGGGAATTAGGCAGTTGGAGCCGGACAGCAGTTGGGCTAATCACTCTTATGATAGGGAATGGGCCAATGAACCGAGGTGCCAGCTTCTGCGACTCCACCCTGAGTGGCAGGTTCTTCGATGACAACCACACCCTTTGACCAACATGGTAGGTGGGAGCAGGAATTCTCCGACGGTTGGCCCCGGTAGTGTAGCTGGCAACGGACCTGAGGAGTGTGGCTCGGGCTTGTGACCAGGTGCGCGACATCGACGGGCAAAAGCAAGTGCAGATGGGCAAGTAACCTCCTCCTCCTGGCTGGCAAATAGAGGAGGCTGGTAACCATAAACACATTGGAAAGGGGACATACCGATGGCAGAGCAGGTCAGAGAATTGTGTGCGTACTCCACCCATGTCAATTGCTGCGACCAGGAGTGGGGGTTGCGTGAAGTCATGCATCGCAGTGCCTTCTCGAGCTCCTGATTAGCCCGCTCTGACTGCCCATTGGATTGGGGATGGAATCCGGAAGTCAGACTGACTGTGGCTCCCAGCAGGTGACAGAAAAAAAAGCGGAGGAGAATTGTGGACCACGGTCAGAAACAACATCCCTTGGCAGTCCGTGGATCCGGAAGACGTGTTCCAGGACCACCTGGGCGGTCTCCTTGGCGGTTGGGAGCTTGGGGAGGGGAATGAAGTGTGCCATCTTGCTGAAACGGTCAACGATGGTGAGAATGACGGTCATGCCACTTGAAGGGGGGCAGCCCGTGACAAAGTCAAAGGGCGATGTGAGACCAGGGACGTCTGGGCACAGGCAGGGGCTGCAGCAATCCGGCTGGGGGCTGGCAGGACGACTTGTGTTGGTTGCAGATGGGGCAGGCTTGGACGAATTCCCGTACATCCTTCCTCAGAGAGGGCCACCAGAACCTCTGGGCGAGCAGGTTGTAAGTGCGGTGGAGCCAGGGTGACAAGCTAGGCGGGAGTCATGTCCCCACTGAATGACCTGGGACCTCAGGTCTTCGGGGACAAAAGGCGGTCAGCTGGGCAAGTGCTGGGACCTGGCTGGTTACGGAGAGCCTCCAGCACCTGTTCCTCAACAGCCCAGGTCAGAGCTGCAACGATGCAGGGACTTGGCAGAATCGACACAGGGTCCTTGGAGGGGGTGTCATCCTTCTGGAATTGACGGGAGAGGGCGTCTGGCTTGGTGTTGCGTGATCCAGGCCGGTATGACAGAGTGAAATTAAACCTGGTGAAGAACAGGGCCCAGCGGACTGCCTGAGTTCAACCGTTTGGCCGTGCGGATGTACTCCAAGTTCTTATGATCGGTCCAAACGAGAAATGGAATGGTGGACCCCTCCAGCCAGTGACGCCACTCCTCCAAGGCAAGCTTCACAGCCAGCAGCTCACGGTTCCCTATGTGTCGTAATTGCACTCAGAGGGGACAACCGACGTGAGAAAAAGGCACAGGGATGGAGCTTCCTATCCTCCGCAGCCCACTGAGAAATCACAGCACCAACTCCCACATCCGAGGCGTCCACCTCCACAATGAATTGCCGGTCCACATCAGGCATCTGGAGGATGGGAGCGGAGGTGAACCTCACCTTGAGGGTACTGAAGGCTTTGTCGGCTGCTGGGGTCCAGGTGAAGGGTTGCTTGGTGCTGGTTAGAGCAGTGAGAGGGGCAGCAACGGTACTGTAGTTCCGGATAAACTTCCTATAGAAGTTAGCAAACCCCAGAAACTGTTGCAGCTTCTTTCTGTTCTCCGGAACTGGCCATGAAGTGACTGCTGATACTTTGGCAGGATCCATTTGGATACTTCCTTCTGCCACTATGTACCCCAGGAAGGCCACTGTCTTGACGTGAAACTCACATTTCTCTGCCTTGGCGTAGAGGGAATTCTCCAGAAGACGATGAAGGACTTGCTGGACATGGCGGGTGTGTTCAGACAGGTTTCTGGAGTAAATTAAGATGTCATCCAGGTAAACGAAGACAAACTTGTTTAACATGTCCCGCAGTACATCATTCACTAGAGCCTGGAACACAGCAGGAGCATTGGTGAGGCCAAAAGGCATAACCAGATACTCGTAGTGGCCTGTTGGTGTATTGAATGCGGTTTTCCATTCATCTCCCTCCCGGATCCGCACTAGGTGGTAAGCGTTTCTGAGATCCAACTTGGTAAAAACAGTGGCTCCCTGGAGCAACTCAAAAGCAGAGGTGAGCAGAGGCAGAGGGTAACGGTTTTCACTGTGATGTCGTTGAGTCCCCTGTAGTCGATGCAGGGGCGAAGAGATCTGTCCTTCTTCCCCACAAAGAAGAAGCCAGCACCAGCAGGAGATGAAGATGAACGGATTAATCCTGCGGACAGAGAGCCATTGATGTAGTCCTCCATGGACTTTCTTTCAGGAGCAGACAACGAATAAAGACGACCCCTTGGAGGAGCTGTTCCAGGAGGAGGTCGATGGCACAGTCGTACGGGTCGGTGAGGGGGCAGAGATGTGGCTCTTGCTTTGTTAAACACCTCTCTGAGACCATGGTAGCATTCTGGGACATTGGAGAGGTCAGGAGCGGAGTTAGTAGGTACTGGCCGAGGGGTAGTGCGGCAGCAAGCAGGCAGGTTCGGTGGCAGTCCTCTCCCACTCCCTGATCACCCGGTCACCCAGTCGAGCTGAGGTTGTGCCAGGCGGAGCCATGGGTAACCCAGGATGAGGGGTTGGCCTGGAGAGGGGAGCAGGTGAAACTGGATAGTTTCTTGATGGTTTCGGACAGACCCATCGAGACCCGGGGCCGTGACATGAGTGACCGATCCGAGTAAGTGTCCGTCCAGTGCCCGGGCAGGAATAGGAGGTGTCAAACGGAGGTTCTCCAGTCCCAGTTGGCGTGCCAGCTTGATGTCCATTATGTTGGCTTCGGCGCCAGAATCCACCAGAGCAGCCAGGGTGTGAGTTGAGTCAGAGAGGCGGAGGTGAACTTGCAGCAGGGGTTTGCGGTCGGAGGACTGGATGGTCATTGAACTCGACCGGACTCCCCCTACGCCCGGTGAGCTTCGGCCCTTTAAAGGGCAGGTTACCACACGATGTCCATCACCTCCACAATAGAGGCAGAGGTTTGAGGTGAGCGGCGCTGGCGCTCTGCAGGAGTGAGGGAGGCTCGCCCAATCTCCATAGGCTCAGACTGATCAAGCTGACCTGGGTGAGTGGCAGTAGATGACAGGAGCCCAGTCGGATCTCTCCGAATGCCGGTAGTAGGTGGACCTTGGCGCCCCCCCTCTCACGACGACGGGTCTGTATCCTTCTGTCGATCCTGACAGTCAGTGCGATGGCTTCATCAAGAGTGGAAGGCAGTTCATGGGAGACCAACTCGTGCCCTGATATAGTCAGCCAAACTATGGAAGAACGCGTCCACCAACGATGGTGTGTTCCAAGAACTTCGTCTAGCCAGGGTTCGGAAGTCGATGGAATGGTCTGCGACTGTACGTCTGCCTTGTCGAATACTGAACAGTTCACGAGACGCCTCTGCGGTGGGTGAATCCAGGTCAAACACCTTCAGCATCTCCTCAGCAAACAGGTCGAAGGTTGCACATGCGGGGGTTTGACGTTCGAACTCTGCTGTTCCCCAGAGTCGAGCTCGGCCCGTCAGGTGAGTGATGGCATACCCAACTTTAGCCCCTCCGTGGCGAAGGTCCTTGGCTGCAAGGAGAACTGAAGTCGGCAGCTAGTCAGGAATGGCCGGACCTGGGTTGAATCGCCGTTGAACCGCTCGGGGTTTCCAATCTTGGGTTCGAGCAGCCGCTGCAATGACCGGGGCAGGTAACTCGGGGGCTGGGCTGGTGGGCAGACTGGCTGGGGTAAGGTTGGTGAGGAGTTGAATGATCATGGCGAGTTGTTGTTGCTGCTGCTGGAACTGCTGCTCATGCTCATCGGTTTCCATGTCGGGAAAGTGTGCGCTGAGTCCATAATGGTCCGATCGTACTGTCGCGATTCAGACAGACGACCAGAGGACCACAATTGCGTCACACCAGAAAGTTTATTAAACTTAAGGGAAAAAGGGAAGTAGGGAGTGAATGAAGGCTCCAGGGGTAACAGGGATCCCGTCCAATGCGCTGGGTCTGTGCCCCCCCAGTGGCAGCGATGCGTCCTATGAAGCCGGTGGTGGGTGGTCCAGAAGTCCTGGGGGGAGACACAGACACAACAGGGCGGAATGAAACCAGGCAGCAGTACAGTTCAAGGGAAATCCAAAATACGTAGTAGCAAGGCAGAAGGCTGGTCAGAGTTACCGGGATTGAAGAGTAGTCAGGAGTCGTAATGGCAGAAGCAGGTCTGGATCTCCTGAGGCAGAAGAGTATCCAAAAAAAACAGGCAGGTCCGGGGGTCACAAAACCAGGGGTGAGCCAGAAGCGCGAGCAAACAGGTTCCGGGTGTGAGCTTTGCAGACGATCTGACACCGGAGAGCTGAAAGACAGGGCCTTAAATACTGGGAGAGGTTAGTGGGTAATGCAGCGCAGCTGGCAGAGTAATTAGAGCCGAGCAGAGCAGGGACAGGTGGAGCTAGTTAGGCTGAGTAGAGAGAGGGAGGTGAGCAGAGTGGAAGATAGTGGAAACCAATTAAGGTGGTAACCCGGTGGAGTGAGAGGGCTCATGACAAGACCTGGACGGAGTATGAGGACAAAGTGAGGGAAATTATCTCGGAGAAACTGAAGATGGAAGATTGAGGTGGAGCACGCCCAAATAATTGGAAAACCCATCACCGGCCCAGGAGACAGGCCCAGGCCAATAGTGGTGAAGTTCCTGATGTTCAAGGACAAGGTAGCCCATCTGGAAAGAGCCAAGAACTTGAGAGGAACGTATATCTTCCTCAATGAGGATTATCCTGAAGCTGTGCGCCGGAAGAGAAATTAACTTATCCCGGCCATGAAAGCTGCCAGAGCGCGTGAGGATATTGCTTACACCCACTATGACAGGCTCATTGTCCACCCTCCCTCCCAAAAGCTTGGAAGGGATGAGAGAGCCAAGCCTATGGGTTCGTACCTTCAACCCCACAGCACACACACACACTTACACACACCAACTGATTAATGCTGAACATATATTTTTTTATCTTGCTTTGTTTGCCATTTTCTATATTATGTCCATCTCTGATAAGCTACCCAGGAAAGGGCTGGAAATAGCCCATAATAATATATGTAGCCTTAGAAATAACTTGCTAACATCAGATAACATTAATATATTAACAATTTCTGAGACTCAATTAGATCATTCATTTGATGACACAGCAGTACCAATACAAGGATATAACATCTATAGAAGAGACATAAATGCTTATGGGGGAGGTGTTGCTGTATATATTCAGAGCCATATCCCTGTAATGCTTAGAGAAGATCTTATGTCAAGTGTTATTGAAGTGTTGTGGTTGCAGGTTCACTTGTCACATCTAAAGCCTTTTCTTTTGGGGTGTTGCTATGAGCCACCAAGTGCTAACAGTCAGTATTTAAATAATATGTGTGAAATGCTTGATAGTGAATGTGATGTAAACAGAGATGTCTACTTTCTTGGGGACCTGAATATTGACTGGTTTTCATCCAGCTGTCCACTCAAGAGGAAGCTTCTCACTGTAACCAGTGCCTGTAATCTTGTTCAGGTTATTAATCAATGTACCAGGGTGTTTACAAACACTACAGGAACAAGATCATCCACGTTGTTCGATCACATTTTTACTAATACTGTAGAACTTTGTTCTAAAGCTGTATCCGTACCCATTGGATGCAGTGATCACAATATAGTGGCTATATCCAGGAAAGCCAAAGTTCCAAAAGCTGGGCCTAAAATAGTGTATAAGAGATCATACAAAATATTTTGCTGTGACTCTTATGTGAATGATGTTAAACATATTTGTTGGTCTGATGTGATTAATAAGGAGTATCTACAGTTGAAGTCGGAAGTTTACAAACACACATTTCTTGTTAACAAACTATAGTTTTGGCAAGTCGGTTAGGACATCTACTTTGTGCATGACACAAGTAATTTTTCCAACAATTGTTTACAGACAGATTATTTCACTTATAATTCACTGTATCACAATTCCAGTGGGTCAGAAGTTTACGTACACTAAGTTGACTGTGCCTTTAAACAGCTTGGAAAATTCCAGACAATTATGTCATGGCTTTAGAAGCTTCTGATAGGCTAATTGACATAATTTGAGTCAATTGGAGGTGTACCTGTGGATGTATTTCAAGGCCTACCTTCAAACTCAGTGCCTCTTTGCTTGACATCATCGGAAAATCAAAAGAAATCAGCCAAGACCTCAGAAATAAATGTGTAGACCTCCACAAGTCTGGTTCATGGGACCACGCAGCCGTCATACCACTCAGGAAGGAGACGCGTTCTGTCTCCTAGAGATGAACGTACTTTGGTGCGAAAAGTGCAAATCAATCCCAAAACAACAGCAAAGGACCTTGTGAAGATGCTGGAGGAAACAGGTAAAAAAGTGTCTATTTCCACAGTAAAACAAGTCCTATATCGACATAACCTGAAAGGCCGCTCAGCAAGGAAGAAGGCACTGCTCCAAAACCGCCATAAAAATGTCAGACTATGGTTTGCAACTGCACATGGGAACAAAGATCGTACTTTTTGGAGAAATGTCCTCTGGTCTGATGAAACAAAAATAGAACAGTTTGGCCATAATGACCATCGTTATGTTTGGAGGAAAACACCATCCCAACCGTGAAGCACGGGGGTGGCAGCATCATGCTGTGGGGGTGCTTTGCTGCAGGAGGGACTGGTGCACTTCACAAAATAGATGGCATCATGAGGAAGGAAAATTATGTAGATATATTGAAGCAACATCTCAAGACATCAGTCAGGAAGTTAAAGCTTGGTCGCAAATGGGTCTTCCAAATGGACAATGACCCCAAGCATACTTCCAAAGTTGTGGCAACATGGCTGAAGGACAACAAAGTCAAGGTATTGGAGTGGCCTTCAAGCCCTGACCTCAATCCTATAGAACATTTGTGGGCAGAACTGAAAAAGCGTGTGCGAGCAAGGAGGCCTACAAACCTGACTCAGTTACACCAGCTCTGTCAGGAGGAATGGGCCAAAATTCACCCAAATTGTTGTGGGAAGCTTGTGGAAGGCTACCCGAAACGTTTGACCCAAGTTAAACAATTTACAGGCAATGCTACCAAATACTAATTGACCCACTGGGAATGTGATGAAAGAAATAAAAGCTTAAATAAATAATTATCTCTAGTATTATTCTGACATTTCACATTCTTAAAATAAAGTGGTGATCCTAACTGACCTAAAACAGGGAATTTTTACTAGGATTAAATGTCAGGAATTGTGAAAAACTGAGTTTAAATGTATTTGGCTAAGGTGTATGTAAACTTCCGACTTCAACTGTAGACGCTGCAGTTGATGAATTTATGAAATTGCTTCTTCCAATTATTGATAAACATGCACCTGTTAAGGAACTGACTGTTAGAACTGTTAAGGCTCCATGGATTGATGAGGAATTGAAAAACTGTATGGTTGAAAGCAATGGGGCAAAAGGAGTGGCTAATAAGTCTGGCTGCACATCTGAATGGCAGATTGAGAAATTATGTGACTAAACTCAACAAAAAGAAGAAGAAACTGTATTATGAAGTACTTTAAATGAAATGATGGGCAGAAAGACAAATTCAACCATCTTTCATCGAATCAGATGGCTTATTCATCACAAAACCATTTGATGTTGGCAATTATTTTAATGATTACTTCATTGGAAAAGTGGGCAAACCTAGGCAGGAAATGCCAACAACGAACAGTGAGCCATTGTACTCATGCATAAAAAAACAAATAATTAAAGAAAAGCATTGCAAGTTTGAATTTTGTAAAGTTAGTGTGGGAGAGGTGGAAAAATTATTGTTGTCGATCAATAATAACAAACCTCCTGGCATTGATATCTTTAATCTGAGACTAGAGGAAAGTCTTTGTTGTCAGGCCTGAAGCCAAAGTCATTCCTCTACCCAAGAGTGGTAAAGCGGTCTTTACTGGTTCTAACAGCAGACCTATCAGCTTGCTGCCAGCTCTTAGCAAACTATTGGAAAAAATTGTGTTTGACCAAATGCAATGCTATTTCTCTGTAAACAAATTAAAAACAGACTTTCAGCATGCTTATAGGGAAGGGCACTCAACATGTACTGCACTGACACAAATGACTGATGATTGGTTGAAATAAATTGATAATTAGAAGATTGTGGCAGCTGTACTGTTAGATTTCAGTGCAGCCTTTGACATTATTGACCATAACCTGTTATTGAGAAAAATGTGTTATGGCTTTTCAACCTCTGCCATATCGTGGATTCGGAGCTATCTATCTAATAGAACTCAGAGGGTTTTCTTTAATGGAAGCTTCTCTAATGTCAAACATGTAAAGTGTGGTGTACTGCAGGGCAGCTCTCTAGGCGCTTTACTCTTTTCTATTTTTACCAATGATCTTCCACTGGCATTAAACAGAGCATGTGTGTCCATGTATGCTGATGATTCAACCATATACGCATCAGCAACCACAGCTAATGAAGTCACTGAAACCCTTAACAAAGAGTTGCAGTCTGTTATGGAATGGGTGGCCAGTAATAAACTGGTCCTGAACATCTCTAAAACTAAGAGCATTGTATTTGATACAAATCATTCCCTAAGTTCTAGACCTCAGCTGAATCTGGTAATTAATGGTGTGGCTGCTGAAGAAGTTGAGGAGACTAAATTACTTGGTGTTAACATAGATTGTAAACTACCATGGTCAAAACATATAGATTCAATGGTTGTAAAGATGGGGAGAGGTCTGTCCGTAATAAAGAGATGCTCTGCTTTTTTGACACCACACTCCAAAAAGCAAGTCCTGCAGGCTCTAGTTTTGTCTTGTCTTGATTATTGTCCAGTCGTGTGGTCGAGTGCTGCAAGGAAAGACCTAGTTAAGTTGAATCTGGCCCAGAATAGAGATGCACTTCTTGCTCATCATTGTAATCAGAGGTCTAATATAAATAGTATGCATGCCAGTCTCTGTTGGCTAAGAGTTGAGGAGAGACTGACTGCATCACTTCTTCTTTTTATAAGAAATCCTAAATTATTTGTATAGTCAACTTATACACAGCTCTGACACACACACTTACCCCACCAGACATGCAACCAGGGGTCTTTTCACAGTCCCCAAATCCAGAACAAATTCAAGAAAGTGTACAGTATTATATAGAGCCATTATTGCATGGAACTACGTCCCATCTCATATTGCTCAAATGAACAGCAAACCTGGTTTAAAAAAACAGATAAAGCAACAACACCTCACGGCACAACGCCTCTCCCGTATTTGACCTAGATAGTTTGTGTGTATGTATTGATATGTAGGCTACGTGTGCCTTTTTTAAATTGATGAAGTTCTGTCCTTGAGCTGTTCTTGTCTATTAATGCTCTGTATTATGTCATGTTTCATGTTTTGTGTGGACCCCAGGAAGAGTAGCTGCTGCTTTTGCAACAGCTAATGGGGATCCTAATAATATACAAAGAAATATACAAAAATGTCTCTGCTGCAGGCAGGGTCAGCTGCTGCCAGGGACGGCTCCACACTCCACCACACAATGGAGGTAGGTGGGGAGACTAACAAAACACACCCGGCTAAATAATATGGACACAATGCACTACACAATGGTACTCTGGAGCTAGTAAGATAGATGGGGAATTGCAAAGGCCAAAGATGAAACAAAATGTTCCATGAGCTAAAAATGTAAATGTGTGTGTGTTTGCGTGTGTGGTTGTGTGTGTGTTACCTGGCTTGTGGTAGGCCATAGCTGGTTCCCACTCCGACCCTGGGTAGACTGTAGACTACCTTCTTCACTGTGGCCTGGTCTGGGAAGTTAAACATCACTGACGCTGGGAGGAGAGATAACACAACTTGATTAATAACAATTCTCAACACTATGTTAAAGTGCTTAAGAGAAGCAGTTTATTATATATCATCATCAGAATGCAAACAGGACACATATGAGAGGAGAGTGTGTCTGTGTCCAAAACGGCACCCTATTCTCTATGTAGTGCACTACGGTCTCTGGTCCTAAGTAGTGCACTATATAGGGAATAGGGTGCCATTTGGGACATAGTGAGTGTGTGTGATGCTTACTCCTGTTGGCCATGAAGACCTCCAGGCCGGTGTTCTGGAGCAGGAATCGCCTGGAGAAGACCGCTCTGATCTCACTGAACATCCATTTACCATGCAGACCCTCTGAGTACGCCAGGACCTGCAGAGAGGAGAGGAAAAGAGAGGAGGGGAAGGGAGGGGAGGAGAGGAACAGGAGGAAAAAGAGACCACACAAAGGGTTTACATTGAGGTGCTATGCTGCAGCTATGTTGTAGACTTCCATTGTCTCTAAACATTCTATTTCCCAGATACACCTCTGTCTTTCAGGTGGTCTGCAACACGCAACCAGGGTGTAGAAAACAGGAAGAACAGGCCTCTGGGTTACACACATCAATACCAACACAAGGAGAGGAGAGAGTGAGAGAGGAGAGGAGAGGGGAGGGGAGAGGAAAGGATGGGGGTGAGCAAAAGAGAGGAGAGGAGAGGAGAGGGGAATGAGGAGAGGGGGATCATTAGTGTGCAGCACCTCTGGGACAGCAGGTCTACTGAGGGAGTTTAAGAGAGGCCTCCATGACAGGTGAGAATGATCCCCCTAACACACCTCCCTCCCTCCCTCCCTCCCTCCTTCCTTATCCAACACTGTCTGAGCCCCCAGGTTACAATCACACATATTCCCATCCTATCAGTGTAGCTGGACACAGACAGAGACATGAGAACCAGCCAGGGCGGTGTGCGAGAGAGAACAGCCGAAACACAACACACAGAGAGGGGATGTAGCTCAAGCCTGACTGACAGTCCAGGGGGGGGAACTAGGGAGGGAGGCAGAGTGAGATGTTGGGCTGGGGAGGTTAGGTCCAATGCTAATGCTTATTTAAAACAGTGACAAGCAGGAGTAGAGGAGGAGAGGACGGGAAGAGGGGAGAAGAGGTGAGAGGCAGCAGTGCCTTATTTTCTCTTATTTTCTCCCTGGAATGACAACTGTTAGAGCCTGGGGTTGCTGATTTGTCAACCTGGAGCAGCACAGGGATGAGAAGCAGAGATGCCACCACCCCTCCCTCCACCACCTCTCCCTCCCTGCCACATCAAAGTATCTGGAGCTCAATTAGAAGTGGATTAGATGGAGAGAAGTGGAGTGAAGGGTGGAAGGTGGCAGGTGGAGGGAGCGAGGGAGTGAGAAGTGGAGGGAGCGAGGGAGGGAGAGGTGGTGGAGGGAGGGGTGGTGGCATCTCTGCTTCTCATCCCTGTGCTGCTCCAGGTTGACAAATCAGCAACCCCAGGCTCTAACAGTTGTCATAGAGACAGACTGCCTGCTCAGCGAACACCTGTAGTAGGGAGCTGCTGAGGAGGAGGAGAGGAAAGATGGAGAGAGGGAGAGGTGGAGAGATGGGGGGAGATGGAGAAAAGGAGAGATGGAGAGGTGGAGCGGTAGAGAGAGGGAAAGATAGATTTTACATTTACATTTTAGTCATTTAGCAGACGCTCTTATCCAGAGCGACTTACAGTTAGTGAGTGCATACATTATTCTTTTTTATATATATATATATATATATATTATTATTTTTTACTGGCCCCCCGTGGGAATTGAACCCACAACCCTGGCGTTGCAAACGCCATGCTCAACCAACTGAGCTACATCCCTGCCGGCCATTCCCTCCCCTATCCTGGACGACGCTGGGCCAATTGTGCGCCGCCCCATGGGTCTCCCGGTCACGGCCGGCTACGACACATCAATGGAGAGATTGTGAACAGATCAGGACGAAGAAAGATGGAGAAATACGCAGATACAACTGAGAAATTACAAGAGAATACTATTATAATGCATGGCCTGATCAACCTTACATTAAAAACTACAGGAGTGGCGTGTCTACATGGTTGTATTACCCCTTCCTGGTTCCTCTTGTCTGTTGCTGTGACTGGGAACAGAGAGCAGGCAGGCCAGGCCACAGGGCTAAAGACAGACAGAGCAGGCCAGAGGCCTCACCAGCAACAAAACACACAGGCTAAAAAGCCTCCGCTTCAAACAGCCCACATCAAAACATTATGTCAGAACAACAAAGCCTTGGTTTAAACCAACAAGCAGTGAGGGGCCCCTGTAGGCTGGAGGCTTGACAAAGCACAGAGAGAGAAGCAGCTGTAAGAAATGCCATTTAATGAACCTGCTTGCTGAAGCTGTCAGAGGTGTCAGAGCTGACGAGCGCTGGGGACACAGCCGGCCAGCCACCCAGCCAGCCGGCCAGCCAGCCAGCCGGCCAGCCGGCCAGCCAGTCGGCCAGCCAGTCGGCCAGCCAGCCAGCCAGCCAGCCAGCCAGCCCTGCCTCTGTTTGTGTGTGCCTGCATGCCTGCCAGCTGGAGACTTCGGCCCCAATCTAATCAGTCCACCACCAGGAAGGATGACCGAGGAGGACCAGGCCCCTCCAGACCCACCCCTTGACTCCTCCCCCCCCACTCACCCCTCCCCCCTACTACCCGCCTCATCACCTGCCCTGCTCTGCTTACAGGCTGTCACACTGCAGGGGGAGGGATGGGGAGGGGCTGGAGGCAGACAAGCCCAGCCTTTTGTTTCCATGCAGGTTCCCCCCTCCACCCACCACCCACACATTAAAATCCAATGGTGCGTGTGTGCTGCTCTACTAGCTGGGTGGAGATCATACCTCTCCTATAATGACCATAATGCAATTGAACGTTTCTGTCTTTTGTTTCCTGTCCCTGTGTGATGTCACAGAGGGCGGATAGCTGCACTGAGCCTGTGGAATATCACATCAGTGTGGAGAAATATTGTGACAGCTGAAATGAGGAGAGACATAGGTGACAGCAGTGCTTAGGCTGAAGCTCACATGGAATAACATAGAAAACATCACATAGATGTAGAACACTACATTTAGATTTCAGAGTCCCAAGCAGCGGGTGGTCTTAGTTTTGTTCATTGGTCTTTTAGCATTGTGACTGACGTTAACCCCGTACTGTCCAGCCTTATTGAACAGTACGTATTTATAGTATTTATTTATTAATGTCAATGTGACTGACATTAATGTGTGTGTGTGTGTGTGTGTGTGTGTGTGTGTGTGTGTGTGTGTGTGTGTGTGTGTGTGTGTGTGTGTGTGTGTGTGTGTGTGTGTGTGTGTGTGTGTGTGTGTGTGTGTGTGCGTGTGCGTGTGCGTGTGCGTGTGCGTGAGTGAGTCAGTCAGTTCTGCTGAGATGGGGCCATAATAAGATGATTGAGTCAGGCCCCAAGCCAGCATGACTGATACAGTTATAAAGGAGAGGGAAGCAGAGTGACAACCTGCTATGATAGTAGCTCCTCTGTGTTCTCCCCTCACACAGCTAATAGGCTTCTAGTGGAAAGCCTCGAAACTGCCTGATCCACAGCCCAAGGGATGGAGAGAACAGATGAGAGAGAGCGAGAGAGGGAAATAGAAGGAGAGTGAGAAGGAGGGAGAGCGAGAGAGAAATAGAAGGAGAGAGAGAAGGAGGGAGAGAGAGAGAGAAATAGAAGGAGATGAAAGGAGAGTGATATGACTGCTCCCCCAGGAGAATGGGGAGGATTTCACACACATCCACAACCTGACCTCAGGGAGGGAGGGAGGGAGAGATGGAAGGAGAAACAGCATACACTGTGAACGCTGGTTTACAACCTGACCTCAAGGTACACAGTGCAGAACTGTAAGGGAGGGAGGGGAACAGGATAAAAAAAAGTATTCACACCCCTTTTTCCACATTTTGTTGTGTTACAAAGTGGGATTTTGTCAACGATCTACACAAAATACTCTGTAATGTTAAAGTGGAAGACAAATTCTAACATTTGTAAATAAATTATGAAAAATAAAACACTAATATACAGTATCTTGATAAGATAAGTATTCAACCCCAAGTCAATACATGTTGCAAACAGGATGCATGTTTCGGAATATTTGAATTCTGTACAGGCTTCCTTCTTTTCACTCTGTCAATTAGGTTAGTATTGTGGAGTAACTACAGTGTTGTTGATCCATCTTCAGTTTTTTCCTATCACAGGCATTAAACTGTAACTGTTTTAAAGTCACCATTGCCTCACAGAGAAATTCCTGATTGGTTTCCTTCCTCTCCGGCAACGGAGTTAGGAAAGATGCCTGTATCTTTGTAGTGACTGGGTGCATTGATACACCATCCAAAGTGTAAATAATAACTTCACCATGCTCAAAGGGATATTCAATGTCTGCTTTTTATATTTATATTTTCAAAAACATAATTCCACTTTGACATTATGGGTTATGGTGTGTAGGCCAGTGACACAAAATCTAAATTTAATCAATTTTGAATTCAGGCTGTAACACAACAAAATGCGGAAAAAGTCAAGGGATGTGACAAGGTGCACAGAAGCATACAGGGACTGAGCATTGGACATCAGATAAGGAAAAACTTGTAAATACTATAGTTTACCATGCTTGTATACACTGCTCAAAAAAATAAAGGGAACACTTAAACAACACATCCTAGATCTGAATGAATGAAATAATCTTATTAAATACTTTTTTCTTTACATAGTTGAATGTGCTGACAACAAAATCACACAAAAATTATCAATGGAAATCAAATTTATCAACCCATGGAGGTCTGGATTTGGAGTCACCCTCAAAATTTAAGTGGAAAACCACACTATAGGCTGATCCAACTTTGATGTAATGTCCTTAAAACAAGTCAAAATGAGGCTCAGTAGTGTGTGTAGCCTCCACGTGCCTGTATGACCTCCCTACAATGCCTGGGCATGCTCCTGATGAGGTGGCGGATGGTCTCCTGAGGGATCTCCTCCCAGACCTGGACTAAAGCATCCGCCAACTCCTGGACAGTCTGTGGTGCAACGTGGCATTGGTGGATGGAGCGAGACATGATGTCCCAGATGTGCTCAATTGGATTCAGGTCTGGGGAACGGGCGGGCCAGTCCATAGCATCAATGCCTTCCTCTTGCAGGAACTGCTGACACACTCCAGCCACATGAGGTCTAGCATTGTCTTGCATTAGGAGGAACCCAGGGCCAACCTCACCAGCATATGGTCTCACAAGGGGTCTGAGGATCTCATCTCGGTACCTAATGGCAGTCAGGCTAACTCTGGCGAGCACATGGAGGGCTGTGCGGCCCCCCAAAGAAATGCCACCCCACACCATGACTGACCCACCGCCAAACCGGTCATGCTGGAGGATGTTGCAGGCAGCAGAACATTCTCCACGGCGTCTCCAGACTATGTCACGTCTGTCACATGTGCTCAGTGTGAACCTGCTTTCATCCTTGAAGAGCACAGGGCGCCAGTGGCGAATTTGCCAATCTTGGTGTTCTCTGGCAAATGCCAAATGTCCTGCACGGTGTTGGGCTGTAAGCACAACCCCCACCTGTGGATGTCGGGCCCTCATACCACCCTCATGGAGTCTGTTTCTGACCGTTTGAGCAGACACATGCACATTTGTGGCCTGCTGGAGGTCATTTTGCAGGGCTCTGGCAGTGCTCCTCCTGCTCCTCCTTGCACAAAGGTGGAGGTAGCGGTCCTGCTGCTGGGTTGTTGCCCTCCTACGGCCTCCTCCACGTCTCCTGATGTACTGGCCTGTCTCCTGGTAGCGCCGCCATGCTCTGGACACTACGCTGACAGACACAGCAAACCTTCTTGCCACAGCTCGCATTGATGTGCCATCCTGGATGAGCTGCACTACCTGAGCCACTTGTGTGGGTTGTAGACTCCGTCTCATGCTACCACTAGAGTGAAAGCACCGCCAGCTTTCAAAAGTGACCAAAACATCAGCCAGGAAGCATAGGAACTGAGAAGTGGTCTGTGGTCACCACCTGCAGAACCACTTCTTTATTGGGGGTGTCTTGCTAATTGCCTTTAATTTCCACCTGTTGTCTATTTCATTTGCACAACAGCATGTGAAATGTATTGTCAATCAGTGTTGCTTCCTAAGTGGACAGTTTGATTTCACAGAAGTGTGATTGACTTGGAGTTACATTGTGTTGTTTAAGTGTTCCCTTTATTTTTTTGAGCAGTGTATATACAGTACACTGAACAAAAATATAAACAACATGCAACAATTTCAAAGATTTTACTGAGTTACAGTTCATATAAGGAAATCAGTTAATTTAAATACATTCATTAGGCCCTAATCTATGGATTTCACATGACTGGGAATACAGATATGCATCTGTTGTTCACAGATACCTTTAAAAAAAAGGTAGGGGCATGGATCAGAAAACCAGTCAATATCTGGTGTGACCACCATTTGCCTCATGCGGCGCAACATATCTCCTTTTCATAGAGTTGATCAGGCTGTTGATTGTGGCCTGTGGATTGTTGTCCCACTCCTCTTCACCGGCTGTGCGAAGTTGCTGGATATTGGCGGGAACTGGAACACGCTGTCGTACAGGTCGATCCAGAGCATCCCAAACATGCTTAATGGGTGGCATGTCTGGTGAGTATGCAGGGAATTGGGACATTTTCAGCTTCCAGGAATTGTGTACAGATCCTTGCGCCATGGGGCCGTGCATTATCATGCTGAAACATGAGGTGATGGCGGCGGATGAATGGCACGACAATGGGCCTCAGGATCTCATCACGGTATCTCTGTGCATTAAAATTGCCATCGATAAAATGCAAATTGTGTTCATTGTCCGTAGATTATGCCTTCCCTTACCATAACCCCACCGCCACCATGGGGCACACTGTTCACAACGTTGACATCAGCAAACCACTCACCCACACATTGCCATACATGCTGTCTGCCATCTGCCCGGTACAGTTGAAACCGGGATTCATCCGTGAAGAGCACACTTCTCCAGCGTTCCAGTGGCCATCGAAGGTGAGCATTTGCCCACTGAAGTTGGTTACGATGCCAAACTGCAGTCAGGATAAGACCCTGGTGAGGACGACGAGCACGCAGATGAGCTTCCCTGAGATGGTTTCTAACAGTTTGTAACAGAAATTATTTGGTTGTATAAACCCATAGTTTCATCAGCTGTCCAGGTGGCTGGTCTCAGACGATCCCACAGGTGAAGAAGCCGGATGTGGAGGTCCTGGACTGGCGTGGTTACACGTGGTCTGCGGTTGTGAGGCCGGTTGGACATACTGCCAAATTCTCTAAAATGACATCGGAGGCGGCTTATGGTAGAGAAATTAACATTAAATTCTCTGGCAACAGCTCTGGTGGACATTCCTGCAGTCAGTGTGCCAATTGCATGCTCCCTCAAAACTTGAGACATCTGTGGCATTGTGTTGTGTGACAAAACTGCACATTTTAGAGTGGCCTTTTATTGTCCCCAGCACAACGTGTACCTGTATAATTATAATTCTGTTTAATCAGCTTCTTGATATGCCACACCTGCCAGGTGGATGGATTATCTTGGAAAAGGAGAAATGCTCACTAACAGGGATGTAAACAAATTTGCACATAACATTTTAGAGGAATAAGCTTTTTGTGCACATGGAACATTTTTGGGATCTTTTATTTCAGCTCATGAAACATGGGACCGACACTTTACATGTTCATATTTTTATTCAGTGTAATATATAGAGTTTATGTTGGGTGTAGATATGTTAGAGTTTATCACAAGTGTAGATAGGATAACATTTTGCACATTTCACTAAGTAAGATGAGACACCACAGCCCCAATCAATACATTTCACAACTTATTTTACCATGTGTGAATGTTCCACTTTCTACTAGGCATCCTGGTATAGTGAAACTATTTCACTCTGTTTTCTGCTCGCCATTCTGTAAGAAATGTATTAATCTCTTCCTTCTTTAAATTAATTGCTAGGCAATACAGGCACTGGGCCTCTTAACCTTCATTTCAAGGGTTTTGTATGACAGCAGCAATTTGCTTTAAAATAAGAAATGCCACATAGTGACCGAGCACAGAGTAGACCAGGTGGAATAAAGATAGTCAGCTGGAACTGTAATGGATTAGGGCATGTCGTGAAACGAGCTAAGGTTTTTTCTCATCTTAAATCACTGGGTGCTGACATAGTGCTTCTTCAAGAAACTCATATTAAACGCCCCGCGCAGGCCAAGCTACGAGTCGGCTGGATCGGTCAGATATACCAGTCTAACTTTGATGCAAAAGCGAGAGGGGTAGCAATCCTGATAAGGGAAAAACATTCCTTTTGTTTACTCAACCTCGATTTCAGATCCTAATGGTCGGTATATTATTGTGGCTGGTACACTGAATTCAAAACCAATAACCTTGGTCAATTTATATGGACCCAACTTCGATGATCCATTATTTTTTTCAAAGGGTATTTAAGGCCATACCAAATATCTCGGATACAAGTGTTATTGTTGGAGGTGACTTTAACTGTACGTTAGACCCTCTTTTAGATAAACAGCTATCAAGGTCACTTCAACAATCAAATGCCAGTGTCTGTCTAAATACATTGATGACAAACCTTAACATTGTCGATATTTGGAGACTGACGCACCCAACAGACAGGGATTATTCTTTCTTCTCATCAGTTCATAAATCATATTCCAGAATTGACTATTTTTTGTTGGACTCCAAACTAATCTCAGCAGCTGAGTCGGTTACCTATCACCCCATTCTAATTACGGACCACTCTCCTCTGTCCATGGTGCTGAAACTTCGACAATATGTCGACAGGTCGGCGACCGTGGCGCTTAGACGCATACCTGTTGAAAGATGAGGCTTTTTGTCAGTATTTGGAGGAGCAGATTGCCTTTTCCTCAGTACTAACGACACGGGGGATGTTGACGACTCCACCCTTTGGGAATCTCTAAAGGCTGTGATTAGAGGTTACATTATTTCTTATACATCAGAGAGGAAGAAACGTGCCAATACTAGGCTGAGAGAAATTGAAAGAGAGTTAGGGGAACAGGAGAACGTTTTAGGACAAATTCCTCGTATACAGTCCTTGAGAAGATCACAAAGTTAAAGTATGAATACAATACCATCCTTTCGAAACGGGTGGGCTCTTTACTTGCTAGAACGCAACAAAGTTATTTTGAACTGGGGGACAAACCACATAAATTATTAGCAAGACAGCTAAGGCATGTACAAGCATCTAGAGCTATTCACAAAATAAAAGACAAGAAGGGTAAAATAGTAACAGATCCGCAGGACATTAATAAATGCTTTGCACAGTTTTACTCAGAGCTATACCAATCAAAATGCGATGCTACTGATCCACAAACTATGGAACGCTTTCTCGCTGATTGTGAACTTCCTAAACTAGACAGGGGGCAGCTGCCGTACTTGATGCAGGGATAACCTTAGATGAAATTAACACAGCGATAGCACAATTTCCAAACAGCAAGGCCCCTGGGCCCGATGGATATGTAATAGAATTCTATAAGAAGTACTGCGCTAGTCTATCTCCACTTATGCTGCGAATGTTTCAACAATCCAAAGAAAATACCAAACTCCCGCAGAACACTGTATGAGGCTACAATAGCCCTGATCTTGAAAAAAGATAGAGATTCCATGGAGATGTCGTCAGTATCGCCCCGTGTCGTTACTCCCCCATAGAAAACAAGGTGTTGACAAAGATATTGGCAAACCGATTGAAAAAATATATTTCCGACATCATACACCCTGACCAGACAGGTTTTATCGGGGCATATATACTACAATTTGAGACGCCTTTTCAACGTAATGTATCGTGATCATAAAGTTGAGGCAGTGGTAATAGCTCTTGATGCAGAGAAGGCGTTTGATCAGATTGAGTGGAAGTATATGATGTCGGTTCTGGAGCATTTCGGATTTGGAAAGGAATTTATTAATTGGATAAGAATTATTTATGCACACCCAATGGCGTCCGTGGTGACCAATCAGGAAATGTCGCAGTCATTCCGCCTGTTCAAGGGGTGCCGACAGGGGTGCCCTATTTCGCCTGCTCTCTTCGCTATAGCCATGGAACCCCTTGCTACGCGATTCGGGCATGTGCCGATATAGCTTCTGTTAAAATAAAAGACACACAGCACAAAATTTCCCTATATGCAGACGATGTTCTTTTGTTTTTGTCCAAGCCTAAAACGTCTATTCCACCATTACTTAACTTGATAAACACATTCGGCTCCTTCTCTGGCTACAAGATAAACTGGCAAAAAAGTGAGATGATGCCAATATCACGGCCTGTGGATATGCAATTTCTGCAATCTACCCCGCTTAGAACAGTGAGGGACAAGTTCACAAGCCTTGGCATTGTAGTGACAAGAGACCTTGACCAGCTATTGAAAGTGAATTGGGACATGAAAATATATCAGCTTAAACAAAATATAGATTTCTGGAAAACTCTGCCTATTTCCTTGGTTGGTCGTATAAACGCTATTAAAATGGTTGTCCTACCCAGGTTTCTTTACCTCTTCCAATGTCTACCCAATTTCATACCACAAAGCTATTTTAAGAAACTGGATTCAATAGTAACTCCATTTTTATGGGATAACAAGGCAGCCAGAATTGCAAAGAAGCATTTATGCAAGTACAAGATAGAGGGGGCTTTGGCCTTCCTCACTTCAAACTGTATTATTGGGCTGCTAATCTGAACATTGTGTCTTTCTGGAGGGAAAGTTTACCTGAGATGAGACGGAAGGATATGCCTTCATGGCTTTTGATTGAGCAGGCCTCCTGTCAACGTTCCTCACTCCCTGCACTTGTTAATAGCCCATCATATGTGAAAAAAGCCACTTATGACTCCAATCCAGTCATTTGTCATACTCTTAGGATCTGGAAACAGATTAGGGATTTTCTTAACATACCCACTGTGTACATAGACAGCCCGATTAGCCGGAATCATGCTTTCCACCCTGCAATGGATGATGTGGTGTTTTCACAGTGGAGGGAGAAGAGGGCTCACAACAATTGGTAATCTATACATAGATGGTCAGTTAGCTTCATTTCAACAACTACAGGCAAAGTTCAACATGCCAACAACACATTTTTTCAGATACCTCCAAATCAGGAATTTCTTAAGGACACACATCCCACAGTATGGCATGAAGCCAAATAGTCCTACATTAGATAGCTTGATCCTTGTCAAACCCCATTCAAAAGGGTCGGTCTCCAGACTGTATGATGTGCTACAGGCCCACATAGAGGTATCCACAGACACCATTAAAAGGGCTTGGGAACAAGAACTTGGTTCAGAAATCTCAAATGAGGACTGGATAGAAGCTCTCAGGAATATAAACCACAGTTCAGTGAATGCCAGACACAACCTTGTACAGTTTAAGGTGATACACAGGTTACACTACTCAAAAGTAAAACTGCATAAAATATTCCCGGACACCTCACCACTGTGTGAGAGGTGCAAGCAGGAGGAGGGGACGTTGTCCCACTTATTCTGGACATGCCCTAAATTACAGGCTTACTGGGCTCTCATTTTTGATTACTTATCTAAGGCCTTTGATAGAGTTCTAGCCCCAGACCCATTGATCGCTCTGTTTGGTACAGTTGATGGGAATAACCAGGAGGGGAAAGCTGTCTCTCTTTGTACTCTATTGGCCAAAAGGCTCATATTGCAATTTTGGAAATTGGAGACTGTACCTACCTTTGAAATGTGGTTACGGGATTTAGGGAATGTAATCCATATGGAAAAGATTCGATACAACACCTCCAATAGAAGTCCATTGTTTTACAAAATATGGCAGCCGATACTGGATAAATGGTCTAGTCCCGCTTCATAACTGGGCTGACGATCTGCTGCTACTCTGTGCTGTACTCCACTCAATATTTATTTTTGGCTGAACTACACTGCTTGTAATGACTATATGCTGTCTTCTTATACACGTACCACCTAATAGGATTTTGTTTTATTTTGTGTATGTGTGAGTTAACTTTTGTTTTGTCCTCTAAACTGGCCATCCCATCCAACAGTACAATGAATGTCATTGTTTGTATTGCTGTCTCTTTTACTTTATTTTTATTGGAAAATAATAAACATATTATAAAAAAAAAACAAAAAAAAACAAACAAAAAAACCTTCATTTCAAAACAACGGAAACAAATCTAATTTTGTGTGTCAACATGTGTAAAGCAGCTCTGGAATATGCATCTAATTTCTTATCCATTATAGTGGAATGTAGTGTGTGTGGCTGGGTGGGTGGGTGTGTGTGGGTGGCTGGGTGGGTGGGTGGGTGTGGGTGCGCTGTGTAGACAACATGGGGTGGGAAACAACAAGAGGCCATTCAACAGACCACAAGGACCAAACCAACTGACAAGGAACCTAAAAACAAACCAATCACTGAAAAACAGGTTATAAAGGTTTTATACTGAAAAAAAATTCTGAAATGTTCTCTGGAGGACTAATCCATAACAAAAGTATTGCTATGTTCCGTTAAGTAAATGAGAGGAGACATATCTGAGCTCTATGACCAATGCCTGTCACAAACCAACCTTTTACTG
Organism: Coregonus clupeaformis; assembly: GCF_020615455.1. Classification (NCBI taxonomy): domain Eukaryota; kingdom Metazoa; phylum Chordata; class Actinopteri; order Salmoniformes; family Salmonidae; genus Coregonus; species Coregonus clupeaformis. Next base: position 36,534,919 of record NC_059197.1, read on the forward strand.
CAACTATAATCCCCACTAGGTCCCTTTCAGATTGATGCTGAAGTCTTCCCAAATATCAAAGCATGCATTCCATCTGATCTTCCCTTGCCATGACAACTGTTATGACTGTTATTAGGGTGGAAATAGGGAAACGCTAAAACTCTCTGAGATTATAGTTAGGAGGCAAAGCGCTCGGTTCCCTCTCCCAGTTCCATATCTCAACTTCAATAAAGTACCAGGCTCCTGAAGCAGGTATTGGGGAAAATAAGATACAGATTTGCATAATCAGTGTCACTATCCATTTGTGTGGTGGCTGGAGTGTGGAGAGATGACACGGTGCTGGCTGGCGGTAGCGAGCGAGGCTGGTAGCGGTAGCAGGGAGCTGTTGCTCTGGGACCACTGGGATAAAAGGATGAATATACATCACATCAGGCCGCTGCTGCTGGCTGCAGATCACTGCCCCAAACGTCCAGCCAAGTTTGTCAATAATGTTTATGTCACGTTGCTGTATTTCACGCACGTTACCAGGCGGGGTTGAGTAGCGGGGGCTGTGTGTCTAAAACATTCTGACAAAAGAGAGAGGGGTGTTCAGCTCGTAGGGGGTTTCTCTCTCTATGAAGAAGTCAGTGATACCTCAACCCTAGTCTGCACCACCAGTACAGTAGTCACACAACATACACACAGCAAGAATATACCAATAAAAAAAACGAAGGACTAGGCTTAATCTGTGTCTGGGAAATCGGCCCAGAAGTGATATTTTACACATTTCAAATACATTTCCAATAAATAATCACTTTGATTATACACTTTAAGAAAATGAGACAAAACCACTCTGTCATATGATAGTTACTGTATTTAACACTTTCAAAGTCTTAGATACACAACATCCACACACAGCATACAAATACAGTGCATTTGGAAAGTATTCAGTCCCCTTGACTTTTTCCACATTTTGTTACATTACAGCCTTATTCTAAAATGGATTAAATAGTTTTTTCCCCCCTCATCAATCTACACACAATACCCCATAATGACAAAGCAAAAACTGGTTTTTAGAAATGTTAGCAAATTTATAAAAAAAATTAAAACTGAAATATCACATTTACATAAGTATTCAGACCCTTTACTCAGTACTTTGTTGAAGCACCTTTGGCAGAAATAACAGTTCCTCTCAAGCTCTGTCAGGTTGGATGGGGAGTGTCGCTGCACAGCTATTTTCAGGTCTCTCCAGAGATATTAAATCGGGTTCAAGTCCGGGCTCTGGCTGGGCCACTCAAGGACATTTAGAGACTTGTCCCAAATCCACTCCAGCTTTGTCTTGGCTGTGTGCTTAGGGTCGTTGTCCTGTTGGAAGGTGAACCTTCGCCCCAGTCTGAGGTCCTGAGCGCTCTGGAGCAAGTTTTGATCAAGGATCTCTCTGTACTTTGCTCCGTTCATCTTTCCCGCGATCCTGACTAGTCTCCCAGTCCCTGCCGCTGAAAAACATCCCTACAGCATGATGCTGCTACCACCATGCTTCACCGTAGTGATGGTACCAGGTTTCTTCCAGATGTGACGCTTGGCATTCAGGTCAAAGAGTTCGATCTTGGTTTCATCAGACCAAAGAATCTTATTTCTCATGGTCTGAGAGTCTTTAGGTGCCTTTTGGCAAACTCCAAGCGGGCTGTCATGTGCCTTTTACTGAGGAGTGGCTTCCGTCTGGCCACTCTACCATAAAGGCCTGATTGGTGGAGTGCTGCAGAGATGGTTGTCCTTCTGGAAGGATCTCCCATCTAGACAGAGGAACTGGAGCTCTGTCAGAGTGACAATGGGGTTTTTGGTCACCTCCCTGACCAAGGCCCTTCTCCCCCGATTGCTCAGTTTGGCCGGGCGGCCAACTCCAGGAAGAGTCTTGGTGGTTCCAAACTTCTTCCATTAAGAATGATGGAGGCCACGTGTTCTTGGGGACCTTCAATGCTGCAGATCGTTTTTGGTACCCTTCCCCAGATCTGTGCCTCGACACAATCCTGTCTCGGAGCTCTACGGACAATTCCTTCGACCTCATGGCTAGGTTTTTGCTCTCTTATATAGACAGGTATGCGCCTTTCCAAATCATGTCCAATCAATTGAATTTACCACAGGTGGACTCCAAACAAGTTGTAGAAACATCTCAAGGATGATCAATGGAAACAGGATGCACCTGAGCTCAATTTCGAGTCTCATAGCAAAGGGTCTGAATACTTATGTAAATAAGGTATTTCTGTTTTTTTATACATTTGCAAAAATGTATAAAAACCTGTTTTTGCTTTGTCATTATTGGGTATTGTGTGTAGATTGATGAGGATTTCTATTTATTTAATCAATTTTAGAATAAAGCTGTAACGTAACAAAATGTGGAAAAAGGGAAGGGGTCTGAATATTTTCCGGGGGCACTGTACATAGCCCAGCTTCAGATGGCCTACACTAAGGAGCTAGCCTAGAGTGAAGAGTTGCAGTCATTTGGTATTGGACTCTTTCAGCAGGACTTCACTAATGGGACTTATTCAGGGACTTGTCAGCCATAAGACGACTGAAATCTCCTTGGTCTGCTCCTCTCCTCTGGATGCTGAAGGCTGCCACCAAACTGGGGCTTAAATCCATCCCACATCTCACTGCTTTATGTGGGAGGGTGGAGGCTCACAGAGACATGGAGAGAGAGAGAGAGAGAAAGACACAGAGATGAAGAGGAGGAGAGAGAAAGACACAGAGATGAAGAGGAGGAGAGAGAAAGACACAAGGATGGAGAAGAGGATAGGGAAAGAGACTGAGCTAGAGAGGAAGAGAGGGAAAGAGACAGGGATAGAGAGAGAGGGGAAAATACATGGATGAGAGGAAGAGAGGGAAAGAGACAGGGATGAAGAGGAGGAGAGACAGCGGAAGAGAAGTAGAGAAAGAGCAAGCGGTTAGAGAAGGCCTGATGATCAATGAGCGCCTCACTTGTCTCAATTAATCTTGTCTTTCTACCTTTGCTCCAGCACTCTACACAGAGGTAATAACGACAGCCTCATCCATTACCCCTTTATCCCTGCTATTCACTGGGAATCGCTTAATAATATGTTACAGATTTGTCTCCACTTGTATAATTCTCTGTGTCGTTCACGGTATATCATCTGGAAAACACGCAGCCTCCCTTTCTGCCGGACGCTCTTTGAGGATTATGGGGGATGACACCTCCGGTATGCAGTCGGAATCTGGAGCATCATTTTTTCAGGCGTAAAGCGGAATTAGCCTGACTGATGTCTCAGTGTCAACAGCACAACAAGCTGTGGAGGCATGCGGGTGGAGGGCTGAGGAGGGCTGTGGGCTGAGTTAAAGGTAGAGCAGGTTGTTATCTACAGGCTGCTCAGGACGGCAGAGCTGAGTGTGTAAATGTATGGTAATGAGAGGCTAACCCTCCAGGCTGGGAGCAGCGTTCAGAACAGGACGCTAATCTGGTTTGTTGACTGCACTAGATCATTTGGACTTGATCCTCTTGTAATTATATAGTTTAAATCTTTTTACCCAAGCTAATCCCACGCCATGTGGAAACGTCTTGAATCCCAGCATGTAGCCTGCTCAGTAGCTAGCGCTCGCCAGCGTACGTTTTACTCTCACTCAGAAACACACACAGCTACGTAGGAGGAGAGGACACAGCTGATATAATTACTCTGACTTCTTGAATGCCAGGTTCACAATCACCATAACAGACATCCCTATATAATTCTGATACTACTGGGAGACAGATAGACAGACGGACACCCTTAGGCTACACCATGTGGAGCGAGAGAGAGAGCCTCCCCCTCTCTTTGTCTTTTTACCATGGCTTTGTGAGGAAGGAGAGATGGAGGGTAGACTGGCGTGTGGGATTGGCCTGCGCTGTGTGCTGTCCAGAGGGACTCCAGCAGGACATGTTGCCTGCATGCCAAAACGGACAGGCCTGACAAGCCGTGTGGCGTGCTGTAATTTGACTAATTACACTGGATTAAAGCATATTAATGCAAGCTGCTTTTACCAGGGTCAATGACCTGCAGACACACATTATGGAAAAGACATGAAGGACAGATCTTACTTTTAAGGAAACATAGTAAAAGAAAGTAAACGGACAATCCTCTCAGTGTGATTTCTGATCAGTAGAGAATCTCTCTCTCTCTCTCTCTCTCTCTCTCTCTCTCTCTCTCTCTCTCTCTCTCTCTCTCTCTCTCTCTCTCTCTCTCTCTCTCCCTCTTCTCTCTCTCTCCTCTCTCTCTCTCTCTCTCTCTCTCTCTCTCTCTCTCTCTCTCTCTCTCTCTCTCTCTCTCTCTCTCTCTCTCTCTCTCTCTCTCTCTCTCTCTCTCTCTCTCTCTCTCTCTCTCTCTCTCTCTCTCTCTCTCTCTCTCTCTCTCTCTCTCAATAAGGAATTTCAGAAACCCCATGGAACCCTCATGGGGAGAGAGCGTGAGAGTCTGCAGAATGATTAATTGAAGAGGGACATGATGTGTCCATGTATGACAACAACAACATTACAACGTTTCATTGTAATCTTGCACCTTTCTTACCAAAATATTTACATGGCACCAGATACTGATTAATGATGATTTGTTATCTGTAAATATTCTAGTGACGGTGGTGATTCAGAGGTCCTGTTCCTAACCCTTCATCTGTTCTGGTTCCACTGAGGGAGACTCAGGTCTCAGCGAGCTAGACTGTGATTTATTAGGGACGTTGATGTGGGACTGAATAGTATATTATAATTCATTAATAACAGTAATAGTATATCTGGGAAGACAAACATCAATGTCTTTTTTAAAAATCAAGACAAAAACCAAACAAACTCATTTTTCTCATGCTTTATATTTTAACTGTTTCTATGATCTATTCTTGGTTTTGAATGGGAAAACAATGCTGAGGCGAGTTCAATAAGGTTTCTGTCTGCAGCGAACATGTTGCCAGAGTAACAATTTCAGTTGAACGATTTGAATGAAGATTCCAAAATGTTATGTTGAAACATCAAACAGCTACTTCTTTGTAAAAATTAATGTGGCTTTTTACAGACAATATTCAAACAGAAAACGACTTAGCTAATCCTACTAAATATAGTAGAAAGTATACATGGCCACTTGATTATTTTTAGCGGCAGTTAAGACCCGAAACAGACGTTCGCCGCACTATCTTCTCAGACTCTTAGCTAACGTTAGCGAACGGTCACGGCTAACACAAAACAAATGGAATATGTTAGCTAACGTTAGCCAACATTTGCGAACTATTTCCCTTGTTGAACGCACCTCTGGTCTATCCTTTGTTGGATAGTTGTTTGTTCAGTTAAATTAATTATTCACTATTCATTTTGATATATAATTAAGTGAAATAGGTTTATATAGGATGTGGTATTATGCATTATAATATAACATAAAACAAGGATGTGTAATATAATATAATAATATTAGGATGTGTGGTTTAATACAACAGCTCTCCTAATTGTCCCATATCAATCTGAGTCAGACAAAAGAGAAGCAGTTCCACTATGTGTTCCTCTGTCTGTAACGTGCTGTAATAATAGTCTTAAAACAGCATTATGAAGAAAGAATACCAAAGAGGCTTACAGCCGAGGTTTCATGAAACATTTAGGCTGAACTTCCAAGGCTGTGCTGATGAAAGAAGGTGCCTGCTGGAGAGAGAGGAGAGAGGGAGCACCAGCCAGTATTGTACAGGAGTCACATCAAATTAATACTGAGGGCCATTTGGAGCCTTTCTTCTCCCAGGCTTTTCACAACGGATTAACTATGAAAACTCAGAAATTACTAAAGCACCTATTAAGCATCATGCCAAGGCTTTCTTCTCCCTGCTTTTGAAAGTGTTTGATTGTGCTCTGGCATTCAATCCCCTCACAGAACAAAAGGTTATTGTTTGCACGCTTGATGAAACCTGATGACAGGCTTGATAAAGGAGGACGTAAAACACATATCTACACCTGAACTTTAAACAAATGACAAGCACCTTCAACTGCACATTTATACAAATCATAGCAAGCAGGTGCATAAACAAATGCATTAATTTATTTTATTGCTTACGAGTAAGGTGTAGTAATTATGGCCAGCAAATAAAATTAATTATTGTCATTATATTATAATTATATTATTTAAACTTGGACTTGTTCTAAAGATCTGTTGTAGAGTGTGAGTGTGTGTGTGTCTGTGTTTGTGTACATGCGCATGTGTGTGTATGTGTGCGTGTGCACCCTCTTGAGAGAGTGTTTCCACTAAACTGAAGGGTCTCCAGTCTCGGTGCCTCTCTGCTCTCTCTGGCTGTTCACAGCCTCTCTGGGAGCCATGAATTGTAATTGTAGCTGCTAACAGGATTGCTGAGGGCCCAAACGGAGCCACTTGAGAAGCAGGTCGTGTGGAGTTAAACGCCTGTCAGACACTCAAAGCCCCCAGCATGGAAGGTGGCCCTCAATGGCCCTCAAAGGCCCGCCTCCAGCACCACGTCCAGGCCCTCTTCTGTTCCCCTCCCTGCTCCTCTGAAAGACCTGCTACCACCAACAACATTATGTCCAGTCCCTCCAGACACTAGGCCTAACCCCTGTATGCTTCTCTCTTCTCCTTCTGCTATATATGCTCAGATGAAAGATAAAATATGACCCTTTAAAGCACCTGTTCACCATTCACAACACAAAAGTTCACGTCTGTTTAGTCATTTATGCATTTTCCCTTAGCCTCTAGTCTATCCCAATATACCCCAGCTAGCTCCAGCCCAATATCCTTCACTCCAGCCCCTATGGTATACTCCAGCCCTATCTCACCTAACATCTCCCCAGCTCCAGCCCCATCCTACACCCCTCACCCCATGCTAAAGCACCAGTCGCAGTACCACCCCCGCCCCCTCGTTCCCCCATCCCTGCAGCGTGAAGGACCTCACCATGACCCTTATTAAAATCTTAATTGGATTGCGAATCGCTTGGAGGAGAACTTCAACATCCTTCATTCAACTCTGATTTTAATCTTTCAGCATTCCTCCAAGTATTTTGCCGCCCGTCGTAACAATAAGAATCCCAAAGAAAGTTATTCAAAAAACACAACCAGATATTCCTGAAAACGGAATAGGCAAAACGAACTGTTCTCCTTCAGAGGCAGAGAGACGTGAGTTTCCCAGGCAGGGAGCTGCATGGTGACTGACTGACTGAGACAAAGCCCAGAACAGACCATTGTGTTTCTTTTCACTGTTGTAATGGTCTTAAAACGACTACAAGCAGGCTACCATTCACTATACTGACCAGTCTGTATACTGCTTTTCTCTACTGACCAGTCAGTACAGCTCTGCTTTCCTCTTTACAGCCCAGACCAACTCTACACGGGACAGAAGCACAGGGGAGACTAAGGGCTAATCTAAGTCTCTCTCCACTACTACTATAGTCCAATACTTTTGGCCAGAGGCCATAGGTGCCCTACATAGGGAATAGGTCTCTGGTCAAAAGTAGTTCACTATACAAGGAATATGGATTCGGCTAAAGGGCATAATACGAATGGGCCAATGGCCAAAGATAGAGGTTCGGACACAGCCTGACTTCACTTCTACTACACCCTGTGTCCTTGTGTCTAAATGACCAATCAGTGAGTGAGGAGCTTCTCAACAGCTCTCCTATAATTATAGAGAACTACTCCCATAACAACAACATCAATCACGGTCATAATGGAACACAGCATAATGACAATAATTACAATAACATCTCATTAAGAGGAGAACGGCAGCACAGGGAGCATTAATAGCAGACAGGTGTGCAACACAGCGCAATTATAGAACCTGAAATGAGCTCACAGCCTGGAGGCAAACACAGGGAAAAAGAGAACACCACTGTGAAAGAGAGCCAGTGTGTGTGTGTGTGTGTGTGTGTGAGTGTGTGTGTGTGTGTGTGTGTGTAAGAGAGAGAGATGACAGGGGGAGAGAGAGGCTCAGTCAGAAAAAAAGAGAATTGCAAATAAGCTAACAAAAATATCTTCAATGTGTAAATTAGGGAGAAAATGAGAGGGAAAGCTTTTTCCAACAGACTGCATCTGAGATGAGAGAGAGTCAGCCAGACGTGATCAAGGGGAGCCGTGGAGCGCTGAGGCAGGCGTCAAGACAAGACACTCAACTCTCAGCCACTCAGCCTCTCATTCAGCCTCCCAGCCCCTACCCTCAACCTCCCAGCCTTCCAGACTCTCATTCAACCTCCAGCCTCCCAACCCCAAACGTCTTAACTCCCCAACACTCAGCCTCCGAGCACCTTCTCTCAGCCCTCAACCTCTCAACTCCCAGTCCCTAACCTCAGTCAGCCACTGGCAGCTTCTCCAGTCAGTCAGTTAGTCAGTCAGTCACTACTGAGCCTAGTGCTGCACAGGACATCCTATATGATCATATTACAGCTAACTGACTGTCTCTCTACTTGACCTATCATATGACAGCTTCTGTAAACCACAAATCTCTGTTAGACGGTGTCAACACCCCCCAGCCTGACCCTGCTCTCCCACACACACATACACTGAGTGTACAAAGCATTAGGAACACCTTCCTAATATTGAGCTGCACCCCCTTTTGCCCTCAGAACAGCCTAAATTCATTCGGGTCACGGACACTAACAAGGTGTCGAAAGCTTTCCACAGGGATGCTGGCCCATGTTGACTCCAACGGCTCCCACAGTTGTGTCCAGTTGGCTGGATGTCCTTTGGGTGGTGGACCATTCTTGATACACACGGGAAACTGTTGGGGGTGAAAAACCCAGCAGCGTTGCGGTTCTTGACACACTCAAACCGGTGCGCCTGGCACCTACTACAATACCCCGTTCAAAGGCACTTAAATATTTTGCTTGCCCATTCACCCTTTGAATGGCACACATACACAATCCATGTCTCAATTGCCTCAAGGCTTAAAAATCTACACTGATTCAAGTGGATTTAACAAGTGACATTAATACGGGATCATAGTGTTCACCTGTATTAACTTGGTCAGTCTATATCATGGAAAGAGCATGTTTTGTACACTCAGTGTATACCTCTCCAGCCCTACACACCTCCCCAGCTCCACACACACCTCCAAAATACTACACACACACACCTCCTCAGCCCTACATACAGTGCATTCGGAAAGTATTCAGACCCCTTCACTTTTTCCACATTTTGTTACGTTACAGCCTTATTCTAAAATTGATGAAATTGTTTTTTTCCCCCCTCATCAATCTACACACAATACCCCATAAAGTCAAAGCAAAAACTGGTTTTTAGAAAGTTTTACAGCCTTGAGTGTTCTTGGGTATGACGCTACAAGCTTGGTACACCTGTATTTGGGGAGTTTCTCCCATTCTTCTCTGCAGATCCTCTCAAGCTCTGTCAGGTTGGATGGGGAGCGTCACTGCACAGCTATTTTCAGGTCTCTCCAGAGATATTCAATCAGGTTCAAGTCCGGGCTCTGGCTGGGCCACTCAAGTACATTTAGAGACTTGTCCCGAATCCACTCCTGCTTTGTTTTGGCTGTGTGCTTAGGTTTGTTGCCCTGTTGGAAGGAGAACCTTCGCCCCAGTCTGAGGTCCTGAGCGCTCTGAAGCAGGTTTTCATCAATGATCTCTCTGTACTTTGCTCCGTTCATCTTTTCCTCTATCCTGACCAGTCTCCCAGTCCCTGCCGCTGAAAAACATCCCCACAGCATGATGCTTCCGCCACCATGCTTCACCGTAAGGATGGTGCCAGGTTTCCTCCAGACGTGATGCTTGGCATTCAAATCAAAATCAAATTTTATTGGTCACATGCGCCGAATACAACAGGTGCAGACATTACAGTGAAATGCTTACTTACAGCCCTTAACCAACAGTGCATTTCTTTTAAACCAAAAAAATAAAAATAAAACAACAACAAAAAAAAGTGTTGAGAAAAAAAAGAGCAGAAGTAAAATAAAGTGACAGTAGGGAGGCTATATATACAGGGGGGTACCGTTGCAGAGTCAATGTGCGGGGGCACCGGCTAGTTGAGGTAGTTGAGGTAATATGTACATGTGGGTAGAGTTAAAGTGACTATGCATAAATACTTAACAGAGTAGCAGCAGCGTAAAAAGGATGGGGTGGGGGGGCAGTGCAAATAGTCCGGGTAGCCATGATTAGCTGTTCAGGAGTCTTATGGCTTGGGGGTAGAAGCTGTTGAGAAGTCTTTTGGACCTAGACTTGGCACTCCGGTACCGCTTGCCGTGCGGTAGCAGAGAGAACAGTCTATGACTAGGGTGGCTGGAGTCTTTGACAATTTTGAGGGCCTTCCTCTGACACCGCCTGGTATAGAGGTCCTGGATGGCAGGAAGCTTTGCCCCAGTGATGTACTGGGCCGTACGCACTACCCTCTGTAGTGCCTTGCGGTCGGAGGCCAAGCAGTTGCCATACCAGGCGGTGATGCAACCAGTCAGGATGCTCTCGATGGTGCAGCTGTAGAATTTCAGGCCAAAGAGTTCAATCTTGGTTTCATCAGACCAGATAATCTTGTTTCTCATGGTCTGAGAGTCCTTTAGAGGAACACTGCACCTCCCTGACCAAGGCCCTTCTCCCCCGATTGCTCAGTTTGGCCGGGCGGCCAGCTCCAGGAAGAGTCTTGGTGGTTCCAAACTTCTTCCATGTAAGAATGATGGAGGCCACTGTGTTCATGGGGACCTTCAATGCAGCAGACATTTTTTGGTACCATTCCCCAGATCTGTGCCTCGACACAATCCTGTCTATGAGTTCTATGGACTATTCCTTCAACCTCATGGCTTGGTTTTTGCTTTGACATGCACTGTCAACTGTGGGACCTTATATAGACAGGTGTGTGCCTTTCCAAGTCATGTCCAATCAATTGAATTGACCACAGGTGGACTCCAATCAAGTTGTAGAAACATCTCAAGGATGATCAAAGGAAACAGGATGCACCTGAGCTCAATTTCGAGTCTCAAAGCAAATGTTTTGCTTTGTCATTATGGGAAATTGTGTGTAGATTGATGAGGAAATGTTTTATTTAATCACGTTTAGAATAAGGCTGTAATGTAACAAAATGTGGAAAAAGGGAAGGGGTCTGAATACTTTCCGAATGCACTGTATATACATACGCACACACCTCCCAAACCCTCACCACAGACCTGACACTTTAGTACAATTATTATCTTGTTGTGTTAAATCAGTTCTGCTGTTTGTTTTTTTCCCAAACCAAATCAGCTCCCTTTGTCTCCATCATCCACCATCATCGCCTCCTCTTTTCATTCACTCTTCCTCTCCTCCTCATCCCCAATTCCAGAGCTGGACTAAATAAATTAATCCTGAGCTCTTCAATGTTTAATTGGCTGGAGCCATCAGGCTGGACTGTCTCTCTCTACAGCCTCAGGGCACAGCTATACTGAACAAAAACATAAACGCAACATGTGTTGGTCCCATGTTTCATGAGCTGAAATAAAAGATCCCAGAATTTTTCCACATGCACAAAAAGCTTATTTCTCTCAAATTATATGCACAAATTTGTTTACATCCCTGTTAGTGAACATTTCTCCTTTGCCAAGATAATCCATCCACCTAACAGGTGTGGCATATCAAGACGCTCATTAAATAGCATGATCATTACACAGGTGCACCTTGTGCTGGGGACAAAACAATGCCACAGATGTCACACAACACAATGCCACAGATGTCTCAAGTTTTGAGGGAGAGTGCAATTGGCATGCTGACTGCAGGAATGTCCACCAGAGCTGTTGCCAGAGAATTACATGTTAATTTCACTACCATAAGCCACCTCCAAAGTCATTTTAGAGAATTTGGCAGTATGTCCAACCCGGCCTCATAAATGCACACCACGTGTAACCACGCCAGCCCAGGTCCTCCACATCCGGCTTCTTCACCTGCGGGATCGTCTGAGACCAGCCACCCAGACAGCTGATGAAACAGGAGTATTTGTTATTTTATAGTTTTTTGGGTGGTATTTTACTCCCTTTTTATCCCGAATTTCAATCCCCAACGGGCTCGGGAGGTGAAGGTCAAGTCATGCGTCCTCCGAAACATGACCTGCCAAACCGCGCTCCTTAACACCCGCCCGCTTAACCCGGAAGCCAGCCACACCAATGTGTCGGAGGAAACACCGTTCAACTGACAACCAAGGTCAGCCTGCAGGCGCCCAGCCCGCCACAAGGAGTTGCTAGAACGCGATGAGCCATATAAAGCCCCTCCGGCCAAACCCTCCCCTAAATCGGACGATGCTGGGCCAATTGTGCGCCACCCTACGGGACTCCCGAACACGGCCGGTTATGACACAGCCTGGGAATGAACCCGGGTCTGTAGGGACACCTCTAGCACTGCGAGGCAGGGCTTTAGACCGCTGCGCCACTCGGGAGGCCCACTGAGGAGTTCTTCTGTCTGTAAATGTAATAAAGCCCTTTTGTGGGGAAAAACTCATTGGGATTGGCTGGGCCTGGCTCCCCATTGGGTGGGACTGTCTCCCATGTGGGTGGGCCTATGCCCTCCCAGGTCCATCTATGGCTGCGCCCCTGCCCAGTCATGTGGAATCCGTAGATTAGGGCCTAATGAATTCATTTCAATTGACTGATTTCCTTATTTGAACTGTAACTCAGAAAAATCGTTGAAATTGTTGCATATTGCCTTTATATTTTTGTTCAGTGTAGATCAGGTGAACGCCTGGCAGCAGGAACCTGCGTGTCAGCAGAACCTCCTCCGCCTCATCCCCTCCTCCACCTCTTCATCCCCTCCTCTTCCTCCTCCTGGATCATGACTGTTTCATGGGTCAGCCTGATGTCCGTAAGCTCCAGCCTATCTCTTGTTTTGCTCTAACAGAGGTCAGAGAGATCACTAGTTTTATGAAGTCAATAGAATATATCCCAGTGGGAGGACAGAACACTAAGCTGCCCACACACACACGTAAGCACAGCCAAGGGGTGAGGGTATAGAGGCCCAATAAGAGCTGACAGATACCAGGCAGTCTGACAGACACGCAGACAGACAGTCCTGATGTCTGATGCTTCACCCAAACCCCACACAACAAACACACCTGCCCAAACCCCAATGAACTATACACTTTATCATTCAAAGACACACAACACACCAGTCATTGTGGACGTTATAAGCTTTTCATTTTGGAATATCTCTGGCTATTGGAGTATTTAAATATGAAGATGATATTTTAAACTTTGTCAGATGGCTGGGACATACCTTCCCCATAAAGCAGTTTGATCATTGTTTATTAGCGTGTAAAATAAGCAATTGGCTTCCTGCCCCATATGGCCCTCTGTCTCAGTGGTTGGGATGGAGATGAGGAGGGAGAGATTAGATTGTAGCATCCTTTCCATCTGTGCTATACATTTTGTGTGTGTGTGTGTGTGTGTGTGTGTGTGTGGTAACAGGCTAATATTCCGCACTGCTCACCACAAGCAGAACTAATCAGAGTAGACAAAATGTCACTGCTGCCATCTTTGTCTAGCATCCGCTCAGGGTGAGCCTCCCTCTCTCTCTCCCCTCCTCCCCCCTCTCGTAGGGAGGGCGACAGCAGCATAAAATGGAGGCGTGGAAATGTGCCTTACATGTGGCAGAGCAGTAGGGTGACTGGGGCTGGGGCTAGCAGCTGTAGGGTGGCCAACACAGGGTCAACACATTCCGTTTTTACGCAAATAACTTTTTTGTTGTTGCCAGAATTCAAGTTCTGGTAATTTAAACTGGCCAGGATATGGATATCAGATGGATAGATATCAGACCTAGATTTTTGAGTTGCTACAACTGTTTTTAACTTCTAATTTATAATCTTAAAAAGTTGTCTATGAGTTGGGTGCTACTGGGTGAATGTGGCACACAGGTATGAGACTGGAGCCTCCCCTGCTGTCATTGAGAGGATGATGAAGCTGGGTTCTGTAATCCCAGGTTATAAATCACCATCTGAAACGAGGCGGTTCCTCCAGTTTCATTAATGGAAATTATCTGTCAATATGCTGGAGTCACTTCACACGTGTCAGCTGTGCTGTAGCACAATAGAGCAGCACACTGATGAACTCCCCGCACCACTCCACACAGTCTATAAAACAACTGGCCTCCATGCAGGGGAGCGCCCCGTAACCCGCCCACACGCCCCCGCCACCCAGACCCAGACACCCCCTAACAGACCCTTTCACAGACCACCAGATGACACAGATGGGAAAACCAAACAAAAAGGAGGCTCCCTTTGTACGAACTGGGACTCCTTTCAAAAGCCGCTCAGGCAACAAATTGGGTAAACCTGGCCGTGCAACACTCTGTTTTTGCTCTTTTATTAGCTTCGGCCGTACGTCACAGTAAGTGAAATCAGATTTATGAGTTTTCTGCAACAATAGCTGCTTTTTTTTAAAGCGCAGGAAGCCTATGATATCTTGGTTTTGTTAACTAGAAACACAATGTTATAGATCACACTAATTACACACATGACATCAAGGACAGGGTGCTGATTTCTTTGGTTATTATACATTTTATTGTTTGCACTGTACAATTATTAAAGGCCAAAATATAGAATAACTACTAGACAACAGCAGATATGTTCGATTATATCCTAGGAAAACTATATCAGTAACACCAAATAATGTATAAAACAGGAGTTTATTTTCTCACTTTACTATGAGTCAAACGTTTCAGCAAATTAACTTTATTTACTGAGGATAAAGAACATAAATTAACTTTATTTCTTCATAAATCATATGAATAAGTTCCCTCTGTACTGTTAACTGGTTGTCTAAATAGAACAGTAACACTTCATAGCGCTGTATGCTAATGTAACAGCTGTTCATGGCAACCATCTATTTTCTATATTCTAGCCATCTACATTCTGAGATTCATATTGACACAGATCTTAGCTTGGCAGGTAAAGATAAGCTAATTATATCCACCATCTTCCCTCACTGGATCATGAAACTAGTGTATGATCATCATGGCTGCTGTTCACTAAACACTATGCAGTTTTATGCGATAATATTGCGGTGATTTGACTGTTTTATGCTGAAATAGTGGAGTGATTGGTCAAATTTGCAAGCCCAACACATAATATGCAGGGAATTTTTGATTTGCTAAAACTGTTGCGATCACAGAATCCTGGAGGGAGTGCTACATATTATGGTAGGCCTTAACCATGTTCTAACAGGCACATCATCAGTTAGGGAGGTTTATTTTTAAGTTAGGACACAAGTATGAACACACAAGCTTTCTGTTCTATGGCCCTCTCTCAGCTCCTCTCTCTCTCTCTCCCTCTTTTCTCTCCATCCCTCCCTCTCTTCTCCTCTCCCTCGCCCCTCCCCCCTCTCCCTTCCCCTCTTCTCTCTCGCTCCCCCACTCCTCTATCCCTCTCCCAGTGTCGCTACAATCTGCATAGAGAGACATTTGTCATCATTAGCTGGGCCCTGACAGTTGGCACCCAGCTTTTCACATCTCCACCACTGGCAAATACGAACACTTCAGGCCTTATTTGGGTAACATGGCCTAATGTCATCATGGACCCAGCCACCAGCATTTCATTACAACACAATCCTCTTTTATCCCTCTCTTTGTCTTTCTTTTCTGCTGCTCTGCTGTGTGCTCTTCTACTAGGGCGGTGCAATTAATGTGAGATTCATAATGGGCTCCTGCGCTGCAGTAAAGATGCTCTGGTGGAGTATCACAGGGTAACACAGGGTCAGTGGGCCAATGATTACAGTGTCCACCTTTAGACAGGAGAGGAGACGTCTCCTACACATGAAGATTAATCACTCTGCCTCTGTTGCTTTGTTGCCTTCCGCTCTATATTCGGAGAGGGAAGGTGCCTCCTCATGTCTGTTCTTATATGTATACGCTATACACTGAGTGTAAAAAACATTAAGAACACCTGCTCTTTCCATGACATAGACTGACCAGGTGAAAGCCATGATCCCTTATTGACGTCTCTTGTTAAATCCACTTCAATCAGTGTAGATGAAGGGGAGGACGCAGGTTAAATAAGGATTTTTAAGCCTTGATACAATTGAGACATGGATTGTGTATGTGTGCCATTCAGAGGGTGAATGGGCAAGTAACAACATGCCTTTGAACGGGGTATGGTAGTAGGTGCCAGGCGCACCGGTTTGAGTGTGTCAAGAACTGCAACGATGCTGGATTTTTCATGCTGCACAGTTTCCTGTGTGTATCAAGAATGGTTGACCACCAAAAGGACATCCAGCCAACTTGACACAACTGTAGGAAGCATTGGAGTCAACATGGGCCAGCATCCCTGTGGAACGCTTTCGACACCTTGTAGAGTTCATGCCCTGACGAATTGAGGCTGTTCTGAGGGCAAAAGGGGTGCAACTCAATATTAGGAAAGTGCGCCTAATGTTTTGAACACTCAGTGTATATATACAGTACCAATCAACAGTTTGTACACACCTACTCATTCCAGGGTTTTTCTTTATTTTTACTATTTTCTACATTGTAGAATAATAGTGAAGACATCAAAACTATGAAATAACACATATGGAATCATGTAGTAACCAATAAAGTGTTAAATAAATCAATATATATTTTAGATTTTAGATTCTTGAAAGTAGCCACCCTTTGCCTTGATGACAGCTTTGCACACTCTTGGCATTCTCTCAACCAGCTTCATGAGGAATACTTTTCCAACAGTCTTGAAGGAGTTCCCACATATGCTGAGCACTTGTTGGCTGCTTTTCCTTCACTCTGCGGTCCAACTCATCACAAACCATCTCAATTGGGTTGAGGTCGGGTGATTGTGGAGGTCAGGTCATCTGATGCAGCACTCCATCACTCTCCTTGGTCAAATAGCCCTTACACAGCCTGGAGGTGTGTTGGGTAATTGTGCTGTTGAAAAACAAATGATAGTTCCACTAAGCGCAAACCAGATGGGATGGCGTATCACTGCAAAATGCTGTGGTAGCCATGCTGGTTAAGTGTGCCTTGAATTCTAAATTAATCACAGACAGTGTCACCAGCAAAGCACCCCCACACCATCACACCTCTTCCTCCATGCTTCACGGTGGGAACTACACATGCGGAGATCATCCGTTCACCTACTCTGCGTCTCATAAAGACACGGCGGTTGGAACCAAAAATCTCAAATTTGGACTCATCAGACCAAAGGACATTTTTCCACCGGTCTAATGTCCATTGCTCGTGTTTCTTGGCCCAAGCAAGTCTCTTCTTATTATTGGTGTCCTTTAGTAGTGGTTTCTTTGCAGCAATTCGGCCATGAAGGCCTGATTCACACGGTCTCCTCTGAACAGTTGATGTTGAGATGTGTCTGTTACTTGAACTCTGTGAAGCATTTATTTGGGCTGCAATTTCTGAGGCTGGTAACTCTAATGAACTTATCCTCTGCAGCAGAGGTAACTCTGGGTCTTCCTTTCCTGTGGCGGTCCTCATGAGAGCCAGTTTCATCATAGCGCTTGATGGTTTTTGCGACTGCAATTGAAGAAACTTTCAAAGTTCTTGAAATTTTCCGGATTGACTGACCTTCATGTCTTAAAGTAATGATGGACTGTCATTTCTCTTTGCTTATTTGAGCTGTTCTTGCCATAATATGGACTTGGTCTTTTACCAAATAGGGCTATCTTCTGTATACCAACCCTACAAACTGATTGGCTCAAACGCATTAAGAAGGAAAGAAATTCCACAAATTAACTTTTAACAAGGCACACCTGTTAATTGAAATGCATTCCAGGTGACTACCTCATGAAGCTGGTTGAGAGAATGCCAAGAGTGTGCAAAGCTGTCATCAAGGCAAAGGGTGGCTACTTTGAAGAATCTCAAATATAAAATATATTTTCATTTGTTTAACACTTTATTGGTTACTACATGATTCCATATGTGTTATTTCATAGTTTTGATGTCTTCACTATTATTATACAATGTAGAAAATAGTAAAAATAAAGAAAAACACTGGAATGAGTAGGTGTGTCCAAACTTTTGACTGGTACTGTATATATTACAAAAACAAACATGAGGGGGCACCTTTCCTCTCCCTGGCAAAACAGCCTGGATATTGCACTATAAACTAGTCACAAAAAACCACAAGCCTTTACAATACTGCTGCTCTAACAACAAACCCCAAGCCTGTACAATACTGCTGCTCTAACAACAAACCCCAAGCCTGTACAATACTGCTGCTCTAACAACAAATCACAAGCCTTTACAATACTGCTACTCTAACAGCTTCACAACAGCAGAGATAGAAACAGATTACAGAATAATAATATAGCAGGACACTGCTCCCATCTCTTACTAATACCTTAACACTGTCATGTAGAGCAGATACAGAGTTTATCTGTGTGATAATACAGACAGGGGAAGCCATAGTCTGCATCACAAATGGCACCCTATTCCCTATGTAGTGCATATATAGCAAATACCATTGGACCCTGGTCAAAAGTAGTGCACTATATAGGGAATAGGGTGCCGTTTGAGATGCAACCATAACCTAAGCATTTCTACACAGTAATGCTATGGGCACATACTAAAACAGAAAAATGTGTGATCGCTCACAGTGTCTTTTTTTAATGGCAGACCTCTGATAATACCTCTCATTTTCTGTGTTATTATGTGAAGCCGTGTTGGCAAATAAAACTAAATTATGTTGAATTATATTAATGCTACATTGATGCAAATACAGTGGGGGAAAAAAAGTATTTAGTCAGCCACCAATTGTGCAAGTTCTCCAACTTAAAAAGATGAGAGAGGCCTGTAATTTTCATCATAGGTACACGTCAACTATGACAGACAAATTGAGGAAAAAAAATCCAGAAAATCACATTGTAGGATTTTTTATGAATTTATTTGCAAATGATGGTGGAAAATAAGTATTTGGTCAATAACAAAAGTTT
Source organism: Coregonus clupeaformis (assembly GCF_020615455.1). Lineage (NCBI taxonomy): Eukaryota > Metazoa > Chordata > Actinopteri > Salmoniformes > Salmonidae > Coregonus > Coregonus clupeaformis. Next base: position 36,553,714 of record NC_059197.1, read on the forward strand.
CTCAATACTTTGTTATATACCCTTTGTTGGCAATGACACAGGTCAAACGTTTTCTGTAAGTCTTCACAAGGTTTTCACACACTGTTGCTGGTATTTTGGCCCATTCCTCCATGCATATCTCCTCTAGAGCAGTGATGTTTTGGGGCTGTCGCTGGGCAACACGGACTTTCAACTCCCTCCAAAGATTTTCTATGGGGTTGAGATCTGGAGACTGGCTAGGCCACTCCAGGACCTTGAAATGCTTATAACGAAGCCACTCCTTCATTGCCCGGGCGGTGTGTTTGGGATCATTGTCATGCTGAAAGACCCAGCCACGTTTCATCTTCAATGCCCTTGCTGATGGAAGGAGGTTTTCACTCAAAATCTCACGATACATGGCCCCATTTATTCTTTCCTTTACATGGATCAGTCGTCCTGGTCCCTTTGCAGAAAAACAGCCCTAAAGCATGATGTTTCCACCCCCATGCTTCACAGTAGGTATGGTGTTCTTTGGATGCAACTCAGCATTCTTTGTCCTCCAAACACGACGAGTTGAGTTTTTACCAAAAAGTTATATTTTGGTTTCATCTGACCATATGACATTCTCCCAATCCTCTTCTGGATAATCCAAATGCACTCTAGCAAACTTCAGACGGACCTGGACATGTACTGGCTTAAGCAGGGGGACACGTCTGGCACTGCAGGATTTGAGTCCCTGGCGGCGTGAGTGTGTTACTGATGGTAGGCTTTGTTACTTTGGTCCCAGCTCTCTGCAGGTCATTCACTAGGTCCCCCCGTGTGGTTCTGGGATTTTTGCTCACCGTTCTTGTGATCATTTTGACCCCACGGGGGAGATCTTGCGTGGAGCCCCAGATCGAGGGAGATTATCAGTGGTCTTGTATGTCTTCCATTTCCTAATAATTGCTCCCACAGTTGATTTCTTCAAACCAAGCTGCTTACCTATTGCAGATTCAGTCTTCCCAGCCTGGTGCAGGTCTACAATTTTGTTTCTGGTGTCCTTTGACAGCTCTTTGGTCTTGGCCATAGTGGAGTTTGGAGTGTGACTGTTTGAGGTTGTGGACAGGTGTCTTTTATACTGATAACAAGTTCAAACAGGTGCCATTAATACAGGTAACGAGTGGAGGACAGAGGAGCCTCTTAAAGAAGAAGTTACAGGTCTGTGAGAGCCAGAAATCTTGCTTGTTTGTAGGTGACCAAATACTTATTTTCCACCATAATTTGCAAATAAAATCATTAAAAATCCTACAATGTGATTTTCTGGATTTTTTTTTCTAAATTTGTCTGTCATAGTTGACGTGTACCTATGATGAAAATTACAGGCCTCTCTCATCTTTTTAAGTGGGAGAACTTGCACAATTGGTGGCTGACTAAATACTTTTTTCCCCCACTGTACATGCATGTCATTCATCAGAAAGGCTGACAAGCATTCCATATTGAGGAGAGGAGGAAGGCGGGTGGTGGAGGAGAGGAGGAAGGCGGGTGGTGGAGCAGAGGAGGGGTGGGGCAACAGAAGCAGAGATAATTCATTAATTTCCCCTGTTCTCCCCCCCACCCTCTCTCTCCCTCTCGCTCTTTCTCTCCTCTGTCAAGGAAATACACACCAAAGTTCTGTTATTATGTATTTTCTCTCTGATGTGTTTTGTGTAACCACAACGGGCTGTAGCCTGATGGCCTGTAGTCTATAGCAGCTAGCCTGGGCCCTAGCTGATCACTACAAGGTCCTTCAGAGCCTCTGGTTGTGTTGTCCACTCCTGGCTCCTCACTACTCACAGAGAGACTGCTGACAGGAGGGCTCTATCTCAATCCGTCTCTGCAATATCTAGAATCCTTTGTCCTTGCCTCCTCCTCAATCGTATTGGAGGAGAAGGTCCAAGGTCCCTCCCCTCTGACCTTTTTCTCCAATGTGTTTTGAGAAGGATGCGAGGTCAGAGGATGTGAGGAATCAAGGAAATATGAATTGAGAAAGAGCCGGGGAGGGAGGAGGCTAACATAGAGAAGCTGTTGACACAAGGAGGGGGTATAACAGATGAAGAAAGGGGGGGGGGGGCGGAGATCCAGAGGGGGTCGAGGTGGAGGGAGGATCCAGAGGGTGGAAGGCACAAGGCCCAGAAATTAACGGGCTACCCCACAGAGACACCATATTGTCTGGAATAATGATATTCAGATTATTAAAAACCCCAATGACAATGTCATTTTGAGATGAATGAATTTTGTGGGGGAACATGTCAGTGAGTCCCCATCCGACAGGGTTAAGTGTATTATTTCTCCCAGTGTGAAGCCTAATGCTGATCACACATATCATAAATGCCACCCTTTTAAATCGGAGTCCTATTGCACTGCCACTCCATTAGAGACTGTAGGTATAATCTGGATTTGACTTGGTGACTGAACCTCTCCTTGGCTGCCCTCCATCCCCAGTCCTCTATAATGCACAGAGAGATAGATGACAGAATAACATGGATGACCTTATTTGTCATGTTCTAACAGGATTATCAATAGAGACACACACTGAGTAATATTATCCTCAATTAGCTTACTTTAATGGCCACATTATGAGATGCTGCTATTACTATTGAGACATTTGAATTGTTAATATGGTATTAGATAAGTTTGGTCTGTCTTAATAAATATTAATATTATTATGGTTTTCGCTGGGTTTGGTGTTAAACATTTACACTAATGGTGTCTATAATGCACCACAGTATTGTACATTTATAAAAACTGTTTACACTGTCTGCAGCGATGGATTTGTGGCATCGAAAAATAATGTTATATTGTGAACTTAGACTTGTAATTGTCAAGCTGAAAAATCGAATGTCCATTTTCAGGCCGTGTGTGTGTGCGTGATAAACTATGGTGTCATCACAAAGCCATTTCAGCTATTAGACAAGAACTGTTGACCCCATGCCAGACCACTGACAGGAGGATCAGTCTTACTACAAGAAAGAGAAAAATGAAGAATGGAGGGAAAAAGGAGAAGTGCAGTAGAGGCTGGCTCTGGAAACAAAGAAGCCTTCTACACAGAGAGACTGGGTCACATGGTAGGAAGTAGAAGTCATTGTATTGATTTACACAATCATGCATTAAATTGGAGGGTCAGAGACTGGACTGAAATTAGGCTGGGTCAGAAATAGGTTCTATTGAAATTAGGCTGGGTCAGAGATAGGTTCTATTGAAATTAGGCTGGGTCAGAGATAGGCGCTAACCCATATCTGCTATTGTGGATCTAACACATAGAGCATTCAGGATAGTGTAGATCTGAGTAGAGTAGAACAGGTTGTTAGTGTAGATCTATAGTAGAGTAGACCAGGTTGCTATACAGTGTAGATTTGTGTAGAGTAGACCAGGGGTGTGTTCAGAACAGTGTGCAACGTTTAATTCACACACAAATGTACCTCAAAGGCTGTTGAAGAACAGTGTGCACCGTTTTGGGGAAACGTGTCATTCAGTACAAACCGTCAAGCAATGCAACAAACGTTGAACCGAACTGAACGCACCTCAGGTTGTTAGCTCTAAGCATTAATATTTACATGTAGATCTGTGTAGAGTAGTCCAAGTTGTTAGATCTAAGCAGCCACATGCTTTAGATTAAAGAGGTGATAATCCTGAAGAAAAGCCCCTCTCTATCACGCATAGGGATGACCAGCCTCATGGCTACACTGACACACACAAGTAGACTATAGACTAGTCTGGATCTAATAAAGGCCAATACACCTGCTGATCTACAGAGACAGAGAGACAAAGAGAGAGAGAGAGAGAGAGAGAGAGAGAGAGAGAGAGAGAGAGAGAGAGAGAGAGAGAGAGAGAGAGAGAGAGAGAGAGAGAGAGAGAGAGGTGCAGGTTTTCCTCCTATCTCTCTCCACATGGAACCAGTATAGAATGTCCTACATTCACAAAACACTCCATGAAAGTGACCAAAAATCTAAGCTAGGAAGTGGTAGCTAGTACCTAGTTTTGTCAATATCTTACCCCAAACGATTTCTGTTGACTAATAAACTATATTTCACACTTAATTGGAATTAATATTTTCATTGTAGACCTTTAGATGCGCCTAGAGTAATGATGTGTTTTCCTGACAAGGTCTATCCCAGCACCCCATGTGTTGTCATATCTGTAATGTCTGCCTGGTAACAGTGGGACATTATTAATTATGATTGGGCTGATGCTGCTGACAGAGACCTCCAGACTGGCTGGCATGATAGTGGGAGACACCTATCCATCACACACACACACACAGAAACTACACTGGGAACTGACAAGGTGCAGTCTATCCTGATAATTTGTGGTTCTGTGCAGCAAAGTGTACCTGCTCTCTGTAACTCTGCCATTTGAAGTCTTCTTCAAAGCTCAAACTGAACCCTCTGAGACAGGAAGCCACGATGATAACTACTTATAAAGCTAGAGATGGTTCAGAGATAGGGAGATGGTTCGGTAATAACTACAGAGATTGTTCAGTGATTTGGTGTGCAGAAATGTGCAGCAACTTCGTCTGCATAAAAATATCTAGTCTACTGGTGTTGTGTATAAATGTGTCTTGCTTCCATTGAGGTCTTGATAACATAATAAACTGTTTTATATTAGTAATACGATTGGAATAGTTAAGGATTATTTTTGTAGCAGTAATATGAATATTGTAGGCCTAGCCTATGTTGTGTTGCCTACGTAGGCCTCATTTACTTCAGAACAAAATACTAGGTCTACTGAACTCAATGATCTATATATATATATATATATATATATATATATATATATATATATATATATATATATATATATATATATATATATATATATATATAAATAATTAGGCTAAAATAATAATCACAAAAATAATAACTTTTTTTTTTTTTTTGCAATTGTTTTATTTTGTTTAATTTGTTCTATCATCATATTCGTGATAATTGTAAACACTGCTCTCATACAACACTCACCGGGTATGTCTACAATGTACAACATCAATAATTTGTCTAGTATTAATAGTAATGGCCTGCTTATAAAAACCTTATGTTCACAACCTGTTAATAATGACAAGACACGGTTATACAATATTGTGGACTATATAATATTCGGAATCACGTTTTTCAACAAACTAACAAGATGCTTGCAATAAAGCATTTACCAATGTTGAATATGTCAAATATATTAAAAAGCCTACACATGTATAGATTACAGTCTTACAAAACAGTGATATAGCTAATAGAAATATCGATCCCATCTTAATTTTTCTTCAATGAAAAGATGAGTGTCCTACTTAATTTGACAAGTTCATCCTTCAATTAATGAGGGATAGTAGGCCTATTTCATACATTGGAATAACGAAAGATATGAACATTCATATTCAAAAACGTCTTAATTGAAACGTACGCCTGAAAAGGTATTTTCTTGCGTTGTATAGCCTATACAACTGTAAGAAAAAACAATTAACTTCTAAAGGGCTTTGGGCCTTCACGTTATCATTAGCCTATATAAGAAAACACAGAAAATTGACTGGTCCAATATTTTTTCACTACCAGGATGTTCCAGGCATACATGCTTTATTGTCAAAATAACCATGCGTGTGATTTCACAGGCCTAATAATTATACAGTAGCCTAGCCTACTGATATGCTAAAGATGTAAATCCATCTTCTATAAGCTATTTCAACATGCAGTTTTATTATTTTTCTAAGGACACCGCATTCCAAATTCATCTTTGAAATATCCCGGTAGAATAGATTTAGCAGTGCGAATCGTCAGTCAAAGCAAAAAAAATAAAAAAAAGACATAACCCCACGCAACAACCGTCATCAAACCTGTCATTCTTGTCGTCTTGTCTAATATTAGATCAGGTACAGTCCTGAGGCCGTGGACAATACAGACACACTAATCTACAAGAATAAAACAAAACAAAAATAAGAGTAAACAAGAATAATAAACACGAGAAAAATACAACATAAAATACATGTTTTATTCAAAACAAATAAATAAGCAAAACCCTGGCATATATTATAGCCTACCTACTGTAGCATACAACCAAGCAGTCTAAAATGAGCAGTTGAAGAAAATCCGTTAAAATTTCAAAAAGACAGCCTGAAAGAAAGCAGAAAATGGCTCTCTCTCGCCAATGCGTAGGTGGACTTCCGATCCTCGAGACTATTACCTTTAGTTTAAATTGTATATAAAACCCGGGGATTAATTTGTTGTCGATAAACTGGAGGCGGTGACGAATCAGCGATTGGACACCCTCGATCACATCCCTCCCTTTATAATTTCCCGAAGAGCGTCCGGGCTGTTAAACACAGAAAGACTCAGCCACCTCCACGACGCCCTCACACACACACACACACACACACAGACAGCACCGCGCACTTTCACATGCGGATCCATAACTACAGCAGTGATTAGAGAAATAACAAAAACAAAGACGAGGTTGTTTTGACTACTGACGTGAGAGGGTGTATTATGGACTTTTGATAATTATTCGCAAATCGAAGGACATACTTTTTCCAACTGCAGTTCAATGCAAAAGCTTATGCTTTAGACCGGTGAGATTATTACGCATGTGCCCCAACAAGCAATAGGCTTGGTTGGGTCTTTTGGAACATTCTTTCTTCTTTTTAATAGCGTTCTTTCTTCTCTAATATTGGCTCCCGTACAAACAGCCGCGTTGGATCCGTCGGCTTACTGCGAGACTCCGGTCTACAACCCGGATCTCTGCCCTAACATGATAGCCGCCCAGGCCAAGCTTGTGTACCACCTCAACAAATACTACCAGGAGAAATGCCAATCACGGAAGGCGGCCATCTCCAAGACCATCCGGGAGGTGTGCAAGGTGGTGTCGGACGTCTTGAAGGAGGTGGAGGTGCAGGAGCCCCGCTTCATCAGCTCTCTCAACGAGATGGACAACCGCTTCGAGGGGCTAGAGGTCATCTCCCCCACGGAGTTCGAGGTGGTGCTCTACCTCAACCAGATGGGGGTATTTAACTTCGTGGATGACGGGTCTCTGCCGGGCTGCGCTGTGCTCAAGCTGAGCGACGGCCGCAAGAGGAGCATGTCTCTCTGGGTAGAATTCATCACCGCCTCCGGCTACCTCTCTGCGCGCAAGATCCGCTCCAGATTTCAGACCCTAGTGGCGCAGGCCGTGGATAAATGCAGCTATAGAGATGTTGTCAAAATGGTGTCTGACACCAGCGAGGTGAAGTTACGCATCAGAGACAGATACATAGTTCAGATCACCCCGGCTTTCAAATGCACCGGGATCTGGCCCCGCAGCGCAGCACACTGGCCCCTTCCGCACATCCCCTGGCCGGGGCCCAACAGGGTAGCCGAGGTAAAGGCCGAGGGATTCAACCTTCTCTCTAAAGAATGCTACTCGTTGAACGGAAAACAAAGTTCGGCAGAGAGCGACGCCTGGGTCCTGCAGTTCGGCGAGGCTGAGAACCGCCTACTCCTGGGAGGCTGCAGGAAGAAATGTCTGTCGGTCCTCAAGACGTTACGGGACCGGCACCTTGAGCTGCCTGGGACGCCCCTCAACAACTACCACATGAAGACTCTGGTTTCTTATGAGTGTGAAAAACATCCACGGGAGTCTGACTGGGATGAGAACAACCTCGGGGACCGTTTGAACGGGATTCTATTGCAGCTTATTTCGTGTTTGCAGTGCAGGAGGTGTCCCCATTACTTCCTGCCTAATCTAGATCTGTTCCAGGGGAAACCTCATTCTGCTCTAGAAAATGCAGCCAAACAGACCTGGCGACTGGCGAGAGAGATTCTGACCAACCCCAAAAGCTTGGAGAAACTCTGAGGTAAATGCGTGTTATAGTGAAGGAGGGTCAGTGAGAGGCCTGGTGATGTATCAAAGAACTATGGACAGAAATGATCACTGCACCTCTGTTTTATTCACGGTCTTGTAAAATGTGACTATCCTCTGATGATGAAGACGTTTACTCTGAGATGATTTTTATGACATTTAGTCAAATATGACCCTTCTCTTAATTCTATTCTGTGATGTCCTAATTTAGGAGCAAATTGTACCATCAATCCACATTCAAGGTTAGGTTACAATTCAGTGTTAATCTTTCGTTATTTCTCTCCATGCCCACAGTTGTCTAAATCGTTTATTTGCTTAAATGCTTTAAAATAAAGCCCCCATACAAGCCTTCACACAATATTTCTACTGTAAATACATTCATAGGTTGTGATTCCAGTGGTCTGAAATGGTGAATGTTGTTCTGTGACATGTAAATTTAGGAGTTCAATTACACATTTTAAAGTAAAACGCCTGAACATTTTTTTTATCTGGTAGAAAATACATTCATTTAGTACATTCATTTCAGTAATAGTCTGCTGTATCTGTTGTCAGTGGACATTTTCAAATTTTGAAAGTTTACATTTTGATGGTACTATTTGTTACATTTAAAAAAAAAAAACATTCCATAAACATACTTGAATTCTTATTTAAAGTATACTCAATCATTTTTGTTTGTACCTTGCTTACATGATAAAACCTGAAAATAAGAAAATATATATAAATACAGTCTAATTGAAAAGAAAAAATGCACTTGAAATACACTGGATTATAACATTTGTGATCTGATTTTTATTCCTGTTTCTGAATTAATTTAAAGAGTTAGCCTAATAAAAACTAGCTATGTAATATGTGTCCCAATCATGATTCATGAAATGTATAACTTATATTTTTGAATCACATATAGGCCATATTTATTGTCTGCACCATACATGGGTATTTTATAAGCCTAGTGTTTAACCCATTTTAAATTACGCAAATATAGTTTGTCATTTTTCTATTAGTTCCGGCTATAAGCCTACCCTCCATATTGTATCTATCAAGTTGTCTACGTTATAATAATAGGCTGTCTAATTAAAAGCTTTTTATAGGCTTAAGGCTGTTGGGAAAAACAAATGTTTGAGAGGTACGTTTGGGGTTAGACATATTTCTAATATACAGTCCACACGAAGACTGCGCAAAATCAGGTGTTTTGAACGCGTAATTGTGCAAATGTCTAGGTTACAATGTTAGTATTAGCCTAATAGTACTAGTAGTTATCCCATGTCCATACACAGTCGCTATATTTATAAACAATGATAATATTGGTCTAAAATCGAACAGACCTCGTAGGCTCTCGTTTGATGACATGTGTTTACAGGTTTTGAGCGGATCAGAATATCAATAAATGTGTGAAATGTTGTAGGCCTACAGGTCAGGTTCTCTCCAGAGGCTTGGGTAGGCTTAAGGCTCGTCTACATCCTGGGACTGCAAATGGCACAACGTCCCAATTAGACAAAATATTCTAAAATGCTCCACAATCTCCTAATGGTTGAATTCTTGCACATGGGTGAACCTGGATAATTATTTTAATCTCCAAATCACATTTTGTGTCTTGCAAAAGAAAGGAACCTGGGGTCTATGCGTGCCCAGCCTAAACATGAACATGAGTCAGTAAAGTGACCTTGAATGTGAACAAAAGCTTGTGCATATCAAACAGAACTGGAAAGTGGCGGCTAGACTTACCCTGGAGTCAAGCCGTTTGAAGGAGGGGTCATCCTCGTCCACTTCGAAATAGATCTCGGTCGTCGTGATGGAGAGCGTCCCTCGCGCCAGTATTACCGGGGCCACGAGCTGGGCCGGGGTGCTGAGGACCACTGGGCCTATAATGCATAATACACGGTGCATCAGATATAAGGACAAACAATATATGGTCTTTAACAATTCCTAACAAATATTCTGATTTGTTTGATTGTGAATTATTATCAAATTTGAGTCTACTTCAATTTAGTCAGAAAAGATATTGAGGCGATTTAATGTCTAGGATGCAAATTCTACAATTTCTTCTTAATCTAGGCACATGCACGGTTCTTAATGATCATGGTAACATGTCTGCATTCAGAGTAAAAAAAAGAATGCAAACTCGAATTACTCGTTCAGGTTAAATACAGGACAAGGCTCAATTATGGGTTGCACTCTGGAGGCTATAAAATAGGTTATTTTTAACCAAATCGCCATTCGGCCTATTCAACAAGCATATAGGCCTATATACATTCTAGGCTTACAAAACAATTTGAAGCTAATTTACATTTGTAATAACAATTTTAACTAAAGGCGCGTGCGGTGCAATAGGGCCAGCAGTATCATACGGCCTATCAGAACTAAACCAGAGATGGAGGAGCGCTTGCCAAAATGATGACTGGTCACTTATAGTCTATAGGCTATTATTATGCATATTTGAATACTAATATTTTTCATAACAATTATTTCGGTTACTATAACGACAACTGGGGCCACTAAAAGATGGACACAAAACCACCCCAAATGATTGTGACAATTTGCATAGCATCCTAAACTAATTAAATATTTTTGAAACACTTTCTTTGAAGGAAAATAAAAGTGTTTGTATTTGTGCTGACAGTATCCGTTCAGTATTTATTTACGATGTCTTTTTGACCCCTGGTCAGTTGACGGGATCACATGCAATCTCTCTTTCTGTCTCCACCCGTCTTCTTCCCCACCTCCCTCCATCCTCCATGTTCTATTTGGATCAGTATCGCTGAGGCGCTTCAGCTCCAGTGATTTGTCCCGAGCTCAAATGAAAGCTCTTGAAATTGGGATATTTATCGATCGCGTGAACTCCAAAGAGCCACTTTAATGTCTCATCAATCTTAATCTTGTGCTCCTCAGCCAATTATGCCTGATACTGTTGCGAGATTACAAGTGGATTTTGGTTTCAATTCCCTGGGCGCTCTTTCATTGTGCTCACGGAGCGTTCAGGAATAGTGGAATCGGCTTTCCTACTCTTTCTCTCTGCCTGCCCTATAGCTGCCTGTAATAAACTCTCTGCTTGTATTAAACCGATCTTATCTGATTACACTATCACCGTTTAACATGTGCTTTACAAGCTGTAGTAAACATGCAATATCCAGGTTCTAATAACGTTTCAGTTGTAGGTTATTGGTGTATTTATTGTAGGCCTATGAGAACATATGTCCCTAATATGCCTCACAACATATGAATTAATAGATACTACAACATACACTGACATATAATGTATAGCCTACAATATAGGCCTACATGTACACATAATGTAACATTATACAATATAATTACAACGTTGCGCTCAAAGAATAGAAAGCAATGCTTTTTTAACATGAAACGAAACGTGATCAAAACATTCCAATACTCATATTTATCACTGTCATCATAATTTATTAGCCTATGTAATTATCTTGTAATGACACTTGTTCTTAATGTTGTTTCCACATTAAGACAAATATTAAACCCGCCCCATGTTAGGCTACATTTGAACAGAGAATTAGGCCGACGTCTCAATAAACGGACATATATTGTTTTATAGTCGATGCTGTTTGCAAGAGATTCCCAGAAACCTGAAGGGTTTGTATTTCTGCAACATAAATTCTATATTCAAAGACCTCTAGTCTACTCCCCCTCAGAGAGCGCGAGAGAGAGAATAATAAGACGTTGGAGGGTACAGAACCATTGTGTTGTGGCCTGAAGGGACTCTGGTACATAGAGAGACAATACAGCCTTAATCCACTGCGCTACAGGGACGGGATTAAGCTGTAATCCCTCTAGGTATACTCCATAATTAGGAGTTAGTATTAAAACGTTTACACAATAAATAAAATAAATTATACAGGTTTCCATATGCCAAAGGATTGAATTCCGTTAACACGTGAGCTATAACGCTAGATTTTTGGAGCGTTTTCCTTAGAATTTCCTTTAAAAAAAAGTTATAGTAGTAATAATAATAACATTAACACACACACACACACACACACACACTCTCTCCTTTGACTCGGATGGTCCTCAAAATAATATTTCAGAAACATTTAAATTGTACATTGTGCAAATAATTCAATTTCTAGCAAAAATTATATCCAGTTATAATATTCTATTACATAGTTCTAGTTTCTTGGTGTTATAGTTCTATTCTGTGTGTACTCTAGTCTTGTCTGTCTATGGGGCTGGTAAACTGTTAAACAGTCTGGTCTGATGAAGACAGTCACAGTGATGTCACTGCTGCACTGCTACACAGACACAAGGCATTCTGGGTAGTGTCATAATTAAAACAGCACTGTTCATTCTCCCACAGTCCTGTATGCCCAACATTCCTCTCAAAGGCTTGAGTAAGTCTAAGAATTACCTATATAGGGCACTATTTTTGACCCGGGCACATAGGCCATTAGGGTGCCTTTAGGGACGCAACCTAAAATAGTTTCATTTCTTGTCATATATGCAAGAAAGATTATAGTAGTAATTTCCTAAACATGTATGGTAGTCAGTGATATTATATGTAATTCAACACATTATGGGGTTTTGTCTTAGTATTTATGACACTATTATCTTGCACTTATAAGGCTCATTATTACCCATGTAAGGGATACAATTATGCCAGAGAGAGAGAGAGAGAGAGAGAGAGAGAGAGAGAGAGAGAGAGAGAGAGAGAGAGAGAGAGAGAGAGAGAGAGAGAGAGAGAGAGAGAGAGAGAGAGAGAGATATATGATAACGGTGCACTTCACACGTTCTGTACTCTCTGTCCCCTTCAGAGAGTACAGAATGCCTGTCTTTGACTGGTCCATCCAAAGGTCTGTCAGTTAAGATCATTAATATCTCAACCAAATACAGTAAACAGCCACTATCTAAAGACAACACCTCCCTCTTCCATCCTCTCCTCTCCTTGTGTGATTTGGGTTACAGATGAGTAGACAAAAGGAGTGTGTTGATGCCAGTGAGAGCAGACGGTGTTGCCAGTGTTCAGGGGGAGTGAAACTAATCATGGGTTTGGTAACCACAGGGCAGGCTCCGCCCACCCCCATAGCTAGCTGGGCCCAGGGTAAGTCACGCCCCCTCTGGCAGCAGACACTGGCCTGATGGTTGGTTGGCAGGAGGAGAGAGAGAGAGGAGGAGGAGGAGAGAGAGATATGGGGGGGGAGAGACAGACAGAGAGAGAGAGAGAGAAAGAGAAAGAGGAGGAGGAGGAGGAGAAAGGCTGTCAACAAACAGGGATGATCTCCCACTTAGACTGCTCAGGGCAGAGAGAGATAGAGTTCAGATATAGAGCACACAGACTGTAGCATATAGATATAGAGTGCATAGACAGAACACTACCTAATGTCCAGGACTTCCGAAAGGTCAGTCTGAGATAGTGAGGGCTCCCCTGCTGGTCAGAATGTGAACATACCTTTAACTTTACCATGATGCAATATTTGAAGAAAAAAAACATTATTTAAGGGTTTTTGAACAGATCCAAAAATAAATGTTTTGACCAACATTTTTAATAAGGTTGGAATTGATAATGGGTTCTAAATGATGTACCTGGATAAAGAAAGGTTCAATAATATTGTGAAATTGTAAGAGCTGTTTGAAAAGACCGCCTGAACTTACAGCCTGTTTTGGTGGGATGGAGTTTTGGCCTGCCTGGGACTTCACCAAGTGGTAAATTAGTTAATAGACCAATAAGAAAGAGTGTTCCAAACCTCTCTGCCAATAACAGCTAGTTTAACATTTTCCCCTCCCCACTCCCAGACAGTCCTAGCAAAATTCTTGCTTGAGAAATTGCCCTTAGCCAAGAAGAGATTTTTGTTTCTTTTTGACTATTTTAATTAAATACAATCACAGTAAGGTACTTAATTGTTACCCAGAAATGATTTTATATTGAGATAAAATCGTCTGCATTGGACCTTTAAAGGGCAGTGCATTTAAAAATGTGATTTTCCAGTTTTTTTAATGATATTCCCACACTATGAGGTTGAAATAACACTGAAATTGTGAAAATGATGATAACACACTTTTTGTGTAAGAGCTGTTTGAAAGAAAATTCCTGGAATTCAGCCTGTTCAGGTGGGATAGAACTTTTGGCCCACATCATGATGTCACAATGTGATCTGATTATAATCAACCGATGATTGTTCATCTGGGTAAGGGGGTGGGCTCTAGACCATCTTATCCGCTCATCAGGGCAGTGTATGTAAATATCTTCAAATTTGTTTCGTAACGCTCATACGCGTTTTGGAGTTATTTTCATTAAATAAACACAGAGTGATTTATTAGACATACAGTGATGATTGAATTCGTTTTTTTACAAAGACTGCATTGGTGCTTTAAGGACAATACCATCCACAGCCACTAGTTAAAAGCCTGATCGTACCTCTTGAGATTCTGGACAGAAGCCAGTCATTGCAGGTCTCTAAAGCTGCATCCACTTACATGGCAACACTATAGATACAATAGCCTACAATTATAATTCACTGTGTCAGAATGCCAACATATCAGTAAACTATTATCTTTTAAAAGAAACAGCAGCTACAGTATAGGCTCCCGAGTGGCGCAGCGGTCTAAGGCACTGCATCTCAGTGCTTGAGGCGTCACTACAGACCCCCTGGTTCGATTCCAGGCTGTATCACAACCGGCCGTGATTGGGAGTCCCATAGGGCGGCGCACAATTGGCCCAGCATCGTCCGGGTTTGGCCGGTGTAGGCCGTCATTGTAAATAAGAATGTGTTCTTAACTGACCTGCCTAGTTAAAAAAAGGTAAAAGAAAAAAAGAAAATACAAATATCATGTTTACATTTTTCTTTTCTCAAATGTCTTAGGATGAATTGTTCTCCTCAGAAAAAACAACGGCTTCTTAGAAGGTCTGTGAGCATGACAGAGGAGGCACAGCAACCAGATTCTCCCTCAGTCCATTTGCTGCCTTATAATCCTTGTGATTGGAACATAGTAAACGTTTCAGGAATTTATGACGGCTGCCAGGATCCACTATTGTATTCCAGTAAAACGCTTGCATCAGGCATAAAACCACCGCAGCGCTTGCTGCTCTTATTTCAGGCACCAGTTGTTTGCAGCGTTCAGGCATTGTATGGGACCGTTGAACAGCTCCACTTGATCTATATTCACAACCAGACTGAACTCTGGATAACTCTCCCCTGTGAGGCCAAGGTAATTATACTTAAAGCAGCAGAAAGCACAGTTCTGACTGGATAGTTTGGCCCACAGAGCTGGAGCCTGGTGCCATATAACCAGGAAGTGGGTTGGAGAACATTGAGAACACTGTGAGAACACTAATAGAACACTATGAGAACACTACGCGAAAAGTAGAACACTATGCGAACGCTATGAGAACACAACAAGAACACGATGAGAACACGACGAGAACACTACCAGAAAGGGATACCTAGCCAGTTCCCCAACTGAATGCATTCAACCGAAATGTGTCTTCCGCATTTAACCCAACCCCTCCAATGGTTCAAACAGAGACTCACACAGAGCATCCAGGACCAAAGCCAGGTCTCAGATCAGTGCCAGAGGTTAGACACTGGTCTGAGCCGACGCACGCCTTTCAGGAACCACACAACCAGAGGATGAGACCCCGGGGTAGAGACGTCAATCCTTACATGACACGCCAAGATGGCTGCCATATAAACCTTCAATGTGGAAAAAGAAAGGCCCTGCTCAAAAAGCTCTTGCAAGAACATCAAAAATGTCCACCAAAGAGCTCTTAGAAGGAGAAACTCCTTTAACCTGACACCAACCCTCAAACACAACCCACGTATATGTATACAACCCTCTTGTAGAGGGCACACGTGCCGACTGTATAGTCTTAATCACGTTCAAGGGTAAACCCCTAGCCGTCAAATTCAACCTTTCAGGGGCCAAACCCACAGATCCCATATCTGCGGACGTGGGTGCCAAACTCTCCATGGCCTTGGGACAATAGATCCTGATGACACAGAACCCTCCGGGGGCCCCGCCCAACAGGCGGATGATCTCCGGGAACCAGGGTTGTCTGGGCCAATGGGGAGCCACCAGAATCAACAACAGACCCTCCTGATGGACCCTCTCCACAGTGGCCTGAATCAGGTCCACCGGAGGAAACGCATAGAGCAGGGTTCGAGACCACTGATACGCCAAAGCATCCGTTCCCAACCGAGTGCCCAGACCCCTCATTGAGAAGAACAGACGACAATGCGCGTTTTCTTGCTATGCGTAAAGATCTACGTCGGCCCTGCCAAACCGGTCCCATATCTAGGCAACCACTGAGGGGTGTAGTCTCCACTCCGTAGAGATAGGACCCCTCCCGGAAAGTAGATCCGCACCCACGTTGAGAGATCCGGGAAGATACGTCGCCCTGAGCGACAGGAAATGCGCACAGCTCCATACGAGCAGATAATGGGCCAGGTTTAGAAGAGAGAGAGAGAGAGCATCCCCCCCGCCTGTTGATGTATGCCACATCGCCATCCTGTTGTCGTACCTTACCAACACATACTGGCCCTCCAACATCAGAAGGAAACGCCTCAGCACTAGCAAAACAGTTAGTAGCTCTAGGTAAATTATATGCAGTGCCCTTTGCTCTGTTGACCAAATCCCTCTTTCCGAGTAGCCCGGAGTAGCCCACACACTGCGCTCCCCATTCCAATAAGGATGCGTCTGTCGTGATCACCCTGCGGGACACTACCCGACCCATGAGAACCCCCTGCAAAGTAGTCATGGATCCCTCCAAGGATGACTGGGAAACAGACGCATGAACAGAAGTCCCAGAGGCACCACAGCTATCATAGAGGCAATCAGACCCAATAACCGCAGGCACGAGCAAAAAGGCACCGAGTGCTGAAACCGAGCCAGACAGAGCTGGAATACGACCCTCCTCTGTTGGGACAAAAACTCATGTGTGGAGCTCCACCAGTTCCCTTCACTCCGTTATGACCATCCAATCATCCAGATAGGCCAATAATCGGATCCCCTGGCACAGCACCAGTGCCAAAGCCGCCTCCACCACCATAGAAAAAGCTCTGGGGCGATAGGGCGAGCCCGAAAGGCAGGACCAGAAACTCGAAGGCCACACCCTTTAAATGAAACCTCAGAAACTTTCTGTGGAGAGGATGTAGAGCCACATGAAAATATGCATCCTTCAGATCTATGGATGTGAACCAATCACTGAGACGCACCAACTGCAATAGCCCGCGAAGTGTAAGCATTTTAAACTTGCAAACCTTGAGGTGCTTGTTTAAAACACGTAAGTCCAGGATGGGACACAACATTCCATTGCTCTTGGGAACAAAGAAGTACCGGCTGTACCAACCGCTCTGTACTTCAGACACTGGGACCAGCCGAATAGCCTGCTTTTGAAGGAGAGAGGAAATCTCGTCTCTCTCAAGACAGGCGCTAGGACCTCGGGGACCATTGGTGTAATGACGCCACGAAAAGGAGGACACACAGCGAACTGCAGACCGTACCCCGTTGTCACCGTCCTCATCACCCATGGTGAAACTGCACATGCCCGCTACTGGACGGAGCACTCTACCAGTCTCCCATACATTATTTCCTGAAGGGGCAGAGCGCCACCCTGAGGTCTGGGATTTTTTTTTTTTTTTTGTCATGCTTGTTTTCATATCCACCACTCTTGACAACCGTTTGTCTGAATATGGGGAAGGAACTGTGTTTATTATGCCCACACCTGGACGATACCGCAGTCCTGTTCTACCTCTACATCCATCCAGTCTGTACTGTTCTTCATCCATCCAGTCAGTACCGCTCTACGTTTCCATCCATCCAGCTCTGCTCTACCTCTACATCCATCCAGTCTGTACATCTCAGGACCCGATACAGCGTGGCTCAGTTGGTAGATGAGGGTGCTTGCAATGTAAGGATTGTGGGTTCGATTCCTGCTAGGGCCACCCATACAAAAATGTATGCACACACTACGGATAAAAGCGACTGCTTAATTGCATATATTATTATTATATTACATGTTTCCCTGTAGCTATGCCAGCGGTATGAAGCTCTCTTGCCTGCCTGGCACGGTTCAGGTAAAACCTCCAAGCCTCCAAGTTAAAATGAAGTTTAAATGTCATTATTTAAGCAAATTTATTTTCTGGACATTCAGACATCATGTTATGGAATAGCTCTTATTAACCCTTTCCTATATAGTGACCAGATCCCTATTGGCCCTGGTTAAAAGTACTGCACTACAAAAAGGAATGAGGTGCAGTCCATGACTCAATGTTCTAATGACAATAAAATGTCTAGATATCAAACAACCAACTTGTGTGTTTTAATAACTAATTGTGATTAGTTTATTTCCATATTTATTTCCACTGAGGAGGTTGATTCAAGTGATTTTCATTCATTATTTTGTTATCATAGTTTCTCTGTCCGTTATAATCAGTAAGATCATAGTGTTAATGTGGGTTAATAGTTCAGTTTGTCAGGTTAGGTAAATGTTAGTTTAGTCACTGATTGTCTGGGCCATTTGGAAAGGGAATGGTTACATAGAGTGTGTTCCAAATTGCACCCTATTGCCCTAGTCAAAAGTAGTGCACTAACTAGAGAATAGGGTGCCATTTGATACGCAGCCATGTTCAGATTGATCATCCTTCCGGAATCAATTTAGTTTAATTTGGACTGAGATGACTGACTGACCTCTGGAGACAAACAGGCGAGGAAGGAACAGCGCTGGAGAACCAAAACAACACAGAACAGAACAGACCTGTGTGTTTCACACATACACAACCACACAGGAACTACACTTTCACCTGAACACCTTGGAAACACTGTCGAGATCCACTTACACTGCCAAACACATAAACCATAACCCAAACATAGGACAAATATTGTGTGTGTGTGAGTGTGAGTGTGTGCGTTTGTGTTTGTGTGTGTGAGTGCGTGCGTGTGTGTTTGTGTGTGCGTCTCACCAGCCAGGTTGTCCATCTCCTTCTCCTGCAGCAGACTGGCAGTGTCATCGTCTCCATCCAACATCAGGTCCGTCTCTGGGCTCTGATTGGCTATTGCCTGGCTGCGGAATCCCTTCTTCGACTTGACCAACTCGTCCTCCTCGCTGCCTGGAGGGGGACGGGACGGGGGGGGACAGTAGGAACAGTCAGTCAGAGAACAGTCAGAACAAGAGGTGGTGAGAGAGGAATAGTCAGAAAAATCTGAGAACAGTCAGAACAGTCAGGGAGCAGCCCGACAGCAGTCAGAGAACAGCCAGAAAACAGCCAGAAAACAGAAAACAGTCAGACAACAGTCAGACAACCGCCAGACAGAACAGTCATACAGTCAGAGAACAGCCAGGAAACAGTCAGACAGCTAAACACCTCTCCACTGAACATCAAAGAGCAGATTCATATCAGTGTAGAAAGATAAGGAGATTATAAATGCTTTCAAGTGTCACATCAGTGGAGCCAAAGGGGAATCTGGTTTTGATAGATTCATAAAACGGATACCATAACATCTGGCGAGCTACGAAAGTCTGGATTAACCAGTACCCACAATCTCTACATAAAACATCCAATGATGACTGACTTGGAGTAAAGAGCAGTGTACTATAGTATTTCATAACTATTGACGTCAGAACCCACAGTAAACATATGAATACATTTAATACATTTCCAGCATCCAAACTGATAGGCTGTTTCAACGTTTGATGTCAGACATGGTAAACTATGAAACACTGTTTTGTTTATAGAAAGCGGCAACAGAGCGTTGAGGATATATCTTCAGCTCAGAGTCTTTTTGGACTGTATCTATCGGCTGCTGCTTTCAGAGCTCAGACAGAACCACACTGAACAGACAGATCAATTAAGAGGCTGGTAACACCACATCATACAGCCATACTGAAACAGAAGTCTAGTGGAACAGGACCATCACTCTACAGGCTGTGTCCCACCTTACAGTACATCCCCACCATACAGTACATACAGAGTATACAGTACATCTAAATGCCTTAAACTGCCTTCATCAAGTTGTCAGCCCAAGCGCAACCCCAGCCCAGGCCAACCCAAGCCCAACCCTAGCTCCAGCCCAACCCCACCCCAAGTTCAGCCCAACCCCAGCCCAACCCCAGCTCAGCCCAACCCCAGCTCAGCCCAACCCCAGCACACGCCAGCTCAAGCCATCCCCACCCCAACCCCAGCACACGCCTGCCACACATGACTGCACAGAGATGCCTGTGAGGATTTGTCTTCTTTAAGGTCATACAATATCTGTGAGAAACTGGAGAAGGAACTCTCTGTGTGTAAGAAAAACAGCAGAACATGTCTGGAGTAATGGGAGGTGTCTGACACTCGTCTGCCATGTTTTCTCTCAGCGTGGCTCTCAGTACGCTTGGCGCTCCCAGGAGGAACAAGCACCTTGTCTTGAAGAGGTCTCCTGCAACTGTTGTCAGCACGACTACCGTGAAAAAAGCAGCTTCCTGCTCTGTCTCGTGTCTGGAGAGCCTTCATCAGACGCATGGAAGAAGTCGGAGTGTATCGAAAGTAGAATTATGTGTAGCATTAAAGAAAGGCCAGAGCCATCCAGCAGCCAGCCAGCTGTCTATCATCAAAGAGAAGAATGAAACTTAAAATTGTAATTCAGTAAAGTGTCATTGCCCTCCATAGGGTCAACGAGGGGAAGCTGAGCAGAAGAGCTGACTCTCTGATTGGCACGATGGAGCAGAGGATCCGAGTGGGAACTAGACTAAATAAACCATGCTGATTTCTACAGGCATGCCACCAACATCAATAAGAGAGAGAGAGACAGAGACAGAGAGAGATAGATAGAGAGAGAGAGGGAGAGAGAGCGACAGAGAGAGTGAAAGAGAGAGCGAAATAAAAAGAGTGAGAGGAGGGGACCGAGCAAACTGCTGTGTCCACAATGCAATTGAGTTATCAAGGGGTAGAATGTAGGGTTATAAATAATCAGAAAGAAAGAAGCAGGACAGGGAGAAAGAAAATGAGCTGACATGAACAGCCATCTTGTCATGAGTGATATCCACTACACTCAGAGATGTTCTCAAATCAAAGCGGGCGGTGAGATAGACAGCCGTTTGTCAACACTAAGATCTGGCAGTGCTGAGGTGTCAAGGCTGCCTCATTAGAAAGCTTTTAAATCCTCCACCTTTCCCCTCACAACACACAGAGGAGGAAAAAAGAGATTGGGCCACTTTGTTTCTACCATAATTTATTTATTTAGTCTGTGACCTAAACAGGACAGCTGTACTTCATCCCACAGACCCTAACCCCGAATAACAAATAGCAGCACTATCAATAACTCTGCAGCAGGGTTTACCAATATAGTAGTTATCCTTCTACACTACAATCACCCAAGGCCTTCTGCCTCACCTCCACTACTAGTACAGTCACCTTGGAAGACCCACATATTCACATGGTGGAAATTACAGCAACTAATTGGGGATGCAACAACGTTTTAAAGCCAATCCAGAATAAGTAGATTAAACCATTTTATCACTGATATTGTGTTTTTATATAGGAAGAATGCCAATGACACATAACATATCTACCATACCCAATTCATGACCAGGTTTATGATTCAGAACCATCAAAAAATGGCCTACCATAGAGAAGGGTTAAGGTCTACCATAATATGGAGAGAGAGAGAGAGAGAGAGAGAGAGAGAGAGAGAGAGAGAGGAGAGAGAGAGAAGGAGGGAGGGGCGAGAGAGAGAGAGAAGGAGAGAGAGAGAGAGGACAGAGAAAGAGAGAGTGGGAGAGAGAGGGAGGGAGGGAGAGGGAGAGAGAGAGAGAGAGAGAGAGGAGAGAGAGAGCGAGAGAGAGAAGGAGAGCGAGAGAGAGGGGGTAGAGAGAGAGAGGGAGAGAGAGAAGGGGGGAGAGAGAGAGGAGGAAGAGAGAGAGCAGAGCTAATGTCACCTGTCACTCATTCCCTATCGCCATGCCAACAGGACAGAATTACACATTTTCCTCCCAGTCTGAGGGTGAGGATAGAAACTGGATGTGGGTTTTCAGCTTCGGTCAAATAAAGTTTACAATCTCAGAGAAGGGAACTATTTTAGTGTTCAGTAGTTTTATTGTTCAATGTGGAATAGATAATATTTGAAAGGCTTTTAAAAAGAAACAAAGGCTCCTGAATCAAACTGTGATATAACGGTCCACGTTTTATATATTGGGAGAACTCTGGAGTATTCTGTGGCATGAGCCTTTCATTTTTATAGCCTCAGTCAGAGTCAGGGAGCATGTGTTTTTCTTGGTCTCGTAAGTCTCATACGCCCCAACCTCTCGCTCCTTAAGAAGAAAACTCTATGACATGATGTTTCACTTAACAGCCTACTCTGCTACAGTGCATTTCCCAACAGAGGAATAAGGCTGATGGCAAATACACTTTGGAGTAATTCAATATTACAACCATAAATAAAAGATGAAAACTTCTTAGAATTACAGTGGAGCTTTTTTTAAAGAACACATATTGTACATAAATTACGTGAACTTAATCAAACAAAATGGGCAACACCGCTATGCAGGACATGTATATTTCCTGCAAAATAAAAAGTCTGAAAATCTTTCATTTATGTTTTGGAACCCCATTAAAAAAAGCTTTATGTTGTGTGTTTGTCCACCACACTAGCGACCTGACCAGAACCTCCACGCTACCAACACAGATCCCACCCATAACAGTGAAATCGGAGACAGATGCAAAGTTTTAGTGTTTGTTTTGGACGGTAATGGCAATGCAGAATGGGATTCTTCCTCCTCCTCTCTTGCCTCTTCCCTCTCTCCGGACTCTGTTCCCAGATGGGGGTGTCCCTCTACCCCTAACTAACCCAGCCTTAACCCATACCTACCAGTCTCTGTAATGTCTCTATGATTTATGACATGATAATCCTACAGAGTGATCTTCCGTTTTCCAGCATACATCAGTCCCAGATCTCTCTCTGCCCTCCTACACAGCCTCTCCCCCACCCCTCTCTCCACGGAATTCACATTCCACACGATACAAGCAGTCCAGCATCACTGACCCTGGGCTAGTCTGAAGACTGGGAGATGCTGCTCAGTCGAAAACAGGAAAATATAAGAGACAGAGAGTAGAGACAGAGAGTAGAGACAGAGAGTAGAGAGAGAGTAGAGACAGAGAGTAGAGAGAGAGAGCAGAAACAGAGAGTAGAGACAGAGAGTAGAAACAGAGAGTAGAGAGAGTACAAACAGAGTAGAGAGAGAGAGTGGAAACAAAGTAGAGACAGAGAGTAGAAACAGAGAGTAGAGAGAGTAGAAACAGAGTAGAGAGAAATTAGAAACAGAAAGTAGAGAGAAATTAGAAACAGAGAGTAGAGAGAAATTAGAAACAGAGAGTAGAGAAATGAGAAACAGAGAGTAGAGAGAAATTAGAAACAGAGAGTAGAGAAATGAGAAACAGAGAGTAGAGAGAGAGTAGAAACAGAGAGTAGAGAGAGAGTGGAAACAGAGAGTAGAGACAGAGAGTAGAGAGAAATTAGAAACAGAGAGTAGAGAGAAATTAGAGACAGAGAGTAGAAACAGAGTAGAGAGAGAGGAGAAACAGCGATGAGAAACAGAGTAGAGACAGAGAGTGGAAACAGAGAGTAGAGACAGAGAGTAGAAACATAGAGTAGAGAGAGAGGAGAGACAGAGAGTAGAGACAGAGAGTAGAGACAGAGTGGAAACAGAGAGTAGAAACAGAGAGTAGAGACAGAGAGTAGAGAGAGGGGAGAGACAGAGAGTAGAGACAGAGAGTAGAGACAGAGTGGAAACATTACTACACCCCCTACACCTGTAGATCAGCCCTGGCCTAGATGCTCTGTAGGTAGATGCTCTGTTGCTAGATGCTCTGTAGCTAGATGTTGTTGCTAGATGCCCTGTAGCTAGCTGCTCTGTAGCTAGATGCTCTGTAGCTAGATGCCCTGTTGCTAGATGCCCTGTAGCTAGATGTTGTTGCTAGATGCCCTGTAGCTAGCTACTCTGTAGCTAGATGCCCTGTAGCTAGATGCCCTGTAGCTAGATGCCCTGTAGCTAGATGCTCTGTAGCTATAGCTAGATGCCCTGTAGCTAGATGCTCTGTAGCTAGATGCTCTGTAGTTAGATGATCTGTAGCTATATGCCCTGTAGCTATAGCTAGATGCCCTGTAGCTAGATGCTCTGTAGCTAGATGCTCTGTAGTTAGATGCCCTGTTGCTAGATGCTCTGTAGCTATAGCTAGATGCCCTGTAGCTATATGCCCTGTAGCTATAGCTAGATGCCCTGTAGCTAGATGCTCTGTAGCTAGATGCTCTGTAGTTAGATGCCCTGTTGCTAGATGCTCTGTAGCTATAGCTAGATGCCCTGTAGCTAGATGCTCTGTAGCTATAGCTAGATGCCCTGTAGCTAGATGCCCTGTAGCTAGATGCTCTATAGCTAGATGCTCTGTAGCTAGATGCTCTGTATCTATATGCCCTGTGGCTAGATGCCCTGTAGCTAGATGCTCTGTAGTTATACCTTTATTCATCACTTTAGCTATTGAGGTTCCAGACATGCTCCACAGTGCTATACCTCAGAGAGCTCATTGAAAGTCAGTCAGACAACATGCAGCTCTCATCTCTTTCAGAGTGAATCTTCAATAGCCTTATAATAATAATAAACCAGGGAACGACAGGCTAGAGAGGACACTTATAGTATAATTTACAGAATGGTAGCTAGTGATGATGTGTGTTCTACTGCTGTAATAAGCAATACACGTCGTCCTGGGGTGCAGTAGAGTGTGTGTGTTTGTGTGTGTGTGTGTGTGTGTGTGTGTGTGTACGCGTGAATGTGTGTGTGCATGTGTGTGCGAATTATGCTGTAATGAGCTATAAAGATCGGTGTGAGTAGCAGAGGGTCAGAGAGATCCTGGTTGTGTCCCAAATTGCACCCTGCTAATATACTGCACTACTTTTGACCAGAGCCTATGGTGCGCTGGTCAAAAGTAGTGGGAATAAGATGCCATTTGGGACGCACCCAGCCTATCCACCTGAGCAGGCAGCAAGGACACCTGGAGGTAGAACAGCCTGTTAAACACTGGATCAATATGATCCTGACTTCCATTTCATGGTTCCCCAGCTCCAATCAGCTAACTATATCCTCTGCTGCAGCTACAGAACAGAGAGGGTATAGTCATACAGACAGACAGACAGACAGACAGACAGACAGACAGACAGAGGGTAGAGACACGAAGCTAACCCTCCTCACCCTGTCAATGTTGCTAATAACACATCCAAGAAGCTCCTGAAGAATAAACTGGAAATAAATAATTTACTGAACACAAGTACTGAGATTGTCAGTCACTAGTGTGTTACTATCTGTCTATAGACAGCTTTCAAACATCAAACGTCCTCCTCATACCAGACCTGGGTCATCAGGCATGGGTTAGAGAACTGGCCTAATGACTGCTCACCTCCGTTCACTATGAAATATCATACCTCCTGATGTGTGTAGACAACTTGGAACAATAGGATTTAATAGCATGTTTTGTTTGATGTGAGAGCATTTTTCATTTAAAGGTAGACTCAGTGAAGTGACGTTGCCACGAGCAGCACCACAGATATTGAGCTGAGCGAGATGCAAGACTTCGCTCACACACAATCACATACAGTATCTGCGCATGTGCATGGGTTCGCATCACGCTGTTACAGTGTAGTAGCCAGGGGACCAAAACAGCAGAGAAGTTGAGCCTCACACACTAACGCTCTTAGTTGTTGCGGAAATGTACCCACTATGCTGTTTACTTTCTGAATCTACGTCATATCACTGAGTCTGCCTTTAAACAAAATAAATTGAGATGTTTGTTCTTTGTAGAGTTTCTAAATCACTAGATTTTGTTCCCCTTGTTCCTTTACTCCATCTGCTCTGCTAGGTTGCATCCCAAATGGCACCCTATTCCCTACAGTATATAGTGCACTACCTTTGACCAGGGTCCACAAGGGTCTGGTCAAAAGTAGTGCACCATATAGGGAATATGATGCCATTTGGGACACAGAACTAGTCAGTTCAATTAGGGAAAGTTTGAGACTAAGAGCACAACAGTAAAATGACTAAGTCTATAAAAAATTAAATGTTTCATTAAACGGACGTGTCATATTCAATTGACAGAGGTATTAAATATGTTACCTATAAAAATGACAAAACTTCTCTCAGCTCAGCAACAGGCCCTGCCCATAGTACACAGTTCAACCCTGGACACTGAGACCCTCTATAGCTCCTCACTTTATAAGGCTGGCCTTGACAGTGAGAAGAGCCCAGTAGTTGTCTGGGTCATACAACATTATGAATAAGAGGATTGTACTGTGTGGAGAGAGACAGCAGCTACTGTCATGTATACCCCTAACCCTGTCATGTTTTGACCAAACCATAACCCTAAACACTGAGTAAAAATGGTCCTATTCCATCAGGAGACTAGTTACTTCTACAGACTTTGTAGAATAGAGGAAACGGTCAGAAGAAGATATCAAGTATAGTTGACAAGAAAAACTGTTGAATTAAGGTTGCTTGTTACAATGTCCCGCTAGCGGGTTAGTGTTACCAAATACATTAATGTGTTATCCTCTGAGGTCTACATTATTCTGTTTATCTTTTCAACCACACATACTGTAAATCAATCAGCCAGGAGCATGCTGACTAACCATAGTCATCCAGCGTCTTGCAGGGGATGTCCAGGTGGGTCGAGCCAAAGGGGTTCCGTACGAATCTCCGCCTCCTCCGTAGGTCGTCCTCCCAGTAGTCCAGACGCCAGAAGTCATTCAGCTGACTGAGAGACAGACAGAGAGAGATAGGTTAGACTGAGCGACAGACAGCGAGAGATAGACAGGTTAAACTGAGAGACAGACATAGATAGACAAGTTAGACTGAGAGACAGACAGAGATCAACAGGTTAGACAGAGACAGACAAGTTAGACTGAGAGACAGACATAGATAGACAAGTTAGACTGAGAGACAGACATAGATAGACAGGTTAGACTGAGAGACAGACATAGATAGACAAGTTAGACTGAGAGACAGACAGAGATAGACAGGTTAGACTGAGAGACAGACATAAATAGACAGGTTAGACTGAGAGACAGACATAGATAGACAAGTTAGACTGAGAGACAGACAGAGATCAACAGGTTAGACAGAGACAGACAAGTTAGACTGAGAGACAGACATAGATAGACAAGTTAGACTGAGAGACAGACATAGATAGACAGGTTAGACTGAGAGACAGACATAGATAGACAAGTTAGACTGAGAGACAGACAGAGATAGACAGGTTAGACTGAGAGACAGACATAGATAGACAGGTTAGACTGAGAGACAGACAGAGATAGACAGGTTAGACTGAGAGCAGGTTAGAATATACACACACAGACGACACACACACACACACACACACACACACACACACACACACACGCACACTCACACTGGGGGCTACATAGAGTACATACACAGCAGCACAACACCAGGAGCCCCACAGCAGCAGAAGCCACTACACTATAAATCACTAACACTCCCATTAACAAATACAGCATCAAATTACAAGTCTAAATGGCCCAGCTTGCCTCCGTTTTTACTATGTTTTTTAACAAGACTTCAGAGAGGTAGGACCCTCAACACAGGCAGGGAGGGAGACAGGGAAGGATGGAGGGAGGGAGGGAGGGAGAGGAGGAGAGATGGAGGCAGGGAGAGAGGAGAAAGGAGAGAGGGAGAGAGAGAGAGACGGAGGGAGGGAGAGAAGGAAAGGGGAGGCAGGGAGAGAGGAGGGAGGGAGGCAGGCAGGGAGAGAGAGAGGAAGGAGGCAGTGAGCCATGGAGGGAGGGAGGGAGGCAGCAACGTGGAGTTTAATGATGGGGAGGGTCTGAGAACTATAAAACAGCCCCCCTTCCTTCCTTCCCTCCCTGTGTGGGTATGTGGAGCCATGATTAAAATAATGTGTTGAAATATTCATTGAAATGATTCCCAGAGCCCTGGGGCAACCCAAAAGAAAATTGCATTATTATTCATTATTAATAACAGAGAATTAGAGCCTTAAAAACAGGAGAGAAAGAAGGGAACAGCTCCAGCATGTGGTAACCATCTTTGTAAATGATTATTCCAACATTAGCAGGGAGGACCAGGGAAGGAGGATAATTTTATTGCTTGCAGCTAATGCAAACCATTAAGCAGCGGGCCCAGCATCATGTTACTAAGTGCAGCTCTGGCTGGACACATTTCAAAGGCTTTGTGTTTCCTTCAAGGGGAACTAAAAGTAGAAAAACACTGCAAGTCATTTACGTACTCCAAACGGAGCTGTGGAGAGAAATATGGAGCGAGGGAGAGAGTGATTAAAGTGATAGTAGAGCAGATGACAGTTTGGTCTGAGAAGATCCTCAGTCACATCAATGGACCATGTGCTTCATCTTCATCTTCTCCATCTAGACCAGAGTGAGGATCTACACAGTCCTCCTGCTCCTCTGACGGTGTCCCACATGGCACCATATTCCATAGACACTGAGTGTACAAAACATTAGGAACACATTCCTAATATTGAGTTGCACCCCCCTCCCCCTTTGCCCTCAGAACAGCCTCGGGGCATGGACTCTACAAGATGTTGAAAGCCTTCCACAGGGATTCTGGCCCATGTTGACTCCAACGCTTCCCACAGTTGTGACAAGTTGGCTGGATGTCCTTTGGGTAGTGGACTATTCTTGATACACAGGGGAAACTATTGACCGTGAAAAACCCAGCAGCGTTGCAGTTCTTGACACACTCAAACCGGTGCGCCTGGCACCTACTACCATACCCCATTCAAGGCACTTAAATATTTTGTCTTGCCCATTCACCCTCTGAATGGCACACATACACAATCCGTCTCAATCGTCTCAAAGCTTAAAAATCCTTATTTAACCTGTCTCCTCCGGTTCATCTACACTGATTGAAGTGGATTTAACAAGTGACATCAATAAGGGATCATATCTTTCACCTGGATTCACCTGGTCAGTCTATATTATGGAAAGAACAGTTGTTCCTAATGTTTTGTACACTCAGTGTATGGTAAACTACTTTTGGCCAGGGCTCGTATAGGGCTCTTTTATTTTCCT
Organism: Coregonus clupeaformis; assembly: GCF_020615455.1. NCBI lineage: Eukaryota > Metazoa > Chordata > Actinopteri > Salmoniformes > Salmonidae > Coregonus > Coregonus clupeaformis. Next base: position 36,582,538 of record NC_059197.1, read on the forward strand.
TTGACCAATATACGACCATATTAAAATGATGCCTCCACCTTCACCTTATAAATGATCCAGTCAGTGTGTATTACCACCAAAACAACAACAACAAGCCAGACAGCCACCCAGTTACCAATCCACCTCCAGCTTAGCAGTCTGGCTAGCAGCCAGGGCTACTATTGTATAGCTTCCACCCCCCCATCTCTCTCCACTCTGCCATAATATTTAGTCTGTCTAAACAGATTAATGTGTTACAAGGGGATCACATCACCAAACCGTTCTATGAATATAATATGAATATAATATCTACAACTGTCAGAAAGCTAAAGGCTCAGGAGACTTAGCAGGCCTTTGACAGCCACGAGAGCTCAGTCTCAGTTAAGCATCAATCAACTGTGTGTGTGTGTGTGTGTGTGTGTGTGTGTGTGTGTGTGTGTGTGTGTGTGCAGAGTATCAGCGCGCCTAGAGCTTGTCCCCTGTCTGTCAGTCTCCCAGCAGGTTTGGAGCTGAAGAACAGAGATGTCAGTAGGTGTAGGGGAGAAGCCAGGTAAATGATATTGTAAACGATAGATTACATAGCCTGAAAAATGTAAATCCACTGTAGGCAGACGAAAGATTACCGTTACAGATTATAACCCCTAATTCCCACTACAAATAGTCTGCCAACCGTGGTGGACAAGGAAGGAGCTGCTTTGAACATTTCCTCTGCAATGTGTTAAACACATTAAACACATATGATGCATGAGATTTGATTTGCTGAAGGATAATCATTTGTGTACAGCAACCGAAACTACAAGCCAAAATGTTTTCATTTGTATCTAGCTAATATGAATCAAACATTAAACAAACCAACCCCAAGATTACATGGATTGATTAACCAAGCAAACATGATGATTTCGCTCCCACACCCCAACCTCATTCCACACCATATGCTTTCACTTCGGAGGTGGCTTAGTAGTGAAGGAGAAGGAGAAAGTGAAAGAGGGGGAGGAAGAAAGGGAGAGAGGAGAAGGAGAGAGGGGCCAGTGATACTCTAAACCGTGCGGTCGGCACCAGACCGGATTTGAAACATTGTGCCAAGCTGCTGTGATGAAGGAGGCTGGGCCAGGCAGCTCAGTGAGGGTTATCCAGGATGTCTTCCAAATGGCACCCTATTCCATTTACACACCCTATATAGTGCACTATGGGCCTTGGTCAAAAGAAGTGCACTACATAGGGAACGCTATTTAGGAGGCAGACTGGATGGTCTGGTGTGCTGATGGTATTCTGAGTGTACTGATGGTATTCGGAGTGTACTGAAGTTATTCTTAGTGTACTGATGGTATTCTGAGAGTACTGATGGTATTCAGAGTGTACTGATGGTATTCTGAGTGTGCTGACGGTATTCGGAGTGTACTGATGGTATTCGGAGTGTACTGATAGTATTGTAAGTGTAATCTAAGAGTATATTCGGAGCAGAGTGAGAATGAAACTAAGCCAGATTTTACATACTGAGAGAGGTGTTAAAAATGTGACGTGCTCATCCATCAATTCACTCAAATCCATCGAATAGGACATGTCCGATATTCCCCAGCATCTGAAGCTATATGTCTTCTCTGCTTTGCTGAATCCAATATGAGCACAAAAAGCTTAATTTTATGCATGAGACAGAGAAATACATGCAGAGAAATAATGTGACGCTAGAACAGCTTCAGACACAGATGCACTCTAGGCGGGTTACAAAGTCTGTTTGATACTAAAACAAACATTTAGTAAATGTCTGCCAGCTAAGATATTCTATTGGTGTTAGGCTAACAGACTTATAGAAACAGACACATACTACTAGATGATATGAGGGTAATGACTTGGATACAAAAAAGTGAATAAAATAATTGGACTATATACTGAACATTTGATCAATACAGACTGTACAGACTGTAAAGTGCGAGGCAGTGACAGACAGTTTATTTGAATAGGATCTGTGAGGAGGACTGACTGGCTCTCCACTTCCCCGTTCTCCCCTCGCAGTGGGGCTTCATGACAGGCATAAAGAATGACTGAGGCCAAGCCTCCCAGAAACTGGCTAAATTTATTAGCCCTGTCACACATCAATCACACAAATGGATTTCAAACTGCATTTTAAAAGCTAATTTTCCAGACCTGATAACCAAGAGGAAACATGGCGGCCATTATTCACGGATGCTTTTAGATTCTAAGTGCAGTGCGATAAATGTGTAAAAACACCATCTTCTCTCCTTTTTCCTCTGTGTATTTAAATCCCATCTCTCCTGAATGTGTGTGTGTGTGTCTCCGGACTGTGGAGACAGAGACAGATTTAACACCCCGGCTCCACAGGGAATGTGTTCTGTTTGTAAAAGGCAGTAAAACCTGACAGCCATGACTCAAAATAAAATGGGGAAGCGGGAAATAAAAAGACTGAAAACAATTTCACAGCACAAATACAGCCCAATCTAGGACAGTGGGAGCTGGTTTGTAGTGATGAACTAGGCTAGTATTGGCACTGGGGACAGTTATAGTATAGTGATATACAGAAGTATAGTCATAGTATAGTGGTATAGCTACAGTATATACAGTGAGCTCCAAAAGTATTGGGACAGTGACACATTTTTTGTTGTTTTGGCTCCGTAGTCCAGCACTTTGGATTTGACATGATACAATGACTATGAGGTTAAACAGCAGACTGTCAGCTTTCATTTGAGGGAATTTTCATCCATATAGGGTGAACCGTTTAGAAATGATATAAGTCTTTGTACATAGTACCCCCATTTGTGGGTACCAAAAGTACTGGAATAAATTCACTTATATGTGTATTAAAGTAGTCAAAAGTTGAGTATTTGGTCCCATATTCCTAGCACGCAACAATTACATCAAGCTTGTGACTCTTCAGATTATTTTGTGCCCAATAGTAATGAATGGTAAATAATGTATTGTGTCATTTTGGAGTCACTTTTACAGTAAATAAGAATAGAATATGTTTCTATACACTTCTACATACCACGGCTGTCAGCCAATCAGCATTCAGGGCTCGAACCACCCAGTTTATAATAACTACTTATAACACTGTCTGTCAAAGTGCAGCTACAATAATTACTTATAACACTGTCTGTCAAAGTGCAGGTACAATAACTAGCTACCACTCAGACAGACAGATAGACAGGCAGGCAGCAGAGATGGAGAAACAGGTTATGAGCCCTGGTCAAAAGTAGTGCACTATACATGGTATAGTGTAAAGGGTATAGGGTGCCATTTAAGACACACCCCATCTCTAGCGCCTGGCTGTTGTATGCTGCCCCCCATCAAGGTCATATCTCTGTCAGAAACACAACAAATCATTATATCAACAAACCATTACAGCTGACCATGTTGTCAAAGACCCAGTTAAGAGTGTTTACTCCAGAGTGTTCTTCAAACACGGCGGTAAACTGGACCATGGTTCTGATGTTCATTTCTAACATGTTTATTTCTAACGAGGTCATACAGATAGTTCTATATGAACCATAACCCAAAGGAGGGACGATCACTCAGATCATTCAGATAGAACAGAATTATCCATGTTTAAGTTAGAACAGAACTAACCATGTTTCAGATGGAACAGAGCTAACCATGTTTCAGATGGAACAAAGCTAACCATGTTTCAGATGGAACAGAGCTAACCATGTTTCAGATGGAACAGAGCTATTCATATTTCAGATCATTCAGTTGGAACAAAACTATCCATGTTTCAGTTAGAACAAAACTATACTAGTTTCAGACAGTTTGTCCTGACAGAGAGGACTATTGTGAGAGATTCGAAAGAAAAGGAACGAAAGATTCAATAAAACACCATTATATTCTCTTTAAATGCTTCTATTTGAGACATAAATGGGGGATAATTATAATAAATAGCAATTATCAGTGACTAGTCTATTTAAAGAGGCAGGACTGGTTAGTGTCTCACCACACACACCCTGTCCTGTGAAGGGGGTGCCCTGCCCTGCCCTGCACCCCGAGCCCTGCGCCTCACACCCTGCGCCCCGAACCCTGCGCCCTGTGTGACTCTGACACTAAACACACTCCAGAGCTCTCAGATTAAGTCCTTCTGAGAACAAATGGCCTTTCTTCTCTCCTCCGTCCACACTCTGTCCATCTACCAATGAGAGGAAGCTATTCATTGTCTATGGTCTATGGTCTAGTCTAGGGTCACTGTTAACATGATACACTGGTCAGTATTACCATGACACACTAAACCATTCTGCTCTGGGGACATGCCAACCATGTCCTGAAATGTAAGCATGGAAATACTAGGGTTGCAAAATTCCGGTAATTTCCCCCAAATTCTCAGGGTTTCTAGAAATACTGGTTGGAGGACGCTGGATTTCCTGCTTATTCCCTTGTGATTCCGGGAATTTTCTAACTTGGATTTCTGGAAAACCTGAGAAGTTTGGAAAACTTACCAGAATTTTGCAACCCTAGAAAGTACTGCATGATGGTCTCTCTATAAACAAATCATCTACCAAACCATTATCCTTCTGAAACCTCTCATATCACTCAAGAACAGTGCCGTATTATATACACTTCTCAAAAAAAATAAAGGGAACACTTAAACAACACAATGTAACTCCAAGTCAATCACACTTCTGTGAAATCAAACTGTCCACTTAGGAAGCAACACTGATTGACAATAAATTTCACATGCTGTAAATTCAGAAAGAAAAGACTGACAGTACATTAGAAATAAGATCATTTGTGTAATGAATGCATAGTCATGCAGAAAGAGTAAGACTACCAGCAATGACAGTCACTAACAGTCAGACTACAGTCAGTAACAGTCAGTAACAGTGAGATTACAGTCAGTAACCATCAGTAACAGTGAGAGTACAGTCAGTAACAGTGAGATTACAGTCAGTAACAGTCAGACTAGTCAGTAAAAGTCAGTAAAATTCAGTAACAGTCAGACTAGTCAGTAAAAGTCAGATTAGTCAGTAACAGTCAGTAACAGTCAGACTAGTCAGTAACAGTCAGACTAGTCAGTAACAGTCAGACTAGTCAGTAACAGTCAGTAACAGTCAGACTAGTCAGTAACAGTCAGACTAGTTAGTAACAGTCAGACTAGTCAGTAACAGTGAGACTACAGTCAGTAACTGTGAGATTACAGTCAGTAACATTCAGACTACGGTCAGTAACAGTGAGACTAGTCAGTAACAGTGAGACTACAGTCAGTAACTGTGAGATTACAGTCAGTAACATTCAGACTACAGTCAGTAACAGTGAGACTAGTCAGTAACAGTGAGACTACAGTCAGTAACAGTCAGTAACAGTGAGACTACAGTCTTTAGTATGTCTGAACCCCTCCCTCCCTGCCAGCTCCATGGACCATTCATCTTTCATAAGAGGTGGGGCTCACCTCCCAGCTCTCTCTTCTCTCTCTCTACTCCCCTTTAACTGATGATGGTGTGAACGCTCCCCTTCAGAGGTCATTATCAGGCTGCAAGGTTAACTCCGCCCCCAGGGAGGAGCTGCTGTACTATAGATCAACAACAAATGAAAGCGGCGAGAAAGAGGAGTGATAGAACAAAGGAACTTCACTTCTTTAACCTCCCCAGTACAAATATGTTGTTTTCCCCTCTTGAATAAACATAGCTATAGAGGACAGATATCACCAAGGCTGTGTTAGGGTTCCTGCTGCATTCATCTTCTAAATGAACCATCATGTCCAGTAGGATCATATTCACTGGTCCTCCATATACCTTCACACAGGGCCCAGAGAGACCTTAATCTATCTCTCTCTCTCCTCCCCCTCTCTTTCACACTCTCTCCTCCTATCTTCCCCTCCTCTTCTCCTCTCTGCTCGTCAGAGCTGCTAATAGAATGGATAACCCGGCGAGGCGAGACAGTGGAGTGCTTAGCCAGGCAGCCAGTGAATGAAGGGTCCATTCCATCACTAAGTTATTATCCACAGGCAGAGTGTTGAGACAGAGAGATGAAACTCTCTGTTAGTCAAGGGAAACGCCTGTTCCACTCCCCTCACCATGATCAATATATGCCACCACTATCTCCTCCATTCCCTCCGCTACTGAAATAGTAATTATACAGGAGCAATGTTGACAATCGATAGCTCAGTCAGGTTGGGTTAAGGTCTGGAGAGCAGGTGTGGGGTGGGGGGGTGGGGGTTTAGTCAGCTACTGAGGTCAACAGCGACACCTTGGAACAAAGGACGTCCTGTCTGTCTGTCTCCTTCCACCTGCTCTACATCCTGTTAAGACGGACATGTTGGAACGCCTGGGTTGCGTCTGAAATGGCACCCTATTCCCTATATAGTGTAATATTTTTGGTATATAGTAGTGCACTATATAGGGGATAGGGTGCCATTTGGGACGCAGACAGTGGTGGACAAGGTAGGCCTTTAGTGTCAATGGAGATGCAGACTACTCACTCTGCAATGCAACCCAGTATGTATCAAACTTGAATAAATGCATGTGACAAAAGATAGTTCCCAGAATCCAGGTAGATCAGAGGTAGATGTGATTGGGTTAAATGTGCTTTCCAATTCATGAGAACTATAAAAACAAAGCCAACATACACTATATATGCAAAAGTATGTGGACACCTCTTCAAATTAGTGGATTCAGCTATTTCAGCCACAGCCGTTGCTGTCCTCAGTTGCAACACTCACTACCAGGTTCCAAACTGCCTCTGGAAGCAACGTCAGCACAATAACTGTTCGTCTGGAGCTTCATGAAATGGATTTCCATGGCCAAGCAGCCGCACACAAGCCTAAGATCACCATGCGCAATGCCAAGCGTCGGCTGGAGTGGTGTAAAGCTCGCCGCCATTGGACTCTGGAGCAGTGGAAACATGTTCTCTGGAGTGATGAATCACGCTTCACCAACTGGCAGTCCGATGGACGAATCTGGGTTTGGCAGATGCCAGGAGAACGCTACCTGCCCGAATGCATAGTGCCAGCTGTAAAGTTTGGTGGAGGAGGAATAATGGTCTGGGGCTGTTTTTCATGGTTCGGGTTAGGCCCCTTAGTTCCAGTGAAGGGAAATCTTAACGCTACAGCATACAATGACATTCAAGACGATTCTGTGCTTCCAACTTTGTGGCAACAGTTTGGCTAAGGCCCTGTTTCAGCATGACAATGCCCCCGTGCACTAAGCGAGGTCCATACATAAATGGTTTGTCGAGTTCGGTGTGGAAGAACTTGACTGGCCTGCACAGAGCCCTGACCTCAACCCCATCGAACACCTTTGGGATGAATTGGAACGCCGACTGCAAGCCAGGCCTAATCGCCCAACATCAGTGCCCGACCTCACTAATGCTCTTGTGGCTGAATGGAAGCAAGTCCCTGCAGCAATGTTCCAACATCTAGTGGAAAGCCTTCCCAGAAGAGTGGAGGCTGTTATAGCCGCAAATGAGGGACCAACTCCATATTACTGCCCAGGATTTTGGAATGAGATGTTCGACGAGCAGGTGTCCACATACGTTTGGTCATGTAGTGTATTTACTCGATGCGCTCACATACAATATGTCTTAAAACCACAGAGCAGAGTGAAGTTAATGTTAATAGATGTTGTATCAGAGCCTAGTGTTGGGCTGCAGCTGTAATCAATAACCAACCGCCTGTAACGTGTCATATCTGTCATCTCATATCTGATCAGTCATCTGGCTTGGGCAGTGTTATGGGGGGACCAACGCCATATTAATGCCCATAATTCTGGAATGAGATGTTCGACGAGCAGGTGTCCACATACTTTTGGTCATGTAGTGTATTATAGTATTACTATAATAGAAAACAGAGTAGAAACGATATTGACATTAGTAAATAAGAGGATAAATACAAACTTGCCTTGTGTTAAAGCATGGTTTTTATCATAGTTTAAGACTGGTAGATAAAGACACTGTGCATTATTCTAGAATGAATTCATCAGCCTTGCCTTGACGTCTCCTTTCTCTTGACAATGCTGAACTTTATAATCCAGAGACAGGGGTCAGGGGGTCACAGCAGAGGGACGAGGGGCCAGAGAAAATCACTCACTCACTGGAGAAAATTCTAACATCCAATTTTCAACTTGATTTATCAGTGTGACGTTCAAACTGATAGGGTGCTGTGATGGGAGGAGGGAGGGAGAGGAGGAAGAGGGAAAGATGGGTGAGGAGGGAGGGAGGGGTGAGGAAGGAGGAGGGGAGCTGTCTCAGAGCTGCATCAAAGGTTTCTCGTTCTGATTTAGCACAGCGGATCAATACAACCCTATACTGTTTCAATTTGAACACTATTGATTTTGTGATGTCGACTCAATACAGGGCACATTCATCATCAGGCAAGCAGAAAGTATGATCCAACATCACACTGCCTTAACACAGCCCTACCACCTACTGGGCTCATCTGGTTAATTCATATAATAGGTAATATGATCGCAGACAGATTTTGTATGTCTCCCAAATGGCATCTATTCCCAATGTAGTGCACTAATTTGGACCAGAGCCAAATGGGTCCTGGTCAAAAGTAGTGCACTATATAGGGAATAGGGTACCATTTGGACGGAGCCATTGGCTTTTCGTTCATGTGCAGTGTCTCCTTGTCACACAGTGTAATGATCTGATGTTATAATGGTGTCTGAACACATCTGAAAATGCATTACGTTACTATTTCAAAATACTACAGTTGTGTAAAAACTTACAACAAAATGTGCACTATAGCCATCAGCAGTAGTTTCAGCTGGCTGAGTATATTAAATATATAATTCTGTTGATAAAACGTTCCACACAGATGATCAATATCCTCTGGCTAGTCTCCAGGCAGAACTTAAGGTTAAAGGAAAAACAATTTCTGTGCAGGCAAGCATTCTCACATACACACGCACGTACGCACGCACGCACGCACAAGCACAAACACACACACACTCATTCTTCAACCAGCGTCACAAATAACAGACAGCCCCTTCAGAATGCTGGAGGGCTTTCTTTTTTACAAGAGCAGCATAAATGAGAAAGTTAATGTAGCATTGAATAAGGCTGAGTTGCTACACTGCCCTGAGCTCATGAACATATTGCATCATTTTTCTTCTCCAGCAGGTCACCATTAAATGGGAATTTGTTGGAAGTTTTTCAGTATCATTTACAATGCTCCCCCGCTCAGCAACCCTTTGTTCCAATACTAATGCTATCCCCGGAGAGAAATTCTATAAATATTTGAATACATAAATCTACAGTAGCAGCCCTCAATTAAATCTTATATGTTTTTCCAAGGGTACTTTACTTATACTATTGTTGGTCTGTTTTATGAATTTCTCTAACAGAACTGCATGGCATATGATCAAACATACAGTAGTATATGCTCAAAATATATACACAATACTCAAACATTTGGTAAGTGGGTGAAGTAAGACATTTAGTTGCATTAACTACTGTAGGTAAGGATATCTATAATACAATGCAATTCCAATTGTAGTTCAATCTGTACTATAGTTTGCATCCAAACGGCACCCTATTCCCTATTCTGGTCACCTATTCTGGTCAAAAGTGATCAAAAGTAGTGCACTATATAATGTATAGCTGCATGGGTAAATAGGGCTCTGGTCAAAAGTAATGCACTATATAGGGAAAAGAGTGCAATTTGGGAGTCAGTACGCACCCATAGATTAATGGTCCAATGATGATAAGTGTGCATCTTTCTGAGGTAACTGCATCTGTTTCCAGGGCTGTGTTTGTCAGGTGGGATGATGCATGTCTAAATCACTAAATCTATATGCCACACAATCCATGCAGAGTACAAGTAGTCTTTAAAACACTCCTCAATCAATCGAATTCTCCTTACAAACTACAGTAAGGTTATTGTATTTTTTCAATAAAGAAATCTGACAACACTGCAGAATTCTTAAAGCACTCAAAACATTTTCTATCGATGTGAGCAAACAACATCCCATTACTGAACATAGTTAACCATCTGTATGTAGATAACATATTTAACCATCTGTATTATGTTTTCAACATCCCAATAAAGAAAGCCAAGCTACTGTTTCAGTGAGAGTAGTCAATTACTGAAAGTTTCTTTCAGTAAGCAAGGCAGGGTTTGACAGGACCTTTGCTGCACTTGCCACTCGCCAGGTCGTCGTTGTAAATACAGAATATCTTGCCTGATATAAAGCTTGTTTTATAAGGAGCTTCCTAACAGATCATAGCCAATGCCATCAACATCTCAATGAACATATATGTCATGTGTCGTCGTGACATTACCAGGTAGTAACATAGAGAGAATAGTGGTAGGGGTCTAAGCACAAAACCTTGAGGAACGCCTAATTCAACTTTGGAGCCCTTAGAGGGTTTTCCACCTAGTTGGACAAATGGATACTGCTCAGATCGGTGGTTTAAGCATCACTATTCAGCACTGGCCCATTTCAACCACTGAGTGTGTGTGTAGTTGTGGGTTCGATTCCCACGGGGGACCAGTATGATTTTTTAAATATATATATATATGTATGCACTCACTAACTGTAAGTCGCTCTGGATAAGAGCGTCTGCTAAATGACTAAAATGTAAAATGTGTGTGTGTGTGTGTGTGTGTGGTGGGAAGCAGAGCTAAGGCTCCAAGGATCTGTAGTTTTAAAGACCCAGGGGAAAGGGGTGGAGGGAATGACTCCGACCATCAACCACCACCAGGTGTTTTGCTGTGTGACTGAGAGGGTTGCTGAGAGACTCGACAACACTCCACACAAACACCTTCTAGTACACACACACACACACACACACACACAAACACACACGTCAGATGCATGCATGTACATACAAGCACACACACAACTCCCCTCCCCCCAACCCCCAGTCTGTGTGACCCGTGGTCGGTCCCGAAGGGGGTTCAGTCTCTTTGACTGTTATTGAGTTAGTTGACCTGGTCCCTGATCCTGGTGGATGTTGGGTAAATGACATTAGCTGGTGGTCCTTCCTTCCTTCCCAGCACTGCACTTTGTGGCTCACAGCCAGGTAATTGTACAGCACAGCTAATACTGGGAGTTCTGTTATCCAGCCTGGCCTTAGCATGGCCAGCCCAGCTCCAGGTAGACTCCGCACTAAACCTTTCACCAGACCCAGTCCGTACTTCTGTGCCAGGCTGCCCCAGGTTCGGTGTTTGTTGGTGAGGACGTAAAGTACAGTTGAAGTCGGAAGTTTACATACACTTAGATTGGAGTCATTAAAACTATTTTTTCAACCACTCCACAAATTTCTTGTTAACAAACTATAGTTTTGACAAGTCGGTTAGGACATCTACTTTGTACATGACACAAGTCATTTTTCCAACAATTGTTTACAGACAGATTATTTCACTGTATCACAATTCCAGTGGGTCAGAAGTTTACATACACTAAATTGACTGTGCCTTTAAACAGCTTGGAAAATTCCAGAAAATGATGTCATGGCTTTAGCAGCTTCTGATAGGCTAATTGCCATGATTTGAGTCAAGTGGAGGTGTACCTGTGGATGTATTTCAAGGCTTACAGTGAGGGAAAAAAGTATTTAGACATGATCAGTCTATAATTGTAATGGTAGGTTTATTTGAACAGTGAGAGACAGAATAACAACAAAAAAATCCAGAAAAACGCATGTCAAAAATGTTATAAATTGATTTGCATTTTAATGAGGGAAATAAGTATTTGACCCCCTCTCAATCAGAAAGATTTCTGGCTCCCAGGTGTCTTTTATACAGGTAACGAGCTGAGATTAGGAACACACTTTTAAAGGGAGTGCTCCTAATCTCAGTTTGTTACCTGTATAAAAGACACCTGTCCACAGAAGCAATCAATCAGATTCCAAACTTTCCACCATGGCCAAGACCAAAGAGCTCTCCAAGGATGTCAGGGACAATATTGTAGACCTACACAAGGATGGAATGGGCTACAAGACCATCGCCAAGCAGCTTGGTGAGAAGATGACAACAGTTGGTGCGATTATTCGCAAATGGAAGAAACACAAAATAACTGTCAATCTACCTCGGCCTGGGGCTCCATGCAAGATCTCACCTCGTGGAGTTGCAATGATCATGAGAACGGTGAGGAATCAGCCCAGAACTACACGGGAGGATCTTGTCAATGATCAAGGCAGCTGGGACCATAGTCACCAAGAAAACAATTGGTAACACACTACGCCGTGAAGGACTGAAATCCTGCAGCGCCTGCAAGGTCTCCCTGCTCAAGAAAGCACATATACATGCCCGTCTGAAGTTTGCCAATGAACATCTGAATGATTCAGAGGAGAACTGGGTGAAAGTGTTGTGGTCAGATGAGACCAAAACCGAGCTCTTTGGCATCAATTCAACTCGCCGTGTTTGGAGGAGGAGGAATGCTGCCTATGACCCCAAGAACACCATCCCCACCGTCAAACATGGAGGTGGAAACATTATGCTTTGGGGGTGTGTTTCTGCTAAGGGGACAGGACAACTTCACCGCATCAAAGGGACCATGGACGGGGCCATGTACAGTCAAATCTTGGGTGAGAACATCCTCCTAACTGACCTAAGACATGGCATTTTTACTAGGATTAAATGTCAGGAATTGTGAAAAACTGAGTTTAAATGTATTCGGCTAAGGTGTATGTAAACTTCCGACTTCAACTGTATATACCCCAGCCACTGCTCTAACCCTACAGCCTAGCCCTATACTCCAGCCCAAGGCCTATCATTCAGCTCAAGGCCTATCCTTCAGACCCAGTCCTAGCAAGACCTATCCTTCAGCCCAAGCTCTATACCTCAGCCCTAGGTCTTACCTCTGTGCCAGGCTGCCCCAGGCTCCATGCTTATTGGTGAGGATGTTGAGGATCTTCTGTTTGAGCTGGTTGGCAGTCACATGGTCTCTGTGTTTGGCAGCGCTGATCAGGTGATCACACATATTTTCCTCCTCCCTCCGATCAGCAGCGTACTGGGCACAGTTAGACTGATGGAGGGAATAAAAGGAGCCATTTTATTATAAACATAGCCATGCTAACACCATGCTAGGCATTCACATTATGCTAACACCATGCTAACATAATGCTAACATCATGTTAGGTGTTAACATTATGCTAAAACCGGGCAGGATCTATCACCAGGATTTGATATTAATTGCACTTTGATTGTATGTACTTTTAATGTAAGGTGTCCTTGAGTGTCTTGAAAGGCATCTGTCAAATACAACCGTCTGTCTGGTGTTAGCATGGTGTTACCATGGCTATGTTATGTTTGTATTAATATGTCCTTGTGTTTCCTCCGTTGCAATCCTGCGAAATTAGATACTACATTCAAACATGTAAATGTGTGTGTGTCCTGCTAGGAAGCTACGCTAAGCGTGCGTTGAGGGAGAAGAAATGAAAACCATTCAATAGATCCACAGAGGATATTATGGTGTGTGTGTGTGTGTGTTTGTGTGCGTGCACGTGTGAGTAGTTATTATAGCCTGTGCTGTCAAGATTAACAGAGCCAATCTCTGCTCCACTACATCAGCAGGGGACGTGTTAGTGAAGAGTGATTAAACACTGTCGCCGTCTGCTAATTTGTCCATTAGAAAGCTTTAATGTCATCTGTTTACATCCGGGTCATAATAAATAATCTGTCCCTATATAAAACTCAACTGTGACTGTGGATGAAGGGCAGGTTGGATAACAAAGAGAAGTAGCCTGTACTGTAGCCTACATGCATAAATGATCATCAACCAGTGTGACATAAATAGATTGAAACCTGGTGTATGTTGATGTGTGATGTTGAAGTGGAGTCAATGACTGCGTACCAAATGGCACTCCATTCCCTTTATAGTACACTAGTTTTAACCAGGGCCCATATGGCTCTGGTAAAAAGTAGTGCACTATATAGGGAATAGGGTGACATTTGGGACGCACCAAGTGATCTCCTGCAGGCAGCGTAGAAGCATCTAAAGGTAATCTAGATTCTAGAGGAGCCAATCAGGATCTGACTTAATCTTCTCCTCGCTAAAATAAGATTGTCTTGCTGCGTCGCCCCGGGGCTGCTCTTTCCTGCTCATATACTAAATCTAATTTGCTAACAGAAGCTGGAAGTTAATTGAATTTCCGGCCCTATATTTGAATTGTGTCAGATATTATACCTCAACATATTCTTCAAATGGCAGATAACTCAATCTCTGCTTGTCATCTCACGTTACCATGTGACAAATATCAAACCTTATTTATCACTTCACAGGATATGAGGCTGCTGCCCTGACTCCAACCTAATGTAAAAATGTCTATCTGTCTGGGGATGGAGGGTAGGGGGATGGAGGGTAGGGGGAGGGAGGGAGGGGTTGTGATGGGTAATAAAGTAGACACAGTGCTGGATGAAAAGTGTAGACTGTCTAGAGTTGTCAGACAGAGGGGATGAGGCCAGAGGAGGGATGAGGGCCAGGTAATCTGGGTGTTTCCCAAATGTCACCGTACGGGCCCTGGTCAAAAGTAGTGCACTATACAGTGAATAGGGTGCCCTTTGAGATGCAGCCTCCCTCTCTCCAGGTGACATGGCATATCTATCTGTCTCCTCCAGTTTATCTAGCAGGTCAAGGAGCCTCTAGCAGAGGACTACAGGATATCTAACAGCTACTTGAGGAGGGCTGCTGCCCCAAGATAAGAAACCCATCACTCCTCACATGTACAAGCTACTAACAGAGGTGGCAGAAGGGTCTGTGTGTGTGTGTGTTCGTGTGTGTGCATGTGCATGTTTGTGTACTTGGGTATGACACTTCCTATATGACTAGTAACATTGTTTCATCCCACTCCTCAACTTTTCTTGATGATAATTAATGAAAGTGAGAGAGAGAGAGAGAGAGAGAGAGAGAGAGAGAGAGAGAGAGAGAGAGAGAGAGAGAGAAAGCGCGTGAGAAGGAGAGAGAGAGCAGCTCTACCTGCTGTCTAAAAGAGGCATGACATTCCTCTGAACAGAGCACCTCCCTGAGCTCAGAAAGCTGCTCCTCTCTCCTCTCCACTACTGTATGGTCCTAAAACCTTCTGAGGCTTCCTTACATTTAATAAATAATTAATCAGACACAGAAAGTGGCATTACTAAAGACTGATTGCGCCCCAAATAGCATCCTATTCCCTATATGGTGCACTACTTTGCCCAGAGCCTATTGGGTACTGATCAAAAGTAGCACACTATAAAGAGAATAGGGTGCCATTTGGGATGCAGATACTGTCTAATTACTGCAGACAACCTCTAATTCCTACAGAAATCAATAATAAGAGTGTTGGTGTTCTGATGCTTTGTAGTGAGAACAGGCAGTGTGTTTGATATGTGGGGTAAGTACTGTCTCTGGGGTAGACTCATTACACTGTTGGATGGGATTAAAGCCAATAAGACCAGATATTAATATAGCTGGCATATCATTCAGTCTTCTTATTAATATTGCTAGCAGGCTGGTTATTATAATCCCTTAGAGTGGCCTAATGGTAGGACAATAATCCTCCTGGGGACTATAGGTGTACTGAGCTGCTGCTAATCCAGTACTATTCTCTCACAGACCCGGGCTGCCTCCCAAATGCCACACTATTTCTATGGGCCCTGGTCAAAAGTAGTGCACTATGTAGGGAATAGGGTGCCATTTGGGACGCACATTGAAGTCTGTCACTCCAGAGCAGGGACTAGGAAGGCTGCTGTAGTCAGTTGACTAGATTAGATAAGGTACTATCTGTACTGTAGGCCTACTATATATATATGTACTGTACCTCAAACTCAGCGTGTTTATGGACGTCTTCTGCTCTCTGTCTGTTGAGGATGAACTCTGCCTCGTTGGCAACACGCACGATGTGGTCCTTCATAGCATGACACAGCAATCTGGAACAGACAGGCAGAATACTAGTGAGTCAGTCAGTTAACACAACTATGTGGTCCTTCATAGCATGACACAACAACCTGAAACACACAGACACATAGACAGACACCCCCCCACACACACCCCTCCCTTCCGAACCTCCAACCTCATCTCCATCTCCCTGACGTCTCTGGCCCCGATCGCCTCCTCTCCTTCCATGGCTGACTGACTCCTCATTCTCCCTGGCGTACACTCTACCTGCTTCTGCCCACGCTTCAATCTTTTAAATAATTGAAAACACCCAGGCTACTATGTGGAGATTATATGCCATTTTACACCCAATTAGGTCTGCTTTGTTTTAATTACAGAGCTTCTGATACCCTCTTCTACATCCCAAAAGGCAACCTATTTCCATTATAGTGCACTACATAGGTAATAGGGTGCCATTTGGGACAGCTCAGGTGTCCACAGTACTGAGATAGTGGTAGTGTAGGAGAGATGAGATCTGCCAGCAGCACCCTGGACAGCGCCGTGTGACAGAGTGGTAGAGTGATAGAGAGGCGGTGTAGCAGAACGGCCAGGCCACAACTGAGTAAGGCTCTTTATCAACAGGGGGCCAAGGGAGGTGCCAGGGAGGGCTAGGACTGGGCTGGGTTGGGCACAGTGAGGCTGCACTGGGGTATAGGGCTGGGGCTTGGGTATAGGACCTGGGGCATAAGGCTGAGGCTGGGCAGTTTGGATGTAAGAGGGTTACACAGATGGGTCACCAGATGGACTTGGAGGCTGATCTATTCTATAACACCCTGCCTGATCTGAGCCTGCCACACTCACAGAGAGGGGGTGGGGAATACACAGATAGAGGGGATACACTATTGTGTTTTTTTTTTTTTTTCTGGGGGAATGGATCAGCTTAATATTGCAGATAGATTGTATCTTCTATCAATGTAATTGTCTGCATCACTTCCAATCCCCCATGTTTTTGTTATATATATATACTCCCCTTTATTACTTTTCAACCCACCATCCTTTCCCTACTTGGAGTAAATTAGTGAACAACAATGCCCAGGCCTCTACTTCCGGTCTATACTTACTATCTACACCTTATGGACAGAGTTAATTTTACAATAATTATATTATATAAATATATATATATATTTTTTTTTTTGCTCCTGAACTTCTTCTACTCTCAACCTCTCCGATCATTTTCATGATGTCCATCCGGTTTGCTTCTATATGCCATATCTTTCTAACTGTGCTCTTTCCCAAAAGCTCCCAACATACAACCTATATACTTATTATGGACACAGTATGCTTACATTATTAGCTATCTTTGTTATTATTTGTTGTTATTTGTTATAAGTCCCATCCTTCAACTCTATTCAATACCTCCCATCTATCTCTTAACACCATCCATATAGGATTTCTATTTGCCATATATATTTCAACCGTACTGTGATGTTTTACAAAAGTTCTGAACCTTTCTATTCTCATTGCTTCTACAGATTGTGAATTAAAAATAAACATTTTTGCTAAAAGTATTATTATATTATTGATTGATTGACTATGACTTTTCAGATCACCCAGTAATGCTATCTGCAAGGTTAGCTCCAGGTAAATATTGCAATCCTTTAGCCATTCCCCGGACCTGTGTCCAAAAACAAGCTACAAATGGACAGAACCAAAACAAATGATCTAATGATTCTGTCTCTTCACAGCAAAATCTGCAGAGCTGGGAAGATTGTATCCCCCATATAAATAACATTCTATTGGTAGCAAGAATTTTATATAATAATTTAAATTGAAAGATTCTAATTTTTGAATCCGGTGTCGTTTTGCGTGTCAGTTCATAAACACTATGCCATGGGATCGGTACGTCAAAGATCTCTTCCCAACTATTTTGCAATCTATATGGGACGGCTGTCAATCCTTTGGTCCTTAAGTGAAACTGATATACTTTTTTATTTATCACAAGGCCGACAGACAAGTTCCTTACTTTCTCCCCTTCCACTTTCCTCTTCCACTTTTGCGGTAAGGCTGCAATTATTTGGTTGTAATTTTGGGTAGAGCAGACATTTCCATATGTTTTTGTTAGCTGCATGTGCAACATAACATTCTGTCAAAAAATAAAGGTTTTTTGTCAATTAGTATATTTGAATTTAACCACAATATTTGTTGCATTATTTGTTCTGTCGTTTCTGGAGGATTAAATTGAAATTGCAACCAACTTTCTATGGCTTGTTTTAGAAATAGTGATATTTGGGAGATTATTTCCTTTTCAAATAACTGAAAGTGAGAGGTTGTAATCTGAATAAAGGGAAAAAGGCCTTTCTTGAACATTGGGTGAGACAATCTTACTAATTTGCTTGAGAACCAGTTTGGATATAAGTATAACTTTTGTATGACTGAAGCTTTTAGTGATAGGTCTAATGCTTTAATATTTAATAATTTCTGTCCTCCGAATTCATATTCATTATATAAATATGCCCTTTTAATTTTGTCTGGCTTGCCGTTCCAAATAAAATTGAATATTTTTTTCTCATATAATTTAAAAAACTGTTCGCTAGGCGTAGGCAAGACCATAAGCAAATAGGTAAACTGGGATAATACTAAAGAGTTAATCAGGGTGATTTTTCCACAAATTGACAGGTATTTTCCTTTCCATGGTAGTAAGATCTTATCTATTTTTGCTAACTTTCTATTAAAATGTACTGAAGTGAGATCATTTATTTCCTTTGGGATATGTATTCCGAGTATATCCACATCACCATCAGACCATTTTATTGGTAAACTACATGGTAATGTAAAATTTTTATTTTTTAGTGATCCAATACGTAATATAGTACATTTGTCATAATTTGGTTGTAATCCAGAGAGGTTAGAAAATGTATCTAGATCCTCTATGAGGCTGTGGAGGGATTCTAGTTGTGGATTTAAAAGAAAACATGAATCATCAGCGTACAATGACACCTTTGTTTTTAAGCCCTGTATTTCTAATCCTCTGATATTATTATTGGATCTGATTTTAATAGCTAACATCTCGATGGCCACAATAAATAGATATGCCGATAGTGGACAACCTTGTTTCACTCCTCTTGACAGTTTAAAACTTTCTGAGAAATAGCCATTATTTACTATTTTACACCTAGGGTTACTATACATGGTTTTGACCCATTTTATAAGAGATTCTCCAAAATTGAAATGCTCCAGGCATTTATATATAAACCCCAGTCGAACTTTATCAAATGCCTTTTCGAAGTCTGCTATGAATAGCAGGCCTGGTTTCCCATATTTTCCATAGTGTTCTATTGTTTCCAATACTTGCCTTATATTATCTCCAATGTATCTTCCATGTAAAAAACCTGTCTGATTAGAATGAATAATATCCGACAATACCTTTTTAATTCTATGCGCTATACATTTTGCTAGGATTTTTGTATCACAACACTGAAGTGTAAGGGGCCTCCAATTTTGTAAATGGACTGGATCTTTATATTTTCCACTTGTATCCTGTTTCAGTAATAATGAGATCAGACCTTCTTCTTGAGTGTCAGATAATCTACCATTTACATAGGAGTGGTTAAAACATGCTAATAACGGTCCTCTTAGTATATCAAAAAAGGTTTGGTATACCTCGACTGCTATTGTGTTGATATTGTTACATCACTCTGTCACACCAATTTTATTTACCTTAACCCCTATAGAGCACAAAAAGTCTAACATGCTGCACTACACAGAACAGCACCACACACCGGCAGTGCTGCCACTGAACCGAACAACCTGCTCAGAGCTGGTGTGTGTGTGTGTGTGGTGTGTGGTGTGTGGTGTGTGGTGTGTGTGAGTACCGTAAATCCACAAAAGTTCCCACAAGGATAGTAAAACAAGGAATATTCTCCCTCGTGGGGACATTTCCCATGTCCCCACGAGGACAAGGGCTATTTTAAGTTTAGGGGTTAGGTTTAGGGTTTGGGTTAGGGTTACAATTAGTGTTAGGGGTTAGGGTTAGGAGTTAGGGTTAGGTTCAGGGTTAGGGTTAAGGAAAATAGGATTTTGAATGGAAATACATTTTAGGTCCCCACAAGGATAGTAAAACATATGGTGTGTGTGTGCGGGTGCGTGCGAGCGTGTGAATATGATACCTACCTTCCCTCATTGATGAGCTCGATGAAGGCGAGGCCGGCATTTTTCTGGATCGAGTTCTGCCACTCCTGAGACAGAAGGAGGAGGAGAAGAGGAGAGGAAGAACGTTGGATAGTTAGTTACTTATACTGGCTCTGTGCCTGTATGTCGCAGACAAAGCCTTCCACAGGGTTGAGTGGGGTTACCTTTTCAAGACGCTGGAGAGATTCAGCTTTGGCAAAAACTTTTTTACTTGGATTAGGATACTATATTCTTCTCTGATAGCTTGTGTGTATACTAACAACTCCTACTTCAAATTCAGAGACAGGGCTGTCTGCTCTCGCCTTTGCTATTCTAACTCAGTCTGTAAACAGTTAAAGACGTAAAAACCCAGAGCTCATTACATTCTAATCAGCGCTACTAGGCGATGGCTATAAAAACATATCAATGGGCTAATTTTCAATAAAAATCATAGGGAGGCAATAAAGTAACAATAACATAGTAATAAAAAAACGATTATGGAACACTTTGCCCTGAAAGCTTCACAAATCAGAAAAATATTTCCAAAACCAAAAAAACATGTACAATAAAAACAGCAATGCTATAAAATGCTACAGGGTCTCTGAGAAACACATGGATCTATCTGCATGGCCAGTCTCCGCTGCAATTCAAATGGGCATCGCATATTGAAGTAAGGAAACAAAGAAGGCATTAAGGTCGTTGAATCCTTTCAAAGAGAAGCGCTGGCTATAAAAAGCCGAATCTCTGCCCTGCATGTGTGAGCGTGCCTCCTTTCTTCAGATGCATCCCAAATGGCATGCTATGCCCTACTTTTGAGCAGAGCCCTATGGACCCTAGTCAAAAGTAGTGCACTAAATAAGGAATAGGGTGGCATTTGGGATGAGACCTTCCTCTGTGAACAGATCGGTAAACACAGGAGAGATGTAATTGGGGATGAAACTGTATCCTCAGCCTTAAATACAGCCATTTCCTCCGTTTGCACACTGACAGATGACTGAGGATAGGAGAGCCATCTACTGCAGTGTGGAGCCGGAGCCTAGAGCGGCTGCAGCCCCGGGGCCACGGCACTCCCCACCCTCTCACCATCACCATCACTACCCGGTCTGGGAATGATTAAAAAGCCGTTTGGGAGCGGAGGAGAGAAAGAGCGGAGGAGAGGAGAGGGCCTTGCACTGTGGGAACCTGGGCTCTCTGCTCACTCACTGAGGAGCAAATGGAAGGGAAAACAGAGGAGACCACAGTTCAAAATAGAAAGAGAAAAAAAGAGAAGGAATATAAAAGGGGAAAAGGTTCCCAGTTTTCAATGCTAGCCAAGTGTCAGGTATAAAACCAACTGAATCTCACGCATAGAAGAGGCTAACAAATGAGATTCTTCATCTCAGAAATGGTAATAAAATCCAGACGGCCTATTGGAACAGAGGGTGATGCTCTTTAGTTATTTGTAGCAGAAGAGTAAGACTGGAAAACAAACATATTGTTTGGGATGTAAGAGTCAAAGGACTTTGGGATTAAAAGTTGTGAATGCAGATTGCCATTGACTAAATAGTGTATGGTAGCATGTTAGTGCCATAGTTGCTGTAGTATGTGACAGACTGGACCAGGCTAGAGAGCACAGTTCCACCTCACATTACGTTACGTTAAGTGAGAGAGACAGTGCTGATATGCTGGGCATCTGATCTCCACATCTCTCTCTCTCTCTGCTACAGTATCCGCTCTACAATAGGCTGTTACTGATTTGGACAGGGCTCATGTTCGGCCAGTCTTCTGAGGATCTGCACGCACCACACTCACGTGACAAAAATAAACACGGAAATCAAAGCAGATGTGTCTCGTGCAGCGCCAGGACAGTGACATCAGGTAGGAGGGGGAAAACTCAGCCTGAACTGATGGGATCTTCTATCTTGTCTAGCTGAGTTACAGTACAGTAAACTCTCTGGTTACCGTTACAGTGGGATGGAGCTTCAGATGTTTACTTCCCCTACTGGTTTTTTCTTCTTCTGCGCAGCAGGGCTCCAAAGGGGCTGTGCTGTGATGGCAGGGATTTCGGGAAAGCCCATTGTTGCCTGTTTGAAGGAAATTAGGCCTGACATGCTTCTCCAGGAGGAAGTAATATGATCCTTCATGTAGATGCAGAGAAACAGAACCCAGAACTTCTGTCTATGGGCTGACCTGCAGAACCTCTGTCTATGGGCTGACCTGCAGAACCTCTGTCTATGGGCTGACCTGCAGAACCTCTGTCTATGGGCAGACCTGTAGAACCTCTGTCTATGGGCAGACCTGTAGAACCTCTGTCGATGGGCAGACCTGTAGAACCTCTGGTTATGGGCTGACCTGCAACAGAACCCAGAACATCTAGCTATGGGCTGACCTGCAGCCAGGGGAGGGGGCGTGGCTCAGGAGCTCAGATAAGAAAAGCTGACTATCTGTGGTGTCTGGGAGTGTTTCACCTTGGAAAATTATCCTATTGGTTAAGGGGTCCTGAATTTCATAGTTTTAAATTGTTTGTTACACACAAGCCTCTTGTTCCTCTGCAGCCCTCCATACTCCCAGACGTCAGTAGGCGACAGGCAGACAGCAGTATTGTGGCGTCTCAATCCAGGCTGTCAGAGCGAGGCTGTAGTCTTTTATCTGCTCTGCTCTCCACATCTGGACGCTCTCTGTCAGTAAATCTCCCAGGCTCCACTGCAGATCCCCTGTGTGTTTAAGCTGTTACAAGAAACAGAGCTGTTTGACCTTTTCATTCACCAGGCTGTCTGTGAAGACACACAGAGTCTGCTGCCTGTCCAAGCCCCATACAGCCTCAGCCTCAGCCCCAGCCCCATACAGCCTTGTCCTAGCCCCATACAGCCCCAGCCCCATACAGCCCTGTCCTAGCCCCATTCAGCCTTGTCCTAGCCCCATACAGCCTTGTCCTAGCCCCATACAGCCTTGTCCTAGCCCCATACAGCCTTGTCCTAGCCCCATGCAGCCTTGTCCTAACCCCATGCAGCCTTGTCCCAGCACCATACAGCCTTGTCCTAGCCCCATACAGCCTTGTACTAGCCCCATACAGACTTGTCTTAACCTCATACAGGAAAGTCACTACTGATGGAATCAGATCAGGAATAACGAGTTCCACTGTGCCCATCCCTGCCAGTGCTGCTGGATAAAGCTGTGGTTCCAACTCAGGCCAAGCAGATTCACTTTCAGCCTCTCTGACTGGTCGATATCTCAGGCTGGGTTTCATTCCAGGAGAACTCTAATGGCAGAAACTATTGGAGCCGCAGTAATACTATCTGTGTCGGGGGTGGGGGGAATATGTGGGGTGGGTGACTGTGTGAGGGGGGTACACGGCTCGCTGACACTCCCAGACCTCAGTAAATCCAGGAGCTGGGAAGAGAAGGTAGACATCCCAGAGCCACAGTGCTAGGTTAGCCTCCAGAAAGACAGACAGACAGCCAGAAGAGAGTAAGACGAAGGGAACATTCCCTCAGAAACTTCAAAAGAACAGCAGTAACAGCATGATTCACTACTGCAAGGCTCGGGTGGTTGTGTGAGTAGAGAGAGAGGAATGCTCCTTAATCTCATCCCTCTAATAACAAATGCATGGATATGTATGGGAGCTGACGGGCTGACTGGCTCCATACTGCAGGATTGGCCGGCTGCGTCGCTGCAGGGGCTCTGGGCTCTGGACACTGTGCCTCCTACTGCAGCCTCCATCCCTGCAGACTGGATACTCAGAGAGAGAGGCACCACCTAATGCCTTCCTTATGGACTGACTGACTGGCCCTGCAGACAGAAGGTATGTTAACTATCTCCTGTTCTAACTGCTACATTGGGACTATGACCCTTTGAGACATAAGAGGCTTAACCAATTATTTATATATACACTAGATGACTGATAGGGGGCGATGTCTTGGCACTCCCCCTCCATTGTAAAAAGTATTTTGGAAGCTCTAGAGATGCATTTATTAATGTCTTCATTCATTTTTGCCCCATTTTTTATATTTCAGACACCTTAATGCATACTTTTTAATTATATTATGTGAGCTAAACATAAAAATGTAAAATTAAAAATATATTAAAACAATTCCTTAAAGTATACTTTTTTATTGCTAATGTTACTGTCCCCAATACAAAAAAAATTATACTTAAATACATATAATTTTGTCCTTGAAACATTTATTTGAAATACTGTAGAATTCCATTCATTCCTATGGAGGACTGCTCCTACTGGGGAGTGCCAATATGGCCGACCGGTGGCTTCAAAGCCTCTCAATGGCCAATACATAGGATCAGCAATCCAGGGTTTACATACAGTTCCTTCAGAAAGTATTCACACCCCTTTACTTTTTCCACATTTTGTTGTGTTACAGCCTACAAAGATACAGGCGTCCTTCCTTACTCAGTTGCCAGAAGGTAAGGAAACTGCTCAGGGATTTCACCATGAGGCCAATGGTGATTTTAAAACAGTTACAGAGTTTAATAGTTGTGATATGAGAAAACTGAGGATGGATCAACAACATTGTATTTACTCCACAATACTAACCTAAATTACAGAGTGAAAACAAGGAAGCCTGTTTGCAACAAGGAACTTAACTTTTTGTCCTGAATACAAAGCGTTATGTTTGGAGCAAATCAAACACAACACATCACTGAGTACCACTCTTCATATTTTCAAGCATGGTGGTGGCTGCATCATGTTATGGGTATGCTTGTCATCAGCAAGGACTAGGGAGTTTTTTAGGATAAAAAGAAATGGAATACAGCTATAAGCACAGGCAAATTATAGAGGAAAACCTGGTTCAGTCTGCTTTCCAACAGAAACTGGGAGACAAATTCACCTTTCAGCAGGACAACAACCTAAAACACAAGGCCAAATCTACACTGGAGTTACTTACCAAGTTGACATTGAATGTTCCTGAGTGGCCTAGTTACAATTTTGACTTAAATTGGCTTGAAATCTATGGCAAGACATGAAAATGGCTGTCTAGCAATGATACAAAATCAAGAGCTTGAAGAATTTAAAAAAGAATAATGGGCAAATATTGTACCATCCAGGTTTGCAAAGCTCTTCCAGACTTGTCCAAAAAGACTCACAGCTGTAATCGCCGCCAAAGGTGCTTCTACAAAGTATTTGTCATTATGGGGTATTGTGTGTAGATGGGCGAGTAAAAAAAAGATTTAATCCATTTTGAATTCAGGTTATAACACAACAAAATGTGGAATAAGACAAGGGGTATGAATACTTTCTGAAGGCACTGTACACCATTGGGCTTAACTAGAGGAGGTGATCAGTCCCACACAGCTTTACATGAGGTGAAGCTGATTCACTATGAGGACAGAAAGAAGATAAGGGGACAGGGAGGAGATAAGGAGACAGATAGAAGGTAAAGGGAGAGGTAGGCGGTAAGGGGAGAGGGAGGAGGTAAGGGGACAGGGAGGAGATAAGGGGAGAGGGAGGAGATAAGGGGAGAGGGAGGAGGTAAGGGGAGAGGGAGGAGGTAAGGGGACAGGGAGGAGATAAGGGGAGAGGGAGGAGGTAAGGGGACAGGGAGGAGATAAGGGGACAGGGAGGAGATAAGGGGACAGGGAGGAGGTAAGGGGACAGGGAGGAGGTAAGGGGACAGGGAGGAGATAAGGGGACAGGGAGGAGATAAGGGGACAGGGAGGAGATAAGGGGACAGGGAGGAGGTAAGGGGACAGGGAGGAGATAAGGGGACAGGGAGGAGATAAGGGGACAGGGAGGAGGTAAGGGGACAGGGAGGAGATAAGGGGACAGGGAGGAGATAAGGGGACAGGGAGGAGGTAAGGGGACAGGGAGGAGATGAGGAGATAAGGGGACAGGGAGGAGGTAAGGGGACAGGGAGGAGGTAAGGGGACAGGGAGGAGATAAGGGGACAGGGAGGAGGTAAGGGGACAGGGAGGAGGTAAGGGGACAGGGAGGAGGTAAGGGGACAGGGAGGAGATAAGGGGACAGGGAGGAGGTAAGGGGACAGGGAGGAGATAAGGGGTCAGGGAGGAGATAAGGGGACAGGGAGGAGATAAGGGGACAGGGAGGAGGTAAGGGGACAGGGAGGAGATAAGGGGTCAGGGAGGAGATAAGGGGACAGGGAGGAGGTAAGGGGACAGGGAGGAGATAAGGGGTCAGGGAGGAGATAAGGGGACAGGGAGGAGATAAGGGGACAGGGAGGAGATAAGGGGAGAGGGTGGTGGTGAGAACTTATAATGGTATAATCACAGAGGCGTCGTTCCACGAACTGAGTCCCTTTCGGTACTATAACTTGATGGAAAAAAAGTACTTTTGATTTCACCTAATTTTAACATTGTCATGAAGAGCACATGTTCAAATTAATAAAAAACATGTTTTACCATCTCAAGAGGTTAAATAAATAAAATACTATAGTTAGTGCCTATTAAGTACAAAATAAAGTAACAGGGTTGACCTTTACAGGGTTGACGACTTCATCTTAAATCAGCCATAAATCCCCTTGTGACAGGGGGAATTGTTGTGTGCAACACGGAGGGGAAATTGAATGCAAGCTTCACATTTTTTTTAAAATTGATAAAACATTTATAGCCTGTCTATCTATGGGTAACAGGGTTGACGTGTTATGCTCGACCCACTCAGTTTTCACCCTGAAAACACCACAAAATGGCCAAATAAAGTAGAACCAGTTTAACCACTACGATTAATGATTACACTATGACTATTAGATGTTCAATGTTTCTTTTGAAAAAAATAGAAATAGTTTTAACATATTAAAGCAAGAGTTCAGTTCATGTCACCGGGTTGACCTTAAAATGAGGGAAAGGTTTTTGTTTTTTTCTTAAAATGAATCACTAATCACATTAAATAAATAATAATCTTCAGAAATGACTGTCAAAGCAACAAAATAACTAGGGCTTTACAATGATGATGAAAACTTGGAGACATTTTGGGGTTCAGTGGGTTAAAATCTTGCTAGAAATCACAGAGGGAATTTTGGCACAGATTTATTGAGTTTTCAATGTGGTCTATATTAAAAGGGCACTTCATTTAACATAACAGGCTTTTAAAATGGAATATTGGTGCACAATCTCTACTTAAAAAGGGATGCAAAAGGGACTCATTTCGTGGAACGACCCAGAGACCTGGAGCTGGAAGCAGCCTCATCTTTATAGTCCATCACAGGGAGGAGAGGAGAGATTTGGAGGCAAGAAGGAGACAAAAAATAAGGCGGAAGAGATAGAGACGAGAGAAGGGAGGGAGTGGGGGGAAGAGAGGGATGTGTGAGGAGGAAGGAAGAAGCAGAGAGGGAGAGAAAATGAGGGAGATGTGAGGAGAAAGAGAGAATCTCACCTGAGAGCAGAGCAGCATGACTAGTTCCACTACAGAGGTGCTGGACTTCATACACACCAGACCTGGCGGGGCAGACAGGACAGGGCAGGACGGGACAGAGGGTTAGAAGCAGAGTTGTCATACAACACACAGGACAGTCTTACTTGGCTCAACAGTTCCTAGTGCCTTCATATACAGTTGAAGTCGGAAGTTTACATACATTTAGGTTGGAGTCATTAAAACTCGGTTTTCAACCACTCCACAAATGTCTTGTTAACAAACTATAGTTTTGGCAAGTCGGTTAGGACATCTACTTTGTGCATGACACAAGTAATTTTTCCAACAATTGTTTACAGACAGATTATGTCACTTATAATTCACTGTATCACAATTCTAGTGGGTCAGAAGTTTACATACACTAAGTTGACTGTGCCTTTAAACAGCTTGGAAAATTCCGGAAAATGATGTCATGGCTTTAGAAGCTTCTGATAGGCAAATTTACATAATTTGAGTCAATTGGAGGTGTACCTGAGGATGTATTTCAAGGCCTACCTTCAAACACAGTGCCTCTTTGCTTGACATCATGGGAAAATTAAAAGAAATCAGCCAAGACCTCAGAAAAAAAATTGTAGACCTCCACAGGTCTGGTTCATCCTTGGGAGCAATTTCCAAACACCTGAAGGTACCATGTTCATCTGTACAAACAATAGTACGCAAGTATAAACACCATGGGACCACGCAGCTGTCATACCACTCAGGAAGGAGACGCATTCTGTCTCCTAGAGATGAACGTACTTTGGTGCTGTGACGTCACGAGAGGCTACACAGCTTTCAGCGGGATTGCTCAAGTAGTGCAAGGAGACAAGGTTCAAACAAAACAAGGATTTTATTATAGGTCTTGGGAAATTAACGAAAATATAACAAAATTCTGTTCTCTTGTGGCTCTTTAAGGGTTAACAGTTCAGGGATGTCTCTTTCACATCCAGAATCATAATTCTCACTCGCTCAGATAACTTTTCCCCAGCCTTACTGTAGTCCACGTTGCAGCTAGTGGCCAACCCAGCAAAAAGTCCTTCCAAATGTCTCTCACGTATTTCCACAGGTGCATATATCCAAAGGTGAGTATTTCCCAAAGGTAAGTATCTCCAAATCCTTATATTCCTCATGGAAGTGGACGTGCAGCACTCTTGTCCTCCAGAGAGCCCAGGTTGGAGACTGTGTCTCTTCACCCCCCACACACTCCCCTCAGTGTGTCTCTTCCCTTCCCAAACCTTCAGCTCATCAGCTCCTCATTTGTTTCAGCTGCGTGGGAAGATTGGCCATAGAGGGGTGGAGTTCCCGACCATACCAGCAGATGGAGCCATAGCTGTCTGGGTTTGCAGCCACCTCAGGGGGATGTAACGTCCCTCCAGGACACAGCCTCTCGTGACATCACACATCCCCCTCCTCGGGACCGACGTCCTCGTCGGGTAAAGGCAGCGAAGAAGGCATCACGCCGGGAGAGGGCGTCCGCATTGCCGTGGTGCTTGCCAGCCCTGTGGACAACAGAAAAGTTAAACGGTTGCAAGCTCAAAAACCATCTGGTTACTCTACTGTTTGATTCCTTGTTCTTGGCCATCCACTGCAGAGGGGCGTGATCAGATACCACCATGAAACGTCGGCCCAGGAGATAGAACCGAAGGGACTCCAGGGCCCAGACTACAGCCAGACATTCTTTCTCCACCGTTGAATAGTTCTTCTCTCTTGGAAGTAACTTTCTGCTTAGGTAGAGAATGGGATGTTCTTCACCGTCATGTGCCTGGGTGAGGACAGCACCCAGACCCACCTCCGAAGCATCCGCTTGGACAATGAATTCCTTCTTGAAGTCTGGTGCTACCAGGATCGGACTGGAGCAGAGTGCTCGCTTCCAGGTTGAGGAAAGCCGCCTCCGCCGCAGGGTTCCACTTCACCATTCGTGAGTGGCGTTTGGTCGTCAGCTCCGTCAACGGTGCAGCTATGGTAGCAAAATCTGCAATAAAGCGTCTATAGTAGCCAGCGAGGCCCAAAAATGACCTTACTTGCTTCTTGGTGATGGGCTGCGGCCAGTCCTGTATGGCCCGCAGTTTGGCTTCCTGTGGTTTGACCAACCCCCGCCCAATGGTGTACCCCAGGTAGTTTGTCTCACTGAAGGCCAGCTTGCACTTCTT
The DNA here is from genome assembly GCF_020615455.1 of Coregonus clupeaformis. Taxonomy (NCBI): domain Eukaryota; kingdom Metazoa; phylum Chordata; class Actinopteri; order Salmoniformes; family Salmonidae; genus Coregonus; species Coregonus clupeaformis. The sequence goes on from NC_059197.1 coordinate 36,611,901, forward strand.
CGGGTTTGCCGTGAGCCCTGCTTCCCTGAGCGAATCCAGCACCGCTTGTACCCGGGGTATGTGGCTGGCCCAATCCGGACTTTGTATAACAACATCATCCAAATAAGCCGCTGCGTACTCTTGTGGGGGCGCAAGGACTCGATCCATCAGGCGTTGGAACGTGGCAGGTGCCCCGTGGAGACCAAACGGAAGTCGGGTATACTGGTAGAGCCCCTCCGGGGTGGCAAAGGCTGTCTTCTCCTTAGACGCCGGGGTCAGGGGCACCTGCCAGTAGCCTTTTGTGAGATCAAGAGTGGTTAGGAAACGAGCATGCCCCCAAGGAGTCTATTAAATCATCGACACGAGGCATTGGGTATGCATCAAATTCAGACACTTCATTCAACTTTCGATAGTCATTACAAAATCGTACTGAACCGTCTGGCTTGGGAACTAGTACGATGGGACTTGCCCAGGCACTGTGGGACTCTTCGATTACTCCCAACTCCCGCATCTTCCTTACCTCCTTCTGTATAACCACTTTACGAGCCTCTGGCACGCGGTACGGGCGCTGGTTTACCGTTCGGCCAGGCATGGTGCGGATCTCATGTTGGACCACCTCTGTGTGACCGGGAAGGGAGGAGAAGACATCCTGGTTCTGCTCCACGAGTTCCAGGGCCATCTGTCGTTGATGTGGGGACAGATTTGGACCCAGCTGAACCTCTTCTCGCGCCGGTTCCTTGGTCTCTGTGGGGGGGTAGACAGCTGAACAGCGCCTCTCTGGCGTGCCACTTCTTTAAAAGGTTAACATGATAAATCTGCTCAGTTTTCCTTTTATCTGGTTGCCTCACCTTGTAGTTTACTTCTCCCATGCGTTCAATGACCTCATATGGTCCTTGCCAGGTTGCCAGGAATTTACACTCAACGGTTGGCACCAGGACCAGCACTCTGTCCCCCGGCTTAAACTCCCTGGGTTGAGCAGATCTGTTGTAGGAGGCTTGCTGTTGCCGCTGACTGGCCTCCAGGTGTTCCCGCATCATGGGATAGATGGCCTTCATTCTCTCCCTCATAGCCCCGACATGGTCGATCAGTGTCCGCTGTTGGCATGGCTGCTCCTCCCAGGCCTCCTTGGCGATGTCGAGCAGTCCTCTGGGTCTGTAGGAAAGCAAGAGCTCAAAGGGTGAAAAACCAGTAGAAGACTGAGGTACCTCTCTCACCGCAAATAATATGTAGGGTAACAGCTGATCCCAGTTGCGCCCATCTTCCCCTACCGCTTTCCGCAGCATGGATTTTAGTGTTTTGTTAAAACGTTCGACTAGGCCATCTGTCTGGGGGTGGTAGACCGAGGTTCTCAGCTGTTTGATTTTCAGTAAAGCACAGAGTTCTTTCATCACTCTGGACATGAATGGAGTCCCTTGGTCCGTCAATATCTCTTTTGGGATTCCCAGACTAGTTGAGAGACGGAACAACTCCTTGGCGATTTGTCTGGATGTAGCCTTCCTCAGCGGAATGGCCTCCGGGTACCGGGATGCATAGTCCAGAATGACCAGAATGTATTGATGTCCCCTGGAACTTTTCGGTAAGGGCCCGACTATGTCTAATCCAATCCTCTCAAAAGGAGTTTCGATAATGGGCAAGGGAATGAGCGGGTTTCTATATGTGGGCTTTGGCGCAACCTGCTGACACTCAGGGCAACTACGGCAGTAGTTCTCTATCTCTTTGTGTACTCCTGGCCAAAAGAAACGTTGCATGATTCTTTCCTTAGTCTTCTCTACCCCCAAGTGGGCCCCTAGCGGGTGTGTGTGTGCTAGGTTGAGTACTGTGGCCCGATAGGGCTGTGGCACGAGGAGCTGTTCATGCACTTCATCATTTTTCTTGACTATCTGATATACTAACCCCGGTTTACTGCGAAATGGGGGTAAGTAGGGTTTGTCTTATCACCTAACACTACACCTTCTAATACCTGCACATTTCTTAAGGCATTTGCAAGAGTAGGATCTTGTAATTGAGCCGTACCATACTGGCCTGTGAGAGGGGGGAAGCTCTTGGGTGCCTGGGACGTCTTCTTCACTGGAGAACGGAGCACTTTCCTGGGCTGCGTTCTCTTCTCCCGTATCCGGACCAGTCTCGGTGTCGGTCTGGGCACCTGCCATCCCTATCAGAGCCCGGGCGGGAGTGAGTAACTCGGAGGATTGCACCGGAGCCTTCCCAGGATGAGTCTTGCCTCTCCGTTTCCGAGGTACTCGGGTTATCCTCTCCTGAGACTCTCTCCAGAGCGGGTAAAAGGCTGGGCAGTCTCGTCCAATTAGGACAGGAACGGGGAGGGAATCAACCACCCCCGCCGTCGTGTGTATGGTTCCCCGTGTGCTGGTCATTGTAAGTTCAGTAATGGGGTATTCTCTGGTGTCCCCATGGACACAGGAAACTGGGAGGACTTTCCCCGGGGGTCAGACACGTTGGGCCCACCAAATCCTTACGCACCAGGGTGGCCCGGCTACCAGAATCCAGTAAGGCCTCCACATCATGGTGATTCACAGTTACCGGGCAGGTGGGGGGGTCGATCTGGGCCGCCATCTACGACTCCCAAGAGCGAGGCAAAACGGTGTGTGGGTGCTGAGCTGGAGGACTCCGCAGTGGGCATAGGTTCATCGGCTGGTTTCCCACACTGCCAGGAGATATGTCCCATCTCCCCACACCGGTAACACTGTCGAGTTTCCCCCTCCTGGTGTACTCTTCTTGGACCCGTCTGGTTTCTGGCTCCCCCTGAGCCGGGATAAGTCCTGACGTGGCTGGGTTCGAGACCTTGGGGTCCTTTGGACGGGTTCTTCCCATTTGTGGTGGGGCCGCACTCCTGGGGTCTTTTCGGGAAGCATTCAGCATCTCCGCTGTGGCCTGGTACTTTTCCACAGCTTCCACGGTCAGATCAGCCGTGGTCAAGGCCTGTTGAGTGATGAACCGTTTTGCCTCATAAGGCAGGGCGCGTAGGTAACGATCCACCACAACGGCCTCCACCACCGCCGCTGCTGTATTCCTCTGCGGATCCAGCCATTTCCTTGCGATTCGGACAAGTTCATGCATCTGCGCCCGAGGAGGTTGGTCTGGTTGGAAGGTCCAACTGTGAAAGCGCTGGGCCATACCAAACTTTGTGAGTCCATATCTGCTGAGGATCTCAGACTTCAGGGCATCATAGTCAGTAACCTGGTCAGGGCCCAGGTCCCGGACAGCATTCAGCGATTCCCCGGTTAGAAAGGGGGGCTAACAGACCAACCCACTGTTGCTTGGGCCAGGCTTCCCTAGTGGCCGTGGCCTCAAATGCATGCAGGTATGCCTCAATGTCATCGGTAGCTCCCATCTTAGATATAAAGTCACTTGCCTTTATTGGGCGGGTATTTTGGACCACCCTCTGTCTCTGCAACTGCAATTCCTCTGCCTTCAGAAGGTTGGCTTTCTTTTGCTCCTCCAAGAGAGCCACGTTTACTTGCATCTGGGCTTGCTGGCCAGCAACAAGGGCTTTCAATATGTCCTCCATTTCAGTCGGGCGGGGAGCCTACGGCCAACTTGGAAAACTGGGTGATCAAACCTTCGGTATCCTCCTCTGACATGCACTATTAACGCTTGAGCGTGCCCGTATTCTCCACCATCTGTGACGTCACGAGAGGCTACACAGCTTTCAGCGGGATTGCTCAAGTAGTGCAAGGAGACAAGGTTCAAACAAAACAAGGATTTTATTATAGGTCTTGGGAAATTAACGAAAATATAACAAAATTCTGTTCTCTTGTGGCTCTTTAAGGGTTAACAGTTCAGGGATGTCTCTTCCACATCCAGAATCATAATTCTCACTCGCTCAGATAACTTTTCCCCAGCCTTACTGTAGTCCACGTTGCAGCTAGTGGCCAACCCAGCAAAAAAGTCCTTCCAAATGTCTCTCACGTATTTCCACAGGTGCATATATCCAAAGGTGAGTATTTCCCAAAGGTAAGTATCTCCAAATCCTTATATTCCTCATGGAAGTGGACGTGCAGCACTCTTGTCCTCCAGAGAGCCCAGGTTGGAGACTGTGTCTCTTCACCCCCCCACACACTCCCTCAGTGTGTCTCTTCCCTTCCCAAACCTTCAGCTCATCAGCTCCTCATTTGTTTCAGCTGCGTGGGAAGATTGGCCATAGAGGGGTGGAGTTCCCGACCATACCAGCAGATGGAGCCATAGCTGTCTGGGTTTGCAGCCACCTCAGGGGGATGTAACGTCCCTCCAGGACACAGCCTCTCGTGACATCACAGTGCGAAAAGTGCAAATCAATCCCAGAACAACAGCAAAGGACCTTGTGAAGATGCTGGAGGAAACAGGTACAAAAGTATCTATATCCACAGTAAAACGAGTCCTATATCGACATAACCTGAAAGGCCGCTCAGCAAGGAAGAAGCCACTGCTCCAAAACCTCCATAAAAAAGGCAACTGCACATGGGGACAAAGATCGTACTTTTTGGAGAAATGTCCTCTGGTCTGATGAAACAAAAATAGAACTGTTTGGCCATAATGACCATCGTTATGTTTGGAGGAAAAAAGGGAAGGCTTGCAAGCCGAAGAACACCATCCCAACCATGAAGCACAGGGGTGGCAGCATCATGCTGTGGGGGTGCTTTGCTGCAGGAGGGACTGGTGCACTAAACAAAATAGATGGCATCATGAGGAAGGAAAATTATGTGGATATATTAAAGCAACATCTCAAGACATCAGTCAGGAAGTTAAAGCTTGGTCTCAAATGGGTCTTCCAAATGGACAATGACCCCAAGCATACTTCCAAAGTTGTGGCAAAATGGCTTAAGGACAACAAAGTCAAGGTATTGGAGTGGCCATCACAAAGCCCTGACCTCAATCCTATAGAAAATGTGTGGGCAGAACTGAAAAAGCATATGCGAGCAAGGAGACCTACAAACCTGACTCAGTTACACCAGCTCTGTCAGGAGGAATGGGCCAAAATTCACCCAACTTATTGTGGGAAGCTTGTGGAAGGCTACCTGAAACGTTTGACCCAAGTTAAACAATTTAAAGGCAATGCTACCAAATACTAATTGAGTGTATGTAAACTTCTGACCCACTGGGAATGTGATGAAAGAAATAAAAGCTGAAATAAATCATTCTCTCTAGTATTATTCTGACATTTCACATTCTTAAAAATAAAGTGATGATCTAACTGACGGAATTTATACTAGGATTAAATGTCAGGAATTGTGAAAAACTGAGTTTAAATGTATTTGGCTAAGGTGTATGTAAACTTCCGACTTCAACTGTAAGTCACTACAAAACCTCTCCAATGACATGTGGGAGGGGCTAACATTGTAGTCATTACCAGAGAAGAAGACACTCTGGAGGAATCATTATGAGCTGGTGGGGCCAGGGCCCATTGGCATGGTTACATGAAGACGTCAGTCAGTGTGATTGACAGCACGAGTCAACAACCAGGGATGAGATGTCAACATGTTGATAAACACACAGACAGACCATCTCAGGGATGTCAAACATCTCTTCTGTTTTACCGTTGATGCAAAGAAAGAGCTTGCCAGGATTGGAAACAGTAAATTACCTTACATGTTACAATAATACAAAAATATAGCTGCCTGCAAACCACTGAGATAGAGACAAAGTGTGTGTTCCAAATGGCACCCTATTTCCTCTATATTGGATTAATTTTGACAAGAGCCCTATGGGCTTTGATCAAAAGAAGTGCACTACATAGAAAATAGGGTGCTATTTTGGATGGAGACAATGTGGACTATTATATAATGTGAAGAGTGTGAATCTTCCTCCTGTTCTTGAACAGCACTGACATGGTCTGAGACTCTGAGACTGTTGTAAACAGGGGATGTGACCCTCTCTAGTTCACAGACAGCTACAGATGACCTATTACACACACACACACAGGCACACGGACACACACACACACACACACACACACAGCTACAGTCTACCACGGCTGACCTCTTGTTCCTGCAATGACAAGTTCTCCCATCACTCAGCTCTCTCTGACACAGGGGGTCAGGTGGTAGGGTGACCCTGGCCCCTAGTGACCCCGGCCGTATTCTGGTATGCTGGCCTAATGACCATGGACCCTGGCCATACGCTGGTACACAAACTAAATGTGTTCTATTCAAACATGCCCCTCTGACCAGGTCTCTCCTGTGAGCAGGGCAGGGTTAAATCACTGGGGTGAATGTGAAATTGTGGAGCAGTGTGCTGACGGGCTGGGCAGGGAGAGGAGAGGGGGGGTCATAGAGAGAGGGGGAGGCAGGGAAAGGAGAGGCAGAGAGAGGGGAGGTAGGGGAGGAAGGGGGAAGGAGAGGAGAGGCAGAGAGAGGAGAGTTAGGGGAGGAAAGGGTAAGGAGAGGAGAGGCAGAGAGAGGAGAGGCCATCACAACGACAGCTCTGTTCGCCCAGGGGCCTCCCTACCAACTCCAAGTGCATCATGGGCCAGGGGCCAGGCCAGGGTGGCTGGACATGATTATCACACTGACAACATGTCTAGAGAGGGGGAGAGGAGGGGTGAGGAGGAGAGGAGGAGGGGAGATGGGGGTGGGTGAGGGGGCACTCGGGGCGCGACCCCGGGTAATTAGAGTGATGGATGGCTGGTAATTGCTACTAAATGGAGAGACTTTCCACCAGGGCCCTGATTCAGCCTGGGAGGAAAAACAGCCTCTGTTCCTTGGTAAAGGTCTGGGCAAAGCATCTCAAAGTAGGACTGATCCCATCTCTTGTACTATGGGATGCTTTATGAATACTGGCTCTGTTGTGTTTGTGAAGTGTGTTGTGTTTGCCTGGTCTGTACACGGTCCGCGCTCAGTGGTCAGGTTTGTGTGTATCTGTCAGCTTGGCCAGCGTTCTGACAGACGGACAGACAGGCTGAGTGAAGGGATCAGACAACATTCACACCTGTCAACTCTCCATTAATTGTTAATCCTGTGTGTGTGTGTGTGTGTGTGTGTGTGTGTGTGTGTGCGTGGTAGCCCTGTCTGAGCTACATTACTAGGCATCCAGCAGTGACACAGCAGCCAGTGGACATAAGGAGGGCCAGGAGAGGACAGACAGACTGAGGGATGGACGGAGGGAGGGACTCCACACACAGTTGGAGGAGTAACAAGAGAGACTCTACACAGCACCTGTACCTTCTATGAGCAGCTCCTGGCCATGGCTTCCCAACAGGGTCCTAGAGAGGAACGGTGCAAAGTCCACAAAGATCTCCCTAAGGAGTGGGGCCACCTTCTCCAGCGCACGCTCCAACTTAGTAGTGATACTGTAGGAGAGAACAGAACAGGGAAATACAGAGAGAGAGGGGGTTGAGAGAGAGGGAGGTGAAGAGAGAGAGCGAGGGAGAGAGAGAGGATGTCAGAGAGGAGAGGAAGAGATAGAGGAGAGAGGAGAAAGACAACAACAGTAAACAGTTGAGTATAAGGTTGGGTAGGGTTGTGTGGTGAGCAGAGCAGAGTAGAGCCCTCCACCTGGGTTAGTACATGAGAGTTAGAACATCCCTTCACACACAGCAGAACACTGCGTCTAGGGCTCTAAATAAATAAATAATAACATAATTGGTAGTAAAGTACTGGTGCTCCTAATTTAGAAAATAGATCAAAATTCTTCTGTGAACTGTTGGAATCATAGAAATACAATGATTATTCTAATTATATTGTTGGTGTTGTTTGGCATGACAACAAATGAAAAAACCAGGTAGGAGTTATGACAGGGTAGGAACCAAAGTGTTGGTCAGTGTTTCCCAGGCGACCCTAATCCTATTTGAATAGACGTTGCATTTAGACAAAGATTTTAGAATAGGCTATCTGTTTCAGCACATGCCATTGCACAAACAACATGCTGATCTACACCACCACTGGTAGCAACCTGTATTAGAGCTAACATTTGCTTTGCCCTAGCTAGTTAATTTAGCTAAATGGCATTAAGCTAGCCAGCTAGCTAGTTAGCGATTAGCATTAATGATTAACATTATTTTAAGCACATGCCAGCTTCCTTAGACTAACTAACTCACATTTTGCTGAGAGCAAGATACACAAACTAATAGTTTAATAGAGAAAACATAGATTCATATTAAGAAGCAAAGTGGAAAGCAGCATCTCTCTTGTTTTGGAAGAATATGTTGAGTGCATGAATTGACAGCATGCTGACAGAATAAACGGAAGGATCTGTGTGTGACCCAGCAACTGCATGGAAGCAAGCAGCAGCGGGAGGCAGCCTGTCTTGTTTGAGCAGTGTAGAGATGAGTGTTGCGGCTAAATATTGTTAGGCATTGCATTTTTTTGAGGATTTTCTTTTTAGTCTAAATGGTGCTCCCAACATAAAACTCCAGGGCATATGCAGCCAAATTGGTCACAGTTTAGAGCCCTGACTGTGTCTAGCAGAGTTCTTCAGGAGTCCACCCGAACCCAAATACCCGAGACCCGACCCGGGACCTGAGCGGGTCCAAAATGTTAAGTTTTCCCTCGGGTCTGGGTCGGGACCCGAGAAGACTATCTATCTACAACCTGGGAAGGAGGGGGCATGCAACCATACAGGAAGCATCTAAAAGCAGAGAGATACTACCTTGAGCCTGTAGCCTGTCCACTAGTATAGAAACATACACAGACAGACAGACAGACAGACAGACAGACAGACAGACAGACAGAGACAGAAAAAGAGTGAGAGAGGGAGAGAGTGTGAGAGAGAGAGAGAGTGAGAGTGAGAGTGAGAGAGTGAGAGTGAGAGTGAGAGAGAGAGAGAGAGAGGCTTGGCCCAGAAGAGACTAGAAGCAAAGTGCCTTCTGCCCCTTGGCCTCCTGGGAAGAATACAAAGGTGAAGGGATGAGTGCATCAGTGAGACCTGTGTGAGCAATGTTAAACAGTGCTTGCCTATGACACTGGCCTGCACCTCTGGAGGCCATCTCTGTCTCTGTGTGGCCCCGTGGCAGGGACCAACTAAAGACTCTCAGATCCTCGTCCACCTCACAGAGCAACGCACTGAAATACACAGAGATTGCAGCAGTCATTATGACTGTGTCCCAAATGGCACCCTATTCCCTTTATAGTGCACTACTTTTGACCAGAGCCCATATGTCTATTGTCTACCCAACAAGTTACATGTGAGTCTGACTGGACTGAAATGAGAGTTCAGTATGATCACACACATGTCTGCAACCAGGTGAGAGACACACACACAGCTCTGCAACTCGCCACTTCCATCATTGACTCCACGGTTACAGTAAGTGATGTTGGTTACTGCTGCCATGGCAACTGATTTGCAATTCCTTTAGAGGGGGGCAGAAGGGAGAGAGAGCGAGAGTGTGTGTGTGAGTGTGTGTCTGTGTTTGTGTGTATGTGTTGAGGCTGTGGGACTGGGAGACAGAGAGAGAGGTACTCAGGCTCTCTGCAGCACTAGAGATGTCTGTCACAAACCATTACAGGAGGTGGGGACGAGGAGTCAAGGTCACAACAGCCTCCACACACACCTTAACACACACTGTTTTCTCTGAATTACCATTCACACAACACCACAGGCAGCGGTTACATGCTGATAGAGAAAGACATGCACTGTTCTGTGGCTCCAGGTGATATATGGTGAATATATCTGTTGCACTGAAATGCATAATCTGCCTACTACACACACACACAGTACTGTCACACCCTGACCCTACCTCATGTTCTCCACTGTGTCTTCAGGCATGGGCGCCACTGGCTGGACAGCAGGCAGGTTCTTACTGGTGGCCCCATTGACGAAGGATGAGGAAGAGGTGGAGGAAGAGGAGGCTGAGTCTGTAGCTCCTGCAGGGAACAAACACACCAACCTACGTCACACTGAGAGAAGTATGTGAGCAGAAGCTCTATTATGTAACCAAGTATTCAACTATACAACTCAGCGTACTACTTTTATATCTAAGTATAGAAATATACAGTATACAAATCCATTATATACCCACGTATACAACTATACAGTACAGCGTACAACTCAATTATATACCCAACTATAGAAATACACAGTATACAACTGCATTATACAGTTACAACTATACAGTACAGCATGCACTATACAGTATACAACTATATTATATACCCAAGTATAAAAATATACAGTATACACCTCCATTATATGCCCAAGTATAGAAATATACAGTATACAATTCCATTATATACCCAAGTATACAACTATACAGTATACAACTATGCTGCATATCATCTACCCATGGTCTGTTTCAGTTACAGGGCCGACCTATAGGAATGACATCCGCCTCGGACCATTGTATGTATATGAATGTCTAATGTCCAATTCACTATAATTGGTTGTTCAAACGCAGTGCATTGTACTGTAGCTACATCTGTTGCATTTCTTGTAAATATCAATAGTTATCATCACTCAGTCCAATATTGGGTTACATGTTTAATATGATACGATTAAGATGTTTTCCATCCATCATCGTTCCAGGTATCACATGCATGTCATTGAGTTCATGGGTCACGTTGACATAGAACATCTACAGAACAGAACAGAACTGGTGAAATAATGGGGTCTGAGGGAAGGAGGGAGAGAAGGAGGGAGGGAGAAAAAGAGAGAGAGAGGGTGAGGGGGGTAAAGAGGGGTGAGAGAGAAGGAGGGAGGGAGGGAGGGAGGGGGGAGAGAGAGTGGGAGAAAGAGGGGGTGAGAGAGAAGGGGGGAGGGGGAGAGAGAGAGTGAGAAAGAGGGAGGGGAGTGACAGAGAAGGAGGGAGGAAGGTAGGGACAGAAGGTTATACAGTCATGGCCAAAATTGTTGGCACCCCTGAAATTTTTCCAGAAAATGAAGTATTTCTCACAGAAAAGTATTGAAATTACACATGTTTTGCTATGCACATGTTTATTTCCTTTGTGTGTATTGGAATAACACAAAAAAAAACAGGAAAAAAGCAAATTTGACATAATTTCACACAAAACTAAAAAAATGGGCCGGACAAAGTTATTGGCACCCTTTCAAAATTGTGGATAAATAAGTTTGTTCCAAGCATGTGATGCTCCTTTAAACTCACCTGGGGCAAGTAACAGGTGTGGGCAATCTAAAAATCACACCTGAAAGCAGATAAAAAGGAGAGAAGTTGACTCAGTCTTTGCATTGTGTTTCTGTGTGTGCCACACTAAGCATGGAGAACAGAAAGAGGAAAAGAGAACTGTCTGAGGACTTGAGAACCAAAATTGTGGAAAAATATCAACAATCTCAAGGTTACAAGTCCATCTCCAGAGATCTAGATGTTCCTTTGTCCACAGTGCGCAACATGATCAAGAAGTTTGCAACCCATGGCACTGTAGCTAATCTCCCTGGACGTGGACGGAAGAGAAAAATTGATGAAAGGTTGCAACGCAGGATAGTCCGGATGGTGGATAAGCAGCCCCAAACAAGTTCCAAAGAAATTCAAGCTGTCCTGCAGGCTCAGGGTGCATCAGTGTCAGCGCTGAACTATACGTCGAAATTTGAATGAAATGAAACGCTATGGCAGGAGACCCAGGAGGACCCCACTGCTGACACAGAGACATAAAAAAGCAAGACTACAGTTTGCCAAAATGTACATGAGTAAGCCAAATTCCTTCTGGGAGAACGTCTTATGGACAGATGAGACCAAGATAGAGCTTTTTGGTAAAGCACATCGTTCTACTGTTTACCGAAAATGTAATGAAGCCTTCAAAGAAAAGAACACAGTACCTACAGTCAAATATGGTGGAGGTTCAAAGATGTTTTGGGGTTGTTTTGCTGCCTCTGGCACTGGGTGCCTTGACTGTGTGCAAGGCATCATGAAATCTGAGGATTACCAAAGGATTTTGGGTCGCAATGTAGGGCCCAGTGTCAGAAAGCTGGGTTTGCGTCCGAGATCATGGGTCTTCCAGCAGGACAATGACCCCAAACATACTTCAAAAAGCACCCAGAAATGGATGGCAACAAAGCGCTGGAGAGTTCTGAAGTGGCCAGCAATGAGTCCAGATCTTAATCCCATTGAACACCTGTGGAGAGATCTTAAAATTGCTGTTGGGAAAAGGCACCCATCCAATATGAGAGACCTGGAGCAGTTTGCAAAAGAAGAGTGGTCCAAAATTCCGGGTGAGAGGTGTAAGAAGCTTATTGATGGTTATAGGAAGCGACTGATTTCAGTTATTTTTTCCAAAGGGTGTGCAACTAAATATTAAGTTAAGGGTGCCAATCATTTTGTCCGGCCCATTTTTTGAGTTTTGTGTGAAATTATGTCAAATTGGCTTTTTTCCTGTTTTTTTTGTGTTATTCCAATACACACAAAGGAAATAAACATGTGCATAGCAAAACATGTGTAATTTCAATACTTTTCTGTGAGAAATACTTCATTTTCTGGAAAAATTTCAGGGGTGCCAACAATTTTGGCCATGACTGTAGATGGAAAAGTGGGAGAGAAAGAGAGAGAATGGGAAGGAGGGGAGAGAGGAGAGCCCCTGGGTTTAGCTGAAAGCACACTGACTGAGGGGATAGGAACATTTAATAGGTGTTGCAGCTCTAATGGTCTCTGTATTAAGTGGCTTCTTTCGAAGGCCTGCTGCATCATGGGACCCTGGGCTCAACAGCACGGAGCAGGGCCTCAGGGGAGATGACAGTCAAATGGAACCCTTTTCCCTATTTAGTGCACTACTTTTGTCCAGGACCCATAGGCCCTACTCCTATATTCCCTACAGTAGTGCACTACGTATGGAATAGGGTGCCATTTAGGACGCACTCTACACTACAACTACCTCTACTCCTACACTACAACTACCACTACACTACAACTATCACTACACTACAACTACCACTACACTACAACTACACTACACTACAACTACCACTACACTACAACTACCACTACAACACACTACAACTACCACTACACTACACTACAACTACCACTACACTACAACTACCACTCCGCGTTGCGTCGTGCTTAAGAACAGCCCTTAGCCGTGGTATATTGGCCATATATCACACCTCCTTGGGCCTTATTGCTTAAGTATAGCAAGCCTGGCCCTGTCAGTAGATAGAACAGTAGAGAGTGCCCTCTGGTGCTCAGTATGAGTTTCTACACTCCACCATTAAACCTCAGTCTTCCAGCCGAGCAACAAATTGGATGTGTCCCAAATGGCACCCTATTCTTTATATAGTGCACCACTTTTGACCAGATCCCTATGGGCCTTGGTTAAAAGTAGAGCACTACACAGATTCTGCTCCTATTCCTGGACCGGCTTCAAAGGACACATTCCAGACCCACTGGGTTATTAAGATCTGCAGTAATTACTCAAATTAAATACTAACGAACTCCAACGAGCAACAGTTCCCTGGAAATAAACCACATTACCAGCCAAACACATTAGTAGAGTATTATTAGTAACCTCTTGGGTCTGAGACCCTGTGTACCATCCTTCAGAGGGCTTGTATGTCAGGCTGAATCTTAAATCAACCGCTATCCCTTTACCCCTACCCCCTATCCCCTAGCCCCTACCCCTAGCCCCTACCCTTTACTCACTAGCCCCTAGGCACCTCATATAGACAAGACAGGATCAGATAGGTGTAAGCAATAATATTGGTATGGTAGTAATAGCTCCCCATTACTCAGCTACTGTAGGTTAGGTGGAATTGTCACTAATATTACTCATACCTACCCACTCCTTTCAAGTATACACAAGTGGCTAGGTGTTAGGGGCTAGGGCATAGGGGTTGATGTGGGATACACTAGAAGCATTAGTCCCAAATTGCACCCTATTCCCTACATTTGACCAGGGCCCATGGGTGTAGGCCTACCGGTGGTGTTGATCATGCTCTTGGTGGTGTTGGAGGATGCAGCAAAGATGTTGGGGGTGGAGCCTGTTGCCAGGCTGCTGGAGGATGCGTGTCCAACCGTGTTCACAGCCAGACTGCCTGGTGGAGGCTTCTTCACTGGGACCACCACACTCCTATAGAGAGAGAGAGAGAGACACACACACACACACACACACACACACACAGCAGCTAAGTGTAGCTAATGACCGAACCAAGCATCAGTAATGCTCCCATTAAGTTATTAAGAGAAACATTAAATACAGTACATGGAAATAGAAAGACTGTTCTATGTGTGAAGACACTTCTGGTTACCCCTTTAGATTTATAGACACTAGAACACATCACGAGGAAGGAAGGCAGTAAATACTGCCAGCAGGGGGCACATCCCAAATGGCACTCTATTCCCTATATAGTGCACTACTTTTGACAAGAGCCCTGGACAAAAGTAGTGCACAATCTAGGGAATAGGGTGCCATTTGGGACGGAGCCAGGGTCTTCAGCCGACTAAACTTGTGACCTTCCCATGGTCCACTTAGAGAGCACAAAGCATACATTCAGACCACTGGGATATACTGCAGTTATTTACTTACTTCTGATGAACAGCATGACACACACACACACGCGAACACACACACACAAACACACACACACACAGGGCCATGTCAGTATGCTGCATATTACAATATCTGAGATATGCATCTGCTGTGAAGAGTACTGATGGTGAAAGCATAATTTATTCAATACATCTGTGTACTGCTGCTTTGGTCTAGACTAGAGATCTCATTGACAGCAGCACATCAAATCAAATCAAACTTTATTTGCCACATGCGCCGAAAACAACAGGTGTAGACCTTACCGTGAATGCTTACTTACAAGCCCTTAACCAACAATGCAGTTCAAGAAAGAGTTAAGAAAATATTTACCAAATAAACTAAAGTAAAAAAAAAAAAAAAAAGTAACACAATAAAATAACAATAACGAGGCTATATACAGGGGGTACCGGTATCGAGTCAATGTGCGGGGGTACAGGTTAGTCGAGGTAATTTGTACATGTAGGCAGGGGTAAAGTGACTATACATAGATAATAGACAGCGAGTAGCAGCAGTGTAAAAACAAATGTGTGTGTGGGGGGGGTCAATGTAAATAGTCCGGGTGCCATTTGATTAATTGTTCAGCAGTCTTATGGCTTGGGGGTAGAAGCTGTTAAGGAGCCTTTTGGTCCTAGACTTGGCGCTCCGGTACCGCTTGCCCTGCAGTAGTAGGGAGAACAGTCTATGACTAGGGTGACTGGAGACAATTTTTTGGCCTTGCCTCACTGAGAAAACCAGCTATATAGTTAATATATTTTCTAAAAGTATTCCTGGTTCATATTTAGTTATTTATCTAATCATTAATTGGAGTAGGAACACGAACAATAAAAACACTGACAGGTTGAATGAACAATCACATGCATTGTTCCATCACACTTCAGATTAGCACTAATTCCCAACATTTGTCCCTTTTTAAAATAAAAAGGGGAAAAGCTAAGATAAGGATGTGTGCAGCTATCCCTGTGTGTCATGGTTACGGTCTGATACTAGATGTTGATCAAATATGAACCTTTTATATGAATAATTGATTATCTGCTTGCTCATGAATGATGCAAAGATTATCTAAGGCATAATTTATTAATAGGGGTGTGTTTAATAGGGGCTGCTGTGAATAAAGTGAGGATTAATCTAGTGAGGAATATTAATGAACAGGAGGATATGACTGTAGAGGAAACAGAACCACAGAACACATCCTGTAAGAACACATGCACGCGCATTTATACACACACACACATCCTCAATCATATAGATGGAAATAGATTAAAAAGATTAAACTTCCTAACATAGTCAATTCAATTAAAATCAAACAGATTAAATCAGTTCTTCATTATAAAATGTAATCACACACACAGCGCTCGACAACATCCCCCTGTGTTACTGTTACTGTCAGAGAGCTGTACTACAGAGAGAGAGAGAGACAGAGACAGAGACAGAGACAGAGACAGAGAGACAGAGAGACAGAGAGACAGAGAGAGAGAGAGAGAGAGAGAGAGAGAGAGAGAGAGAGAGAGAGAGAGAGAGAGAGAGAGAGAGAGAGAGAGAGAGAGAGAAAGAAAGAAAGAGAAAGAAAGAAAGAAAGAAGAAAGAAAGAAAGAAAGAAAGAAAGAAAGAAAGAAAGAAAGAAAGAAAGAAAGAAAGAAAGAAAGAAAGAAAGAAAGAAAGAAAGAAAGAAAGAAAGAAAAAGAAAGAAAGGAGGGAGGGAGGGAGGGAGGGAGGGAAGGAAAGTGAAAAAGAAAGAGGGAGGGAAGAAGGAGATTTAAAGGTGTATTCAGATCAGTCGTGCAGTGGTCCCATCTGGCCATCCAGTCCTGGGTATTGAAGTCTCTAATTGAAAACTCCACCTCAGAGAGACTATCAACCAGAGAGGCCAGGGGACTCAGCCATACCCATCGCTCCTCTCAACACTCTGAGCCTTTTCTTTGTGCTCTGTTTTGATGTTGTCAATCCCTATCAGCCTTAGGCCTGACAGCCCAGCCATCCTGAGGCCTAGTCAGCCTAGAAGCTCATTCTGCTGGCAGGTGAATAATTAGACACAACAAATTGAGGCAGGATGACTTTAAAGCATGAAGGAGTCGTATGTGGGACCTGTACACTGTGTGTGAAAGCATTTCAAAAATAATACAGAAAGGTCTGGCAACTCATTTCAGCCTGCCAGGGCATATTAGGGCTGTGAGGGGTGAGGAGACAGGCTTGGGTGTGGGGAGGGAGGAGGGAGGGAGGGGTAAGATGGGAAGCCGCTTCTGTTTAATCAGTCATCAGGGCCCAGGGGACCACTGCACTCCTTCATCTGATCCTTCATCTCCTCCTCCACCTCTCCTCCCTCTCTACCTTTCCTCCCTCCTCTATCTCCTTATCTCTCCCATCCTCAATTTTTACCTTCATCACAAGTGGCACACACACACACATCAAACAGGCCCATCCGACAACCACACCGACAGTCTTCCTATCTTGACATGGTTCAGGGGTTTGTTGGTCCTGAATCTACTTCAATTATCTTCAACGTTCAGAACGTTCACCAGACAGAAAGATAAGGATTGTGGGATGTGAACCCTGACCTCCTGTCAGCAGCAGGTTACCACAGGGACAGCACACAGATTACTGTGTTCTTATCTACTGCAGGAATGTATACACACATCACACACAATACCTTTCCAAACACACACACTCCCACACTCCTCCCCATAGGGGCTTAGCTAACAGTACCAGAGGTCTAACATGTGAGTGATGTTTAGCTTGCTACTGTAAAACCATGAATGTTGCTCCTGACAAATAAACAGACCTAGTGGATAAACTGTGGCGTGTTGAGCCTGCTTGACTAACAACACACATTATAGTTCTGTCTTGAAGAATATATACTGGTCATCAACACATTAACTGCTTATTATTTTTATTATCACATACACCGGATAGGTGCAGTGAAATGTGTTGTTTTATAGGGTCAGCCATAGCAGTACCGCGCCCCTGGAGTAAATTCGGGCAAGTAACCGAAAGGTCGCTGGTTCGAATCCTCTAACCGGCTAGGTGAAAATCTGTAGTTGTGCCTTTGAGCAAGGCACTAAACCCTAATAACTCCTGTAAATCGCTCTGGATAAGAGCAGCTGCTAAATGACTCAAATGTAAATGTTAAGTGGCTTGCTCAAGGGCACATCGATAGATTTTTCACCTTGCTTGGGTATTCGAACCAGCGACCTTTCCGTTATTGGCCCAACGCTCTACCGCTAGGCTATCTGTCACCCCTAACACAACAGGTTCCTGTAGAGCTCAAGTTGTCAAACATGTATAAGACATGCATAACAGAGTGGCCTCCAGTACAAAGACTGGAAATGCATGGTTGTCTGTGTGTGTGTGTGTGTGTGTGTGTGTGTGTGTACCTGTCAAAGGAGTGGAACTGCATGGGCAGCATGGGGTGATAGGTCTCTCTCTGTACGGCAGGATCGGGGTAGGGGAGGGGCTCTGGTCCAGGCTCCCCACCCTCTACAGGCCCAGTCACTAGGCTCTTCAGGATCTCTCGGACGTTGATGTTTGATTGGCTGATGGAGGAGATGGATGAGGCAGTCCTTAGGACCTCCAGGCCAGGCGGCTCCAAGAGGGACTCTTGGCTATGCTTCCCCCCAGAGGAGAGGCTGCCGAGCAGGGAAGACATGACGTCAGCTCGCCCGGGTCCTGAAGGGTCCAGGTCTGCCCCGTTTAACACACTGGTCACCTGGGAGAGGGGGGGGTTAGTTTAGTTATGTACTCTTGTACCTGTACTCTTCCTGGGTTTATGCACGAACACAAATTATAATACAACTACAATCCAATCCAATAGAGTGAAAAAAGAGAACACAGTCTAGTATCTAGATGAACAACCTGTTCCTCTCCAATGCCAGAGTCAGTGTGCGGCAGAGAGCCTCTCTGTATGTGGAGCTCCTCTACAGGGGTGGGGGGCTCCTTACTGTGGTCAGGGTACGCCAGGGGGGTCTCTGGAACACACACACACACACATACACACACACACAGTCAGGACACAAGGACACTGGGTGGGTTCACACACATTGGCCGCGTTCCAGAGCATCAAATATGTTATGCATTGTGGGTTAATTGTGACTGATCTACAAATAATAATGAGTAGTCATTTAAGATGCAAGGTGATTCGTAGATCAGCCAGTCGGGAGTTGCTGACTGCAATGCAATTAATGATATGACCCCCGGTCTGCCGAACGCATTACCGGGGGCAAACTACCCAGGACACCTACAGGAAGGCCAAAAAGATCACCAAGGACATCAACCACCCGAGCCACTGCCTGTTCACCCCGCTATCATCCAGAAGGCGAGGTCAGTACAGGTGCATCAAAGCTGGGACCGAGAGAATGAAAAACAGCTTCTATCTCAAGGCCATCAGACTGCTAAATAGCCATCACTAGCACATTAGAGGCTGCTGCTGCCTATTGAAATCACTGGCCACTTTAAGAAATGGAACACTAGTCACTTTAATAATGTTTACATATCTTGCATTACTCATCTCATATGTATACACTGTATTCTATAATATTCTACTGTATCTTAGTCCATGCCACTCTGTCATTGCTTGTCCATATATGTATATATTCTTAAATTCCATTCCTTACTTAGATTTGTGTGTATTGGGTATATTTTATGAAATAGTTAGATATTACTTGTTAGATATTACTGCACTGTCGGAGCTAGAAGCACAAGCATTTCGCTACACCCGCAATAACATCTGCTAAACACGTGTATGTGACAAATAACATTTGATTTGATTGATTTGATTTGATTTGACAAACAAGCCCATTCTCTCCCCATTCAACTTCCTCGTTCATCCTCTTCAGACTTCAATCCCAGACAGACAGACATCTGCCACGTGCCTGTTGGCTAGAAACTCTCTTCCTGGTGATATTATTTATGAGGGTGGCGAAGTGTCCTTCCCAGCAGCCTCTCTGATCCTATCCTCCTGGCTGATTGACTGGCTAATGCACAACAACAGACGTCTGGAAATAAAACTAGCCTCACAACGCCACAAACCCTCAGCATCTCTCTGTTTCTCCCTGTTTCTCTCTGTTTCTCTCAGCATCCCTCTGTTTCTCTCTCTTTCTCTTTGTTTCTCTCAGCATCCCTCTGTTTCTCTCTCTTTCTCTCTCTTTCTCTCTGTTTCTCTCAGTATCCCTCTGTTTCTCCCTGTTTCTCTCAGTATCCCTCTGTTTCTCTCTGTTTCTCTCAGCATCCCTCTGTTTCTCTCTGTTTCTCTCAGTATCCCTCTGTTTCTCTCTGTTTCTCTCAGTATCCCTCTGTTTCTCTCTGTTTCTCTCAGCATCCCTCTGTTTCTCTCAGTATCCCTCTGTTTCTCTCAGTATCCCTCTGTTTCTCTCTGTTTCTCTCAGTATCCCTCTGTTTCTCTCAGTATCCCTCTGTTTCTCCCTGTTTCTCTCAGTATCCCTCTGTTTCTCTCCCTGTTTCTCTCAGTATCCCTCTGTTTCTCTCTGTTTCTCTCAGTATCCCTCTGTTTCTCTCTGTTTCTCTCAGTATCCCTCTGTTTCTCCCTGTTTCTCTCAGTATCCCTCTGTTTCTCTCAGTATCCCTCTGTTTCTCTCTGTTTCTCTCAGTATCCCTCTGTTTCTCTCCGTTTCTCTCTTTTTCTCTCAGCATCCCTCTGTTTCTCTTTGTTTCTCTCAGTATCCCTGTGTTTCTCTCTGTTTCTCTCAGTATCCCTCTGTTTCTCTATGTTTCTCTCAGCATCCCTCTCTTTCTCCCTGTTTCTCTCAGTATCCCTCTGTTTCTCTCTGTTTCTCTCAGTATCCCTCTGTTTCTCTCAGCATCCCTCTGTTTCTCTCTGTTTCTCTGTTTCTCTCAGTATCCCTCTGTTTCTCTCAGTATCCCTCTGTTTCTCTCCGTTTCTCTCAGCATCCCTCTGTTTCTCTCTGGTTCTCTCTGTTTCTCTCAGCATCCCTCTGTTTCCCCCTGTTTCTCTCTGTTTCTCTCAGTATCCCTCGGTTTCTCTCTGTTTCTCTCAGCATCCCTCTGTTTCTCTCTGTTTCTCTCAGCATCCCTCTGTTTCTCTTGTTTCTCTCTGTTTCTCTCAGCATCCCTCTGTTTCTCTTGTTTCTCTCTGTTTCTCTCTATCTCTCTATATCTCTGTCGATCTCTCCCAGTGTGTGTTCAATGGGATGTTACTGTTCATACCACAGAGACCAGGGCTGCCTGTACAACTTTCATACACCCACCCCACCCCGCTCCCACCTTCCCATCCCGCTGAGAGGATGGGTTATGGGAGGGGTTAGAGGCGGGGTAGGGGAGGGAGTAGGGGAGGAAGTTGGATATCAGAAGGAAGCACCTGTGCTGGTAGGTGAGTTGATCTCGTGGCGAATGCTGCATGCTGATTGGCTGATCATCCTGTTGGTCTCTCTCTGGGGTTCCAGGATGTCCCGGTACTTTGACACCATGAGGACAGAGATGAAGTATACCACCGCTAGGGCCAGGAACTGGGCCTGCTTACTGTCATCCTGGAGGGGACACATATACATGTTACACAAACACACTCACACAAACATGTTACACATGCACCAGCACACACACACACACAGTCATACTCACCACATCCCGGAACACGACAGCTCTCAGACGGTTGATGTCGACGTCCTGTAGAAGTCTGTCAGGGTCCTGGATGGATGGGAGAAATGCTACTGAGAATGTTTTGGGGTGTAGGAGATCTAAAGTGAGGAGACTAAGGGAGTCTGACATCTTAGTGGCCGTGTAACAATATTTTTACATAGCCATTAGCGTAGCATCCATATTACATTGCGTGTCACACTTAATGAACTCCCACACACCCCCCACTTATAGTTCCTATATTTCCGGTGTATCAGCCACCCATCCACAGTACCATTATTACCAACTTGATATGTATTTTTAAATGATGAGGTTAGGTGAGGACATACCTTGTTGGCAGATGCTGTACCATACATGTTGTCCTGGCTCTTACTGTTGGTCCCTCTGTCCCTCTGTCTCTGTCTAACATCCAGACAGTTCCTCACTGCTACACAACACACTGGCAGGACAGACAGACAGACAGGGTATCAGAAGCTGCATCTTGAAACTCTTTAATGATATGATCACTGTTAATTCCAAGCTGCCAGGCCAGAGTCATGGTGAAATCAACAGCCAGACACATTTCACACTACAGATGATGATAATGAGAGAGTGTGTGTGTGTGTGTAAAATTCTCCCTCGTGGGGACATTTCCCAGGTCCCCATGAGGACAAAGGCTATTTTAGGCTTAGGGGTTAAGTTTAGGACTTAGGGTTAGGGGTTAAGGATAGGGTTTGGGTTAAGGGAAAATAGGATTTTGAATGGAAATAAATGTTAGGTCCCCACAAGGATAGCAAAACATATGCTGTGTGTGTGTGTGTGTGTGTGTGTGTGTGTGTGTGTGTTTATGTTTATGTGTGTGTGTGTGGTGAGTGTGGACTTGTTCTGAGTTACTTCAGAGCTAGCTTCAAAAGTCTGGCCTTTACACAGACAAGCTACCTGACTGAAGTACCAACCACTGCAGCAGACACACATAATTTATCAAAATCATGATTTTACTATCTAATAGCAGTGCATTTAGAAAATTAATTAGCTAGGTTAACCACATCAAGGGATTTCATGGATTCCTAGAATTACTGAAATTATTGTGAAATGATTTTGCTATGCCATTTCCTGATCTCATTCATCATCTAATATGACAGTTAATGTCTGTGACAAGCGCTTGCACACACACACACACGCACGCACACACACTCTTACCCAGTCGTAGACACTGTCTCATCAGGCCTCCAGAGGACATGTTCTTCTCTGCCTCTATCTCAGAGAAGTTGAGTGAGCTTGCGAACACCAGAACGTCCACCATGGCCATGAGACGGGACAGGAAGGACACAGCCGTCTCTGAAGACATGCCCTGGGCCGCCTCGATGTTCTCCAACTCAGCCTGCTCACAACACAGGGGGTCAGGGGACAGGGGAGGGGGAGGAGGGTGAAGAGGGGACAGGGAAGGGGGAGGAGGGTGAAGGGGGGACAGGGGAGGGGGAGGCGGGTGAAGAAGGAACAGGGGACAGGGGAGGGGGGAGGAGGAGAAGGGTGAAGAGGGGACAGGGGAGGGGGAGGAGGAGAAGGGTGAAGAGGGGACAGAGGAGGAGGAGGTGGGGTGAAGAGGGGACAGGGGACGGGGGGAGGGGGAGGTGGGGTGAAGAGGGGACAGGGGACAGGGGACGGGAGGGGAGGTGGGGTGAAGAGGGGACAGGAGGGGAGGTGGGGTGAAGAGGGGACAGGGGACAGGGGACGGGAGGGGGAGGTGGGGTGAAGAGGGGACGGGAGGGGAGGTGGGGTGAAGAGGGGACGGGAGGGGGAGGTGGGGTGAAGAGGGGACGGGAGGGGGGAGGTGGGGTGAAGAGGGGACAGGGGACGGGAGGGGGGAGGTGAGGTGAAGAGGGGACAGGGGAGGGGGAGGAGGAGGTGGGGTGAAGAGGGGAGGGGGAGGAGGAGGTGGGGTGAAGAGGGGAGGGGGAGGGGGAGGTGGGGTGAAGAGGGGAGGGGGAGGAGGAGGTGGGGTGAAGAGGGGACAGTCATATACACTCAAGAAACTGAAATGGAAATGGTTCCATTGTATCTGAGAGAATAAACGTTAAGAAAGGGAAAAAAAACTTCAGCATATGCACTAACCTTGGTACTCTGGCCATGCACACAAACATACAGAAAAACAACAACAACAGACGATTCAAATCAACAGATACAATCAGCAGTAAAAGCACATATAATCCTTAACACACATAAACAAAACACACAGAGAAAACAATCACCAACTTAAACTGACAAAGTAAAATCCTCATTAGCTGAATATATAGCAGAAGGAAGCTGAGCAAATGAAAACGGCTACAATCGATGAAGACAATCAACAAGTCCTATTTTCTAGAGGTTGATCATTAATTAAAAATTAAACATGCAGCTCTATCTAGCCACCACTAGATGGTGGTGTGTCACCACAGAGACTGACTAACTGACAGAAGGAGAGGAGGCAGAGAGGCTGACTGAATGACTTACAGAAGGAGAGGTAATAGAAAGACTGAATGACATACAGAAGGAGAGGTAGTAGAAAGATTGAATGAATGACTTACAGAAGGAGAGGTAGTAGAAAGACTGACTGAATGACATAAAGAAGAAGAGGTAGTAGAAAGACTGACTGAATGACATACAGAAGGAGAGGTAGTAGAAAGATTGACTGAATGACTTACAGAAGGAGAGGTAGTAGAAAAAGACTGACTGAATGACTTACAGAAGAAGAGGTAGTAGAAAGACTGAATGACTTACAGAAGGAGAGGTAATAGAAAGACTGACTGAATGACTTACAGAAGGAAAGGTAGTAGAAATACTGACTGAATGACTTACAGAAGGAGAGGTAGTAGAACGACTGAATGACTTACAGAAGGAGAGGTAAAAGAAAGACTGAATGACATACAGAAGGAGAGGTAGTAGAAAAAGACTGACTGAATGACTTACAGAAGGAGAGGTAGTAGAAAAAGACTGACTGAATGACTTACAGAAGAAGAGGTAGTAGAAAGACTGAATGACTTACAGAAGGAGAGGTAATAGAAAGACTGACTGAATGACTTACAGAAGGAGAGGTAGTAGAAATACTGACTGAATGACTTACAGAAGGAGAGGTAGTAGAACGACTGAATGACATACAGAAGGAGAGGTAAAAGAAAGACTGAATGACTTACAGAAGGAGAGGTAGTAGAAAGACAATGACATACAGAAGGAGAGGTAATAGAAAGACTGACTGAATGACATACAGAAGGAGAGGTAGTAGAAATACTGACTGAATGACTTACAGAAGGAGAGGTAATAGAAAGACTGAATGACTTACAGAAGGAGAGGTAATAGAAAGACTGACTGAATGACATACCGAAGGAGAGGTAGTAGAAATACTGACTGAATGACTTACAGAAGGAGAGGTAGTAGAAAGACTGACTGAATGACATACAGAAGGAGAGGTAGTAGAAAGACTGAATGACATACAGAAGGAGAGGTAATAGAAAGACTGACTGAATGACATACAGAAGGAGAGGTAGTAGAAAGACTGAATGACATACAGAAGGAGAGGTAATAGAAAGACTGACTGAATTACATTGAACTCCCGAGTGGCGCAGTGGTCTAAGGCACTGCATCGCAGTGCTAGCTGTGCCACTAGAGATCCTGGTTCGAATCCAGGCTCTGTCGTAGCCGGCCGCGACCGGGAGACCCATGGGGCGGCGCACAATTGGACAGCGTCGTCCAGGGTAGGGGAGGGAATGGCCGACAGGGGATGTAGCTCAGTTGGTAGAGCATGGCGTTTGCAACGCCAGGGTTGTGGGTTCGATAAAATAATGTATGCACTAACTGTAAGTCGCTCTGGATAAGAGCGTCTGCTAAATGACTAAAATGTAAATGTAAATGTACATACAGAAGGACAGGTAGTAGAAAGACTGACTGAATGACTTACATAAGGAGAGGTAGTAGAAAGACTGAATGACTTACAGAAGGAGAGGTAGTAGAAAGAATGAATGACATACAGAAGGAGAGGTAATAGAAAGACTTACTGAATGACTTACAGAAGGAGATGTAATAGAAAGACTGACTGAATGACGTACAGAAGGAGAGGTAGTAGAAAGACTGAATGACATACAGAAGGAGAGGTAGTAGAATGACTGAATGACTTACAGAAGGAGAGGTAATAGAAAGACTGACTGAATGACATACAGAAGGAGAGGTAGTAGAAAGACTGACTGAATGACTTACAGAAGGAGAGGTAGTAGAACGACTGAATGACATAGAGAAGGAGAGGTAATAGAAAGACTGACTGAATGACATACAGAAGGAGAGGTAGCAGAAAGACTGAATGACATACAGAAGGAGAGGTAATAGAAAAAGACTGACTGCATGACTTACATAAGGAGAGGTAGTAGAAAGAGTGAATAACATACAGAAGGAGAGGTAATAGAAAAAGACTGACTGCATGACTTACATAAGGAGAGGTAGTAGAAAGAGTGAATAACATACAGAAGGAGAGGTAATAGAAAGACTGACTGAATGACATACCGAAGGAGAGGTAGTAGAAAGACTGACTGAATGACTTACATAAGGAGAGGTAGTAGAAAGACTGAATGACTTACAGAAGGAGAGGTAGTAGAAAGACTGAATGACATACAGAATGAGAGGCAATAGAAAGACTGACTGAATGACATACAGAAGGAGAGGTAGTAGAAAGATTGACTGAATGACTTACAGAAGGAGAGGTAGTAGAAAGACTGACTGAATGACTTACATAAGGAGAGGTAGTAGAAAGACTGACTGAATGACTTACAGAAGGAGAGGTAGTAGAAAGACCGACTGAATGACTTACAGAAGGAAAGGTAATAGAAAGACTGATTTAATGACATACAGAAGGAGAGGTAGTAGAAAGACTGAATAACTTACAGAAGGAGAGGTAATAGAAAGACTGACTGAATGACATACAGAAGGAGAGGTAGTAGAAAGACTGAATAACATACAGAAGGAGAGGTAATAGAAAGACTGACTGAATGACTTACAGAAGGAGAGGTAATAGAAAGAAAGACTGAATGACATACAGAAGGAGAGGAAGTAGAAAGACTGAATGACATACAGAAGTAGAGGTACTAGAAAGACTGACTGAATTACTTACAGAAGGAGATGTAATAGAAAGACTGTCAAAATGACATACAGAAGGAGAGGTAGTAGAAAGACTGACTGAATTACTTACAGAAGGAGAGGTAGTAGAATGACTGAATGACTTACAGAAGGAGAGGTAATAGAAAGACTGACTGAATGACTTACAGAAGGAGAGGTAATAGAAAGACTGACTGAATGACTTACAGAAGG
Source organism: Coregonus clupeaformis (assembly GCF_020615455.1). Taxonomy (NCBI): domain Eukaryota; kingdom Metazoa; phylum Chordata; class Actinopteri; order Salmoniformes; family Salmonidae; genus Coregonus; species Coregonus clupeaformis. Next base: position 36,638,186 of record NC_059197.1, read on the forward strand.
AGAGGTAGTAGAAAAAGACTGACTGAATGACTTACATAAGGAGAGGTAGTAGAAAGAGTGAATAACATACAGAAGGAGAGGTAATAGAAAGACTGACTGAATTACTTACAGAAGGAGATGTAATAGAAAGACTGTCAAAATGACATACAGAAGGAGAGGTAGTAGAAAGACTGACTGAATTACTTACAGAAGGAGAGGTAGTAGAATGACTGAATGACTTACAGAAGGAGAGGTAATAGAAAGACTGACTGAATGACATACAGAAGGAGAGGTAGTAGAAAGACTGACTGAATTACTTACAGAAGGAGAGGTAGTAGAACGACTGAATGACTTAGAGAAGGAGAGGTAATAGAAAGACTGACTGAATGACATACAGAAGGAGAGGTAGCAGAAAGACTGAATGACATACAGAAGGAGAGGTAATAGAAATACTGACTGAATTACTTACAGAAGGAGAGGTAATAGAAAGAAAGACTGAATGACATACAGAAGGAGAGGTAATAGAAAGAAAGACTGAATGACATACAGAAGGAGAGGTAGTAGAAAGACTGAATGACATACAGAAGGAGAGGTAATAGAAAGACTGAATGACATAAAGAAGGAGAGGTAATAGAAAGACTGACTGAATGACATACAGAAGGACAGGTAGTAGAAAGACTGAATGACTTACAGAAGGAGAGGTAGTAGAAAAAGACTGACTGAATGACTTACATAAGGAGAGGTAGTAGAAAGAGTGAATAACATACAGAAGGAGAGGTAATAGAAAGACTGACTGAATGACTTACAGAAGGAGAGGTAGTAGAAAGACCGACTGAATGACTTAGAGAAGGAGAGGTAGTAGAAAGACTGACTGAATTACATACAGAAGGAGAGGAAATAGAAAGACTGACTGAATGACTTACATAAGGAGAGGTAGTAGAAAGACTGAATGACTTACAGAAGGAGAGGTAGTAGAAAGACTGAATGACATACAGAAGGAGAGGCAATAGAAAGACTGACTGAATTAGATACAGAAGGAGAGGTAGTAGAAAGATTGACTGAATGACTTACAGAAGGAGAGGTAGTAGAAAGACCGACTGAATGACTTACAGAAGGAGAGGTAGTAGAAAGACTGAATGACTTACAGAAGGAGAGGTAGTAGAAAGACTGAATGACATACAGAAGGAGAGGCAATAGAAAGACTGACTGAATTACATACAGAAGGAGAGGTAGTAGAAAGATTGACTGAATGACTTACAGAAGGAGAGGTAGTAGAAAGACTGAATGACATACAGAAGGAGAGGTAATAGAAATACTGACTGAATGACTTACAGAAGGAGAGGTAGTAGAAAGACCGACTGAATGACTTACAGAAGGAAAGGTAATAGAAAGACTGATTTAATGACATACAGAAGGAGAGGTAGTAGAAAGACTGAATAACTTACAGAAGGAGAGGTAATAGAAAGACTGACTGAATGACATACAGAAGGAGAGGTAGTAGAAAGACTGAATAACATACAGAAGGAGAGGTAATAGAAAGACTGACTGAATGACTTACAGAAGGAGAGGTAGTAGAACGACTGAATGACTTACAGAAGGAGAGGTAATAGAAAGACTGACTGAATGACATACAGAAGGAGAGGTAGTAGAAAGACTGAATTACTTACAGAAGGACAGGTAGTAGAAAGACTGACTGAATGACTTACAGAAGGAGAGCTAATAGAAAGACTGACTGAATGACATACAGAAGGAGAGGTAGTAGAAAGACTGAATGACATACAGAAGGAGAGGTAATAGAAAGACTGACTGAATTACATACAGAAGGACAGGTAGTAGAAAGACTGACTGAATGACATACAGAAGGAGAGGTAGTAGAAAGACTGACTGAATGACTTACAGAAGGAGAGGTAGTAGAAAGGCTGACTGAATGACTTACAGAAGGACAGGTAGTAGAAAGACTGACTGAATGACTTACAGAAGGAGAGCTAATAGAAAGACTGACTGAATGACATACAGAAGGAGAGGTAATAGAAAGACTGACTGAATGACATACAGAAGGAGAGGTAGTAGAAATACTGAATAACACACAGAAGGAGAGGTAATAGAAAGACTGACTGAATGACATACAGAAGGAGAGGTAGTAGAAAGACTGACTGAATGACTTACAGAAGGAGAGGTAGTAGAAAGACTGAATGACTTACAGAAGGAGAGGTAATAGAAAGACTGACTGAATGACATACAGAAGGAGAGGTAGTAGAAAGACTGACTGAATGACATACAGAAGGAGAGGTAGTAGAAAGACTGAATGACTTACAGAAGGAGAGGTAGTAGAAAGACTGACTGAATGACTTACAGAAGGAGAGGTAGTAGAAAGGCTGACTGAATGACTTACAGAAGGACAGGTAGTAGAAAGACTGACTGAATGACTTACAGAAGGAGAGGTAGTAGAAAGACTGACTGAATGACTTACAGAAGGAGAGGTAGTAGAAAGACTGAATGACATACAGAAGGAGAGGTAATAGAAAGACTGAATGACTTACAGAAGGAGAGGTAGTAGAAAGACTGAATGAATGACTTACAGAAGGAGAGGTGGCAGCGGAGAGCAGAGGAAGGATCCCTCCACAGGCAATGATGATGTTGTCTACCATCTGAGAGAGGAGGTGGATGGTGTTGTGGACAAAGATGATGTTCTCATTGCTGTTGACAAAGTCCATGACGGATTTGGATGAATGGCTGCAGGGAGGCAGAGAGAGAGGGAGAGAACTGGATTAAAGATAATTTGATCAGGATGCAGTAGCACTTCACACAATGTTAAGCATAGGTCAGGTCTTAGGTCAGGTCAGGGATCCGTGGTGAATAATCATCCACAGTAAGGCTAGTTAGAAACACTGGCTGCAGGATATACTGTAACTCTTGTTTTACTGTCAATGACTGTGATATGTGGTTGTCTTACCTAACTTAGTTGAAAGCACTGACTGTAAGTCACTGTGGATAGGAGTGTCTGCTAAATGACCAAAACGTAATATTCTACTGCATGTTCTACGTGGTAGCCCTAAGTGGTCAAAAATAGTGCACTACAGAGAAGCAAAGGGCTTTGATACAAAGTAGTGCACTACATAGGGACTAGGGTGTGATTAGGGATATGTCCTCAGTGTCTCTGTCCCCTCACCTCCTCCAGACGTGGACGTCTGTCTCCAGGGCAAACAGCAGGTCGGTGAGGAGGCGCTGGTGCATGGGCGACCATTTGAACTCTGGGATGCGGAACATGGTGGTGCGAGGGCCAGGGCTGAACTGGCGACGCTGCTCCTCGGTCATGGGCATCCCTCTGAAGCCCAGGTCCACACGCAGGTCACGCTCTAACTGGGCTGCCGTACGACCATGGAGGGACTGACACACACACACACAGACACACACAAACACACACAAACACACAATACTGTAATAAAGTGTATAAAGCAGAGTGCATACATTAAACATGAATTATTACATAACAGGAGAGAAGAGACACTATTAATAGTCCTTTAGTTCTCCCTCTCCTCCTCCCTCTCCTGGGAAGTGGGAGACAGGAGGAAGAGAGGACAAGAGGGAGGGAGGTTTTTTTTGTAACTTGACTAACCTGTGTAGTAGTAGTGGTCTGTATCTTCTTAACCTCCTTGTCCTTTCCGTCGTCTGACCTCTCTGTGTCTGAGGTGTTGCTGACTGCATCCGCCCCACTACCTTTCCCACCAGCCGAGGGCTCGCCACCCTCCGACACCCCAGACCCTCCAGCACTAGCTCCAGCCCCCGCATCTGTGAACTCTGACCCCTTAGAGGAGGCCTCTTCCCTGGGCATTGAGGTGACGTCACCCAGGGTGGTCTGGAGCTTGAACCGATCCTCCTCCAGGATGCTGCTGATCGGACCACCAGGACTGACCGTGCCGACCATGCCGACAATCCCCAGATCAGAGCTGCCCGTCATGTGAGCCAGCATGCCCAGGTCATGGCTTTGGCCCGGGGGGACTGGGGGCTCGGGGTCGGGGTTAGAACCAGGACTTGGCAGGACCAGGGGCTCCTCCTGTTGTGTTCAGTTCAGTTTAGTTAACTTGCACATAAGAAAACACAAGCAGAAGAAAAGAAAGATGAACTAACCTGGCCAAACAGGAAGCTGCTGTTGCTAGGGAGACTGTCCTTGTCGTCGTCAGCAAGGGTGATGAGGGGACCGGTGTTGTGGTTGTCGTGGGCTACGCCGACGGTTGCGTTGGGGACCATTACTCCGCTGGCGGCGCTGCTGCTCAGCTTCTCTACAGCAGCACAGTACACGTTGTCCAATAGGGAGTCCACCTGGACCAACGCCCCGCCCCTGTCCTCAGAGACAACACCCCCAGCCACACCCACTGTCACGCCCAGCGTCTCTGGAGACAGGTCCAGGTCATCCAGCTTCACCTCCGTTGCTTCCACCTGGGGAGAGGGAGGGATTGATTGATTAGCTGATTGATTGATTGATTGTATAACTGACTGAATGACTGATTGATTTTAAGAGTCTACTTGCAAGAACTGTGATATGTGGTGTTTTTTTCCAACTAAACTTAGTTGAATGCACTGACTGGAAGTTGCTCTGGATAAGAGTATCTGCTAAATTAATCAGTTGTAAAAACTATGAAAACAGTTGGAGACACCATACCATACCTTCTCAGCCTTGATGTCCACCAGCAGGTCATGAACCTCCACTCTGACCCCTGACCCCATCCTCTCTGTCCCCCCGAGCCCCCCCTCCTCCCCTGTCTTCCCCTCTGACAGTATATTCCTGGGGTGGCCGGGGGTCTCGGGGTAGTCGGCCTCGCTCTCCGGGGTCTGTGTCTGGGAGTGGTCGTCTACCTCTCTGATCTCCATGTTTCCCTGGATGCCCCCGGCCTGGAGGTCCTGCAGGCCTGAGATGGTGCTGACCAGACCCTTTCTCCCCTTCTTAATGTTCTCCTCCTCTTGACGCTGGTAGTCCTCATACATCTTAGCCAGGTACTCCTTATGGGCCTCGTACGTTACCTACAGCATAGGACAGACATTATCAATAATCAATCCTCTACAATTAATAATCTATAACTAATAATCAAGCTCATCTTAGCCAGGTACTCCATATGTGCCTCGTATAGGTTACCATATAGAGGGAGAGACATGATCAATAACTAATCATCTGTAGTCTATCATGCATAACTACTCGTCATGCAAGGTGTTGTTGGTGCAGTGTCCCTCAACAGCAGAGGGCAGTGTTTTCCCTATTTTATTGTAGCGCTGCCTGGTGGCACCGCTGATGATCTACGTCCCAAATGGTGCCCTATTACCTACATAGTGCACTAGGACCCTGGTCAAAAGTAGTGCACTATATAGGGAATAGGGTGCCATTTGGGACGCAATTAGCCACTGATGATTACCTTGGAGTGAGCAATGGAGAGTGTATCCACCCAGACCCTCCAACCTCCCCACTCATACTTGATGGCATGGTAGAGCAGGATCCTGAAGATGTTATAGACCATCTCCATCATCTTCTGTTCCTCTGGGTTTTTAGGGTTGATATACCCCAGACTGAACATCCAGTCCTGCCATACTGAACACTGCAACAGACACCTAGAACACATACAGTATACAGTGAATAATATATACTATTACAACTATTATCAATAAGGTTCTCACTACTAGAGCAAACACCAGGAGAGACCATCGCTACATAGTCAGTAGTCTAAGTTAAAGTAGGTCTGTAGGCCAACATCATATTCTCAAGTACACCCTCTGATCATTACTCGGTTCTAATGTGACTTGATCACCAGCCACTCTATCAGTGAAACAGTCACAATTAATGATGATTACCTAGTATTATGTTAATTAGTTAAATGATCTGATGCTTTGTTATATAGTCAGTAGTTAGACAATAATAGATTGGTCATAATAGTCATCAGATGTACCATCAATATCGCTTGAATGATTTATGATTGACGCCTGAATATACTGACAACAGGATGCTAACTGTGCTGTCACTGCTGGGAAGAGTCATTACACAGCTGTAAATTAGAGAATGACTGTGTGTGTGTGTGCATGTCCTCACCGTCGGTTTTCCCGGCTGTTGCTGAACAGTTTGATCATGTCTGAGAGGAAGAGACGTCGAACTTCCATCAGCTCAACGCTGGGGGACGAGCTCTTCAACAGGGTCGCTACTACCTTAAGGATCACTGGAACACACACACGACTTTGCTAAATCTGCACTTTAAATAAAGTTTGACTTGACTACAATAACATTCAGTAAGACAGCAGGCAGACTTACTGGGGTTCTGTATCTTGATTGTAGAGTCTGGTTCAGGGTGGGGTTTGTGGACGACCTGGGTACATAACTGCTCCGTCAGGATCTGATGGGAAGAACACAGACAATCAGGGAATAGGGTGTCATTTGGGATGCACTACGGTAGTCTCTGCTTCTAACAAGACAGTGGAGTGGATATCATGAGGTTATATGAGGTTATTAGCACGAGGTTATAACCATCCCTGACCCCACTGCCACAAGATCTGCAGGTCACGGATTGGCCTGTTCAGCCATCTCTGTTCCCATGGCCAGCCAGACCCACACCACAACCCGGAGCCGTGACACCTGGAGGGAAATCATACTCGACTACGAGGGATCCCTGAAGAAGAAGTGTGTGTGTGTATGTGTGTAGTTATAGAGAAGTTACAGAGAAGAATGTACCTCGTACAGCGTGTTGTAGATGGTCACTGACACAGTATTAGTATGAAGCATCAGCCTCTCCCCCAGGAGAGTGAAGAGACTGTGTGTGTGCATGATCTCAACCTTCCTTCTGTGGACAGACACACACACACAGTACCCCTGTTAGAAGTCTCTGGATGACATTTCTACACTTCAGACAATACTTATTTTAAGAGAAGAAGAGGAGAGAAGAAGAGAAGAGGGGTGAAGAGAAGAAGAGAATGTCTTTCATAAATCCAGACCTCTCTTTGGGACAGTCTTTCACTGAGGGAGGGAGGGAGGGATAATAACGTACTTGTGTCCCAGGTGTTTGAGGAAATATCCCAGGACTTTGAGGGACTGGACTCTGATGCTTTCAGTCTTAGAGGCCAGCAGCTTGTACATCACCCTGGAAGAGGACAGGAGACATATGAATCACATTTAAACATGGCCCAGTTAATGATTGTGTCCCCTATGGGCTCTGGTCATAAGTAGTGCACTGTGAAGGGAATAGAGTGCTGGGATGCAGACAATGAAACCAGACTGAACTAGTCGGGTGTGCAGGGAAAGACCTCCCTGTCTGTGTTGAGAGTCTGTGTGTCGGTGTGACGACTAAATTAGTCTCCTGATCAAAACAGAGCCATTCCATTTCCTGCAGTGAAGATTCTGAGAACTCTGCAGGAGTCAGTGGCTGATATACATTTATATTTCATAGAACACACAGCGCATACAGTACGTTTGATCATCCATATCTGATATAAAATGAATATGTTAATATCATACAATTTCTTCTTACAGAATATGTGAATTATTCAACAGGTATCATGTAGATTCACAACACTAGCTCCAGTGTTAGAGATGTGATGTTATTACATGCATTTTGTGCATCAACAGCAAGAGCTGTGCCGTGTGTGTGTGTGTGTGTGTGTGTGTGTGTGTGTGTGTGTGTGTGTGTGTGTGTTTTGCGTACCGTATGCCGTTCCTCTGGTCGAAGGCTGGAATCATGGAGGCTGGGTGTTCTGACATCAAAGCCACTACCAGCTGAAGAACATCATGGATATTATCATCCTAGAGAGAGGGGTGAAGGAGCGGAGAGAGTGATGGGGGAGAGAGAGAGAGGGATGTTGAGGGGGGAGAGAGAGTGTGATGGGGGAGAGCGAGAGGGGGGTTGAGGGGGGAGAGAGAGAGAGACAGGAATGAGAGAGAGACAGAGAGAGAGAGAGAGAGAGAGAGAGAGAGGGGGTGGGAGATGGGGAGGGAAAAAGAAAGAGAGACAGGGAGAGGGAGAGAGAGATTATAACACCATACAGTAGAGCATCATCAATGGACAGACCTCGCAACCCTTTACCGCTACAGCACAGGACCATGGGGACTTGAAACTCACCTCATGCATGGTTAGCAGGTAGTTCAGGATACTCTGCAGCTCATCCTCCTTCACTCCTCGGTCCTAAGAAATTACACACGTTTTCACACTGACTAAAGAAACAATGTATTCCTACTAGTATCAGAAACAGACTGACTCAAGAAAATATATATTCCTACTAGTAAGCGAAACAGATGGAAACTGCCTCAGGTTGCTTAATGATCACTGGCAGGTCTGTTAGATACTGTAGCTAACACCACAGTGTTTGTATGCCAGTATCCAGGAGATAGACTTAGGAACGGTGTTTCTATGCCAGTGCTGAGCTAGGCTGTTGATGGATAATCATTTTCATTTTGGAACTAGTTGACAACTGCTGGTTTGTGAGTTGACTATAATATTGTTCAGTGTTTGTTCCCCAGTCTACTGTTGTTCAGATACTTTACAGTGATGTAAAGCTTAAACACTTCTGATGAGGAACCAGACTCTCTGCAGGAACAGATTGGAAGTTAATTGCTGTTTGAGCTGTGTGTGTGTGTGTGTGTGTGTGTGTGTGTGTGTGTGTGTGTAGCTGATGCTGTTCAGAATGGTAGATATTTTTTATTGGTAGCCAGTTTATTTTCCCTCCATTGTTAAAATTCTGCTTATTTCTGTAGTGGCCTCGGGCTGCAGGCCTAGGCTGCTGGGGGGTGGTAGTTGTGGCAGAAATGGAGCCTGCTGCCATGTTGTTGAAGCTAAGCAATTTATTTGAACACAACACCACGGACGGACCTGAACCTGCATGCTGATTGGACATTATGGTTCAAGAGCAATTACCCATGATGCCTTTCTCTGGTGGAGAAAATAAACAAACTGTTTTTGTTTTGGAGGTGCGTGTGTGTGTGCAGTACCTTGAGGATAAGTTGTTTGAGGAACAGCAACATGAAAGCCCTGAGAGAGATGATCTCCTGCTGGGTAGGCCTTGGACCATCTGAGGACAAACACAGACCGAGTCACTGGGATCAATACGCACGCACGCACACACACGTCTGAAGTTGACCATCGCTATCAGAAATCTACAGAGAGTAGTACAAGTCAACATGGTGCTGTTTGTATAACACTGCCCAAGCCAGATGACTGATCAGATATGAGATGACAGATAGTAGTGAGTGTTGCAACCGAGGACAGACAATTTTTACACGCTACGTGCTTCAGCACTCGGTGGCCCCGTACTGTGAGCTTGTGTGGCCTACCACTTCGCGGTAGCCGTTGTGGCTCCTAGACGTGTCCATTTCACAATAACAGCACTTAGTTGACCGGGGCAGCTCTAGCAGGGCAGAAATGTGAAGCACTAACTTGTTGGAAAGGTGGCATCCTATGCTGGTGCCACGTTGAAAGTCACGGAGCTCTTCAGTAAGGTTATTCTACTTCCAATGTTTGTCTATGGAGATTGCATGGCGGTGTGCTCGATTTTACACCTGTCAGCAACGGGTGTGGTCCTCTGTAGCTCAGCTGGTAGAGCACGGCACTTGTAACGCCAAGGTAGTGGGTTCGATCCCCGGGACCACCCGTACACAAAAAAAATGTATGCACGCATGACTGTAAGTCGCTTTGGATAAAAGCGTCTGCTAAATGGCATATTATTATTATTATTATTATTATTATTATTATTATTATTATTATTAAATAGCCGAATCCACTCATTTGAAGGGGTGTCCACATACTTTTGTATACATAGTGTACGTGGACAGGTTGCTGCCACAGAGAGATCAATAACACAGAGCTATAAATTTGCACACAAGAACGTGTCTCCCAGAGTGAGGATAGTCCTCTGCTGTCAGACACAATTTAACACAACATCTGACTGTCCTGTTTCCTCTCAGAAATCAATGGATCCTCTTCAACACAGGCTCCCTGAGCTCCTTGTGACACTGATTAATAGAAAGCCGTCTGAGAAAACAGTACAGGGACAGAACAGGTTGCTAGATAACAGCATCATTAAAAACACAGCTGCATCCATATGCTGAATCGAACTTAATCACAACCAATTACATTAATGGACGGTTGATTCTCAGGCTCTCATTGGTTGGTTCAGTCCACCTGCCCTGAGGGTATTGGGCAAGAGGAAGATAAGGTTCACTTTACTGATAAATGATTTATGTTTGTGTTATTAACGCAGAAATCCACTTTCTCCTCCTCGCTACAGTGAGTCAATGTGACTGGACTGGTAATTAATCCAAAGCAATCATGAGAGCATGCTTCATACACACATTTTATTATAGAGACTTAGGAAATTGAACTAATTTCACTTTCACCCTTGGCTTGGTTCAGATAAAGCAGGCAGTAATAGCTTTGGATAATATTTCACAGGGTTGATCAATACTCAATGTTTTCACTGTGAGGATACACAGGTTCTCAGCCCTGTGCAAGATGAGACAATATTGGATGCATCCAAAATGGCACCCTATTCCTTACAGTGCTCCATAGGGCTCTGGTCAAAAGTAGTGCACTATGTAGGGAATAGGGTGCCATTTGGAATGTAGACAATATTGTTACGGCTCTTATCCAAATGGATCAGTTCAATACACTGGGAGTGTGGAGACCTGAAATTAGAAATGTGACTTAAAAGGATGTGACTACATAAGAGGAGCAGGACCAACAGACTGTGTCTAACATAATAACTCAGAGAGAGAGAGAGAGAGAGAGAGAGAGAGAGAGAGAGAGAGAGAGAGAGAGAGAGAGAGAGAGAGAGAGAGAGAGAGAGAGAGAGAGAGAGAGAGAGAGAGAGAGAGAGAGAGAGAGAGAGATATTCTGTGTGTGCGAGTGCATGTTAGGGATTGAGAGAAATTGAGCCTGCACTGCAGTGGCTGTGTGTGAGAGGTTGATGCATTGGTTTAATTTGATGGCTCTCTATTTACAGACGCCCAGAGAAACCAGCAGCAACATTTCCAGAGACAGCGTGTTGCTCCGTCCCAAATGGCACCCTATTCCCTACATAGTCCACTACTTTTGACATATGGGCCCTGGTCAAACATAGTGCACTATATAGGGAATAGGGTGCCATTTGGGATGTAGCCAGAGTGTACCTGCAGCAGCAGCTTTGTTCCAACCACCATTTCTTTGTTCTTATAATTGAACACTTGATTACAGTATCTACTAGTTCTCTCCCTATCTCCCTTTCCCTCTCCCTCCCATTCCCTCTCTCCATATCTAGAGGCAACACCACAGTGGTCTGAGACAAATGAAAACCAGATCTAATGGAAATAGAATGATCATAAAATGACCTCCAGGTTCTGGTGAGGACACCGTCCTCAGTATTTTACCAACTATATCGTTCCTCTCTTCCATTTCTCCCACAGGGATTCTAGAACCATCAGCAAAACATAGTCTGCATCCCAAATGGCACCCTATTCCCTTTGTAGTGTACTACTTTTTAACAGGGCCCAGACTTACACTTCTATTAATTTAAAGAACACATTACCAGGAAGATTAACTAGAAACTAGTCTGGTTGTTACATAACAGACAGTTGTTTCACAAATAAGGATTATATTCTACACACAAATCACCCAACAGATGTCTCAGCAGACAGCAGACAAGGTTCATCACCGAGATCTTTCAAAGAGTTATCTCTACTAGGACGGAGTAGCTGTGTTTTCTGCTGTGTCTAGCTGAACGACCCTGACTGAAAAGAAACAACATAGCTACTAACTTCAACAAACAGAACATCCATACTAACTCCAACAAACAGAACATGCCTACTAACTCTAACAAACAGAACATGGCTACTAACTCCAACAAACAGAACATGACTACTAACGCCAACAAACAGAACATGACTACTAACTCCAACAAACAGAACATGGCTACTAACTCCAACAAACAGAACATGACTACTAAGTCCAACAAACAGAACATGGCTACTAACTCCAACAAACAGAACATGGCTACTAACTCCAACCAACAGAACATGGCTACTAACTCCAACAAACAGAACATGGCTACTAACTCCAACCAACAGAACATGGCTACTAACTCCAACAAACAGAACATGACTACTAACTCCAACAAACAGAACATGGCTACTAACTCCAACAAACAGAACATGGCTACTAACTCCAACAAACAGAACATGCCTATTAACTCCAATAAGCAGAACATGGCAACTAGCTCCACCAAATATCTTATACACTAGTATTGTTTGTCTCACTGTTTTTGCAACACATATTAAAGCAAAACAGGCCATGATGTTAGTAAGAACACCCAAAACAAGCAATCTATAACACAATATCTGTTATTCATCAACATCAGTAAAAACAGAAAAACTAAACTGCCCAGAGTGTCCAAAGGAGTGCCCTTCCCCAGATCAGAGTAGAAACGCAGCAGAACGTTCCAGCTGTCTATATATAACTCTCCCTACCACAGACAAACACACTCAGTATCCTACTTCACATAGATCTGTACTGTAGCTCTGCTCAATATTTCATATAGAATTGGTCTGTAGCTCTAGCAACGTTCTCCAGCCTACTGCTGATTATTGGTCATGGTGTTTGCTGGGCTTCATGAGAAATCTTTAACCATGTGAACTCTATCAATAGAGGCTAAGCTGCTGCATCAACTGTTCATTACACAGTTAATACACATCTACTTCCTCTGTGGAATAAACTCCACTCTATTCCTTACATAGGCACTACTTTTGCCCGGAGCCCTATAGGATGCCATTTAAGAGACAGACCTGGTTTATCAGCACTGTTCTAACCTGACCTGTAGGATATATACAGTACTGCTTCCAACCATATAGGCCTGTATCAGAACCTGGCCCTCTGAGACTTCTGAATAGTTTCAGAGAGAAAAGCTGAGTGAGGAAGATGACATGACAGTTCAGGGTGACTTTGAATTCCAACACAGCAGACAGCCGCCTCATGGCAGCCTGATACTACACAGAGAGAAGATGCCTGTCATCTCTGGACCTGTGGTGTGTGAGTGGTGTGTGGTGTGTGTGTGTTTACCCAGTCCTTTAGGTGTAATGCCACTGCTGGCCTCAGGGTTGCAGGTCCAGTAGTAGTACTTCAGACTGTGCATCAGCTGCAGCACTGTCCCAATACGACGGATGGTGGTGTAGATGGTTGCCGTGCCGATAAACTCTGCAGACAGGTACATGTACAGAGAGAGCTGGACCTGAGGGGAGAGTACACGCACGCGCACGCACGCACGCACACACACACACACACACACAAACTATTAACCTAATCCCAGTGATTCTACATAAATATAGCTGTCAGGTATAATCCTTTATAACCCACTCCAGGCTGCTTAAGGTATTATATTAAGGCTGTGAACTGGTTGTATTAAGTGAATGCCGTATTAAAGAGGTCCTAGCTGAGCTGAGCCCATCATCCTCCCTGCAGGTGTAGAACAGAGAGAGAGAGAGAGGCTGCTTTGGCTGACCCCACATTACACTCTATTAGAACACACAATAATAGTCTCCTCTCCTCACTCCCCTCTCATTTCCTCTCCACTCCTCTCTCTCCCCCTCTCCATCTCCGCTCTGATCTGTTCACTCATTAATACAGCCTCTGTAATTAGCAATAGACTGGATGATAATCTTACACACTCTCTACAGCTTTTATTCTAAAATCAAAAAGTGCTCTAACCCAGTTTGTTACCTCTGTTTGAGCCTCTCTCTCTGTGCTCCATGTGAGAGGAGTGTGTGTGGGGGTCTGAGGTTGGCCTCCAGAGACTCTCTCTATCACAACTCCTGAGACATTTCCCCACAACTGTTCTGTATTTATTCATAAGAGCCACCAGCGGCGGCGCCAGTGAGGAGAAGGGATTCTCCACACAACCCAGCTCCTCTGATCCGCCTCAGCCACTTCTTCGCCTCAGCCACTTCTTTATGTATTTTCACTCTATAACATTTCAATACTTCTCAGTGTTGAGGAGCTGATTGTGACAGCAGGCAGTAAACCTCAGTCAGTGGTGAAGTCTTCAATACAGAGCAGAAAATATAAACTAATATCAGGACCCTAAAATAAGTTGTGTTACATAATGGATCATGGTATAGTAGTGAGTAATGCTCTAAACAGTCTTCAGTGAGTCAGAAATCAGGTGGGTTACCATGGAGCTACCTGGACCCAGTGGAACCAGATTGGGTGGGGCTCACCTTTATGGGGACGAGGTCTACCTTGGCGGGGGGTGTGGGGATGTACCTTACCTTGGCGGGGGTGTGGGCGCAGGGCTTACCTTGGCGGGGGTGTGTATCCAGATGGCTGCGTTGAACAGGATGTGGTCACAGAGCTGTTTGAGGAGTGGTGCTCCGTGGGTTAACCCATCCAGGTACTTAGCGAAGGACAGGAACTGCTCCAGGACCGCACGTGTGATGTGGACCCTGGAGGACTGGAGGCACAGGGACTGGTCAGACCACTGGATACTCAATCAATCAACCAGTCAATCAATCAATCAATAACATATAACTATAAGCCAATCATAGAGTTGGATAGAGGGTTCACTTGCCACAAAGCTCGTTTTAGCATGGGCAGTGCCATTGAGGAGTTTCACCATTTTGAAGTAGTCAACTGGGATGTACAGTGAGGGAAAAAAGTATTTGATCCCCTGCTGATTTTGTACGTTTGCCCACTGACAAAGACATGATCAGTCTATAATTTTAATGGTAGGTTTATTTGAACAGTGAGACAGAATAACAACAAAAAAATCCAGAAAAATGCATGTCAAAAATGTTATAAATTGATTTGCATTTTAATGAGGGAAATAAGTATTTGACCCCTCTGCAAAACATGACTTAGTACTTGGTGGCAAAACCCTTGTTGGCAATCACAGAGGTCAGACGTTTCTTGTAGTTGGCCACCAGGTTTGCACACATCTCAGGAGGGATTTTGTTCCACTCCTCTTTGCAGATCTTCTCCAAGTCATTAAGGTTTCGAGGCTGACGTTTGGCAACTCGAACCTTCAGCTCCCTCCACAGATTTTCTATGGGATTAAGGTCTGGAGACTGGCTAGGCCATTCCAGGACCTTAATGTGCTTCTTCTTGAGCCACTCCTTTGTTGCCTTGGCCGTGTGTTTTGGGTCATTGTCATGCTGGAATACCCATCCACGACCCATTTTCAATGCCCTGGCAGAGGGAAGGAGGTTCTCACCCAAGATTTGACGGTACATGGCCCCGTCCATCGTCCCTTTGATGCGGTGAAGTTGTCCTGTCCCCTTAGCAGAAAAACACCCCCAAAGCATAACGTTTCCACCTCCATGTTTGACGGTGGGGATGGTGTTCTTGGGGTCATAGGCAGCATTCCTCCTCCTCCAAACACGGCGAGTAGAGTTGATGCCAAAGAGCTCCATTTTGGTCTCATCTGACCACAACACTTTCACCCAGTTCTCCTCTGAATCATTCTGATGTTCATTGGCAAACTTCAGACGGCCCTGTATATGTGCTTTCTTGAGCAGGGGGACCTTGCGGGCGCTGCAGGATTTCAGTCCTTCACGGCGTAGTGTGTTACCAATTGTTTTCTTGGTGACAATGGTCCCAGCTGCCTTGAGATCATTGACAAGATCCTCCTGTGTAGTTCTGGGCTGATTCCTCACCGTTCTCATGATCATTGCAACTCCACGAGGTGAGATCTTGCATGGAGCCCCAGGCCAAGGGAGATTGACAGTTATTTTGTGTTTCTTCCATTTGCGAATAATCGCACCAACTGTTGTCACCTTCTCACCAAGCTGCTTGGCGATGGTCTTGTAGCCCATTCCAGCCTTGTGTAGGTCTACAATCATGTCCCTGACATCCTTGGAGAGCTCTTTGGTCTTGGCCATGGTGGAGAGTTTGGAATCTGATTGATTGTTTGCTTCTGTGGACAGGTGTCTTTTATACAGGTAACTTGCTGAGATTAGGAGCACTCCCTTTAAGAGTGTGCTCTTAATCTTAGCTCGTTACCAGTATAAAAGACACCTGGGAGCCAGAAATCTTTCTGATTGAGAGGGGGGTCAAATACTTATTTCCCTCATTAAAATGCAAATCAATTTATAACATTTTTTAAATGCGCTTTTCTGGATTTTTTAGTTGTTATTCTGTCTCTCACTGTTTAAATAAACCTACCATTACAATTATAGACTGATCATTTCTTTGTCAGTGGGCAAACGCACAAAATCAGCAGGGGATCAAATACTTTTTTCCCTCACTGTATAGACATTTCACCAAACAAGCAAAGCTTGAGAGCATTTGACTGAGCATCCAGACTCAGAGGAGTCCTGCTGTTATTATTGTTGTCTGTCTTCCTTTCACGTCTCCTGACCAGGTAGAGGTAGTCTCTCCTAATATTCTAGCTGTGGTATAAACAGATCTGAACCAGATGGCAGGATGGTGTGAGTGTGAGAGAGCTGGCAGCTGGAGGGAGGGGAGAGGAGAGAAAGCGAGAGAGACAGAGACCGAGAGAGAGGGATAAACTGTTTCCCCCGCCTGGCCCCTGTTACAACCACCTGTTCCTGGCCCTGAGCTCTGGGCTCTGCTGGACTCCGGTGGATAGATATCAGGATGCTACAGGACAGTCTGTCTGCGTCCAAAAAGGCAGCATATTCCTTAAAAAGTGAAGTGCACTACTTTTGACCATGGCCCATAGGGCTCTGGTCAAAAGAAGTGCACCATGTAGGGAATAGGATGCCATTTAGGACACACCTTGACAGCGGCTGGCTGGGGAAGCAGTGAGGCTACATACCCTTCAAAACAGAAAGTGGATTATTCTTCCAAATCTCTTCCTCACCTCTGTGCCTCTCTGCTATGTTATTTTATCTGTGGTTTGATCTTATCCATCTGAGGGCTACTGGGCTCCATGTTTCAAACAGCATTACAGAGTCTGTCTGACTGGCTGATGCCCTGTTGTGTCCCTGTCTGTTACAGAACCATGGATCTATTTCTGGTCCTCCTCTGATATTCACTGACTGAGAGTGAGGAGTAAAGAGGTTTTTGAACTAAAGAAAATATTAAGCGATATTGGTTGAAAGGAGATATCTTTCTTTAAATAACTGCCATTAGCTGTTGCCAGGCACACCATAGAAAGTAAGAATGGGTAAACTGAAATTGCACTCTAGTCCCTATGTAGTGCACTACCTTTTGACCAGAGCCCTATTAGGCCAACCCAAACCCTGTAGCTTTGTTAAAACGTAGTGTACTATATGGGGAAAGCGTGCCATTTGAGGTAAAGACAATGTATGATGTATTGATTTAATTGATTTTGATTGAATCATTAAAAACCCATATACTGTAGCCACAACATCACAGCAAAGCAGTTAATACATAAAAAACTATGGAAGATGACAAAGAGTCCATGCCTTATCTCCAGTGTGCTATAGGGTTTAGGTTAGAGTTTCTACCTTCTCCAGCAGAAACCCGATTACAAGGAATCCTTTCCCTCCCAGCATCTGTTCCTGCATCGCCACCGAGCTCTTCAACAGGTCAACCAGGAACACCAGGAGGGTGGCACTGCAACACACATACACACAGGTTTAAGGACACGGACACACACATACATCAGGAGGTGTGCAGGAGTGCTCACATAAAAAGCTAAATGTGTCAAAATGCAGATAAACTGCTCCTCTACTGTTTAATACTACCATTACATCATACAGTATGGTGGTCCTAGGGCTGCCTGTTCCTCTGAGATCCTAACAGTCAGGTAGTAGAAAGGGAACATTTTATAAGGCAGCAGCAGAATTGGAGATAGGCAGAGAGACAGAGGGACAGACATCTTCATCTTCCGAGGAAGTCAGCAATCAGCTGGAGACTGTAGATCCTAACCCCCCCCAGCTCCCAGCCTTCTCTCCTAGCCCCCGCCTTCTCTCCCAGCCCCAGTTCCCAGCCTCATCTCCTAGCCCCCGCCTTCTCTCCCAGCCCCAGCTCCCAGCCTCATCTCCTAGCCCCAGCCTTCTCTCCTAGCCCCTGCCTTCTCTCCTAGTCCCAGCCCCAGCTCCAAGCCTCATTTCCTAGCCCCAGCCTTCTCTCCTAGCCACAGTCTTCTCTCCTACCCCATCTCCATCTCTTAGCCCCAGCCTTCTCTCCATGACCCAGCCTTCTCTCCAAGCCCCAGCCTTCTCTCCAAGCCCCAGTCTTTTCTCCTAGCCCAAGCATCTCCTAGCCCCCGCCTTCTCTCCTAGCACCAGACTCATCTCCTAGCCCCAGCCTTCTCTCCTAGCCCCAGCCTTCTCTCCTAGCCCCAGCTCCCAGCCTCATCTCCTAGCCCCAGCCTTTTCTCCTAGCCCCAGCCTTCTCTCCTAGCGCCAGCCTCATCTCCTAGCCCCAGCCTTCTCTCCTAGCCCCATTCTTCTCTCCCAGCCCCAGCTCCCAGCCTCATCTCCTAGCCCCAGCCTTCTCTCCCAGCCCCAGTTCCCAGTCTCATCTCCAAGCCCCAGCCTTCTCTCCTAGCCCCAGCCTTCTCTCCCAGCCCCAGCTCCCAGCCTCATCTCCTAGCACCAGCATTCTCTCCTAGTCCCAGCCCCAGCTACCAGCCTCATTTCCTAGCCCCAGCCTTCTCTCCTAGCCCCAGCCTTCTCTCCTAGCCCCAGCCTTCTCTCCAAGCCCCAGCCTTTTCTCCTAGCCCCAGCCTTTTCTCCAAGCCCCAGCCTTTTCTCCTAGCCCGAGCATCTCCTAGCCCCAGCCTTCTCTCCTAGCCCCAGCCTTCTCTCCTAGCCCCAGCTCCCAGCCTCATCTCCTAGCCCCAGCCTTTTCTCCTAGCCCCAGCCTTCTCTCCTAGCGCCAGCCTCATCTCCTAGCCCCAGCCTTCTCTCCTAGCCCCAGCCTTCTCTCCAAGCCCCAGACTTTTCTCCTAGCCCCAGCCTTTTCTCCAAGCCCCAGCCTTTTCTCCTAGCCCGAGCATCTCCTAGCCCCCGCCTTCTCTCCTAGCACCAGACTCATCTCCTAGCCCCAGCCTTCTCTCCTAGCCCCAGCCTTCTCTCCTAGCCCCAGCTCCCAGCCTCATCTCCTAGCCCAGCCTTTTCTCCTAGCCCCAGCCTTCTCTCCTAGTGCCAGCCTCATCTCCTAGCCCCAGCCTTCTCTCCTAGCCCCAGCCTTCTCTCCCAGCCCCAGCTCCCAGCCTCATCTCCTAGCCCCCGCCTTCTCAACTAGCCCCAGCCTTCTCTCCTAGTCCTAGCCCCAGTGCCCAGACTCATCTCCTAGCCCCAGACTTCTCTCCTAGCCCCAGCCTCTCCTAGCCCCAGCCTTTTCTCCTAGCCCCATTCTTCTCTCCTAGCCCCAGCTCCCAGCCTCATCTCCTAGCCCCAGCCTTCTCTCCCAGCCCCAGCTCCCAGTCTCATCTCCAAGCCCCAGCCTTCTCTCCTAGCCCCAGCCTTCTCTCCCAGCCCCAGCTCCCAGCCTCATCTCCTAGCACCAGCATTCTCTCCTAGTCCCAGCCCCAGCTCCCAGCCTCATTTCCTAGCCCCAGCCTTCTCTCCAAGCCCCAGACTTTTCTCCTAGCCCCAGCCTTTTCTCCAAGCCCCAGCCTTTTCTCCTAGCCCGAGCATCTCCTAGCCCCCGCCTTCTCTCCTAGCGCCAGCCTCATCTCCTAGCCCCAGCCTTCTCTCCTAGCCCCAGCCTTCTCTCCTAGCCCCAGCTCCCAGCCTCATCTCCTAGCCCCAGCCTTTTCTCCTAGCCCCAGCCTTCTCTCCTAGCGCCAGCCTCATCTCCTAGCCCCAGCCTTCTCTCCTAGCCCCAGCCTTCTCTCCCAGCCCCAGCTCCCAGCCTCATCTCCTAGCCCAAACCTTCTCAACTAGCCCCAGCCTTCTCTCCTAGTCCTAGCCCCAGTGCCCAGACTCATCTCTTAGCCCCAGACTTCTATCCTAGCCCCAGCCTCTCCTAGCCCCAGCCTTCTCTCCTAGACCGAGCCTCATCTCCTAGCCCCAGCTTCATCTCCTAGCTCCAGCTCCGAACCTCATCTTCTAGCCCCAGCCCATTTCCTAGTCCTTTTATCAGGCTCTAATCCTAAAGACATGGTGTCTTCTGAGAAGAAGTGGAGGGGCTGTTTACTGCTGCATTGGGGTCAGTTACTGTCTTTGTAGTGGGTCTCTCAGTTAAAGCCTGTCCTGGCAGAGTGACCGTGTCTTTGCAGTATGACAGAGGCTCTCTATGGCACTCGCTAATCCGCTTTCCTCCCATCCTCCAGAGGGACTCTCTCCAGGCCCAGACACATCACAAGGACACTGTGATGAGATCACAGCTCTGCAGGACTAGAGCCAGTGTAGAGGGGAGAGATGATGACCTTAGACTCTGGATACAGACTGCGTCTGCGTCTGCAACTGGCTGGCGCCAGCACAGCGTGTGGTCAATCACGATTCATGGCATTATGTAGAGAAATAACCATGTTTTACCATTTCAAAGAGCGAGGTACATCCTTGCTCGCACCTCCAGCCGGGACATTCACACGAAGTACAGGAGACGGCGTTTGGTTTCCGCCGCCATCAAGGCTGAAAGTGATTTAAACTGGACCTGACCTTGTGAATGTATTTTATTGTCATGTTTGGATTGTTTCAAGAGCTCAAAGAGCTGAACAGTTTGATATGTCTTGTTGTACAATATGTGTTCTGGTTGATGTCTTTTCAGAGAGACTGGTCAGAATTGTATGATGGGCTGATTGTTATCAGATGGATAGCTTCCTGGTGTCCTGTCGTTACATTGACATTTACGAGTTTGATAATTAGATTAGAATCCGGGTGTGATGTCCGTCCTTTTGTTTTCCCCCAGAAAAGTGCAAAAACATGTTAATTTAGGATGAGTTTCCATTTTTCCAAGGATAAAAGGTTGGAGTCTCTTTTGGTTCATCGAGACCTTGTTTGCAAGCTCCATGTGTGTACAGACAGATTATACTTTTTATTTTAGAGGTTATTCTAAAAGACCCATGTAAAGACATGTCTTATTTGTGGTAGACATTTACTCTGTTTTATTCTGTATCATGTACACTGTAATTGTTTTGAGTGTTAATTCATTTGTGACTAATACATCTGATTTGAGTAAATGCATTCCTTGTTTATAGAGTAACTGTTTAATTTAATTTACGTTCACAATTTAGTAGGATTATTGATCAATCCTAAATTGTAGAGTTAATTACACAACACATAGCATATGCTTGGGTCCCAACTTTGCATCCCTTCATTAAGACTAACTCAATTTATAGATGCTGAAACTTTGATCGTGAATAATTAGCTCATAGTTTCCGGAACATCATTAATTGCATAAGGGTTGCCTTAGACAGCTACGTAATTATAGTATTCCGTGTGGTGATACGAAGACTCGCTATCTTGCTATATCCTTCGGATACGCTTAACAGCATTTATATAAATTATTATGGCGTAAGATTGATAAATGTAGTTCAATATAATTATACATCATTTTCACCCAACTACATCAGACTCACTATCTGTCCATAGATTCATCCCCCCGGAGTATCCTAATATACACAAATCCTCTCTCAGATACCTTCTGAACACACACATAATCTATTACACTGCAGTATCTGCTGAAGATGCTGAGGACCAACATGAGCCATCAGTTAGTTTAGAGGTAGACTCACTGGAACAGGCAGCAGAACCACTATAGTCACTCAGAGTTCACTAGCTGGCTTGGTTGGCCTGGTATGGGTTGGAACACTACACAGCAGGCTTAACCCAGGGCTGGGACTACACTACCCAGCAGGCTTAGCCCCTGGCTGCACCAGAGAGAGGGCCCTAGGCAGAGCAGAGCCTGGCTCAGAGCTGCTGTGTGTGCATCTCCCCAGCGTGGTCTCTGTCACTGAGCTAAATCAGGATTATGGCAGAGCTCTGATTGGAACAGGGCTCGGTGGGGGGCTCTGACAAGGACAACACTGGACCTTCAGGACAAGGATCAGCAAGGAGGGGTAAATTTGAACGTTGATTCTCAACATTCTCATAGTAGAAGACTCAGACCTTCACTTGATGAAACTTCCTGTACTCACCAGATGGTAATCCTCAGATAGGGGAAAAGGAACAGGGGAAAGGGGACAGGGGAACGGGGACAGAGACAGGACAAAGGGACAGGGGGACAGATACTTACCAGACGGTAGTCTCCAGCTTGGTCTCATGGTTCTGGTAGTTGTGCTGGTCATTGGGTTGATGGTAGTCCAGCTGGGTCTCATGGTGCTGGTAGTTGTGTTGGTCGTTGGGTTGATGGTAGTCCAGCTGGGAGAAGAGAGGGAACAGCACCTGGATTCCTCCTATAGAGTGGATGGCACTGTGGATGGAGTGGGTCACTATGGCCTTCACATCCTACCAGGGAACAATACAGTGTTAGTTTACTGTAATTTCATTATATGTTGGTTAAAAGGACATGAGGCGAGACTAGCCTGTTTTATAAGGACATGGGGTGAGAATTACAGTTGCGGTCAAATATATTGGCACCCTTGCACGATTCACTATTTCCTCTAAAATAAGTTGAAATTCAAAAAGCTTTTGGGTAAAAATAGCCATTCAAACAGGTTTGAAAAGAGAAAACAGATCATTCTGCTCCATTGCACTCCACTGTAAAGTGCAAGGGTGCCAATATATTTGACGGCATCTGTACGTGTATTATAAGGACATGTAGTGAACCTGTAGCATAAGGGCATGGGGTGAGTGGACAAAGATGGAGGCGTTCTCCTTGGGCGATGACTCCAGGCAGAGCTGGGCGTCGGTAGCCTTGGCGTTGTAGGTGAAGGAGATGGAGCTGGCCAGCTTCCCATCATACAGGACCTGCTTATGGTGCTCCGCCAGGTGGATGTCACTCTCCGACTTAAACTTAAATGTACTCTACAAAGAGGGGAGGAATAGAGAGATAGACAGCGATAGGGAGAGGGATAGAGGTAGAGAGAGGGAGAGAGACAGAGAGGGAGATAGGGAGAAAAGAAAGGGAGATAGGCAGAGAGGTAGAGAGATAGCGACAGACAGAGAGTGGGAGAAGAGAGAGAAGAGAGATGTGATAAGGTATGGTATCATGACAGCTCATTCCTCTACTAAACTCTCAGCAGCAGTAGCAGTAGAGTCATATTAATGGAACATGTTGCTGATCGATAACGGAGTCACTCACAGTCTTAATGTAACTAATCCATTAAGGATGGCAGGTGAGAGAGGAGCTCAATTAATCAATCAAAGCATCATCAATTGGAATGTTATTAATTAGGAAATCAGGAATGTCCTCTCAACGGAGGAGTGAATAATGAATGAACAGCCACAGACATAGAAGAGTGTTGAGAGGTGAGATACATCCCTCTTCTAGCTACAGACATGATGATTCAGATGGAGAGAGATGAGACCTACACTGAAATAGTTCAGAATTCTAGAGCTTCCCTGAAACCATTCAAAGTAATGGAGCTCAGTTGTTCTGCCTCCCTGAGAAAATCAACTATACTGTCTAGTCTACACCTCACTGTAAAGATACACCATAGGCGACTGTAGCACCATGCAGGGTCTATAAGCCTTCAACGTGCCTCTCCATCGTGGAGCCTCTCTCTCGTGAAAAGATGTAGATAGCTGAGATAACAAGCAGAGTAGACCTGGCTCAGTAGACCAGACACGCAATGGGACTATTATGATCCCAGGATCGCTAGTTATACCCTGTTAGACTGCCCTGTCTGTGGGTGTCTCCTATACCCTGTTAGACTGCCCTGTCTGTGGGTGTCTCCTATACCCTGTTAGACTGCCCTGTATGTGGGTGTCTCCTATACCCTGTTAGACTGCCCTGTCTGTGGGTGTCTCCTATACCCTGTTAGACTGCCCTGTCTGTGGGTGTCTCCTATACCTTGTTAGACTGCCCTGTCTGTGAGACTCTGCTAACTAACTGAGATTATAATGAGGCCTTTTCTAAACACCTCAATCACTAACCAACTATCATTATCACCATTAATATGAATACCCATTCATTATAACCATTAAAATTACAAGGAAAACAAGGTGCTAGACTAAGGCCAGAGACTGGATGAGACAGGCTATGACTAACTATGGTTCCAAACTACACACTGGATCAACGACAACACAGCTTTCAGGTAGGCAGGGGTGTGCTTAACAGTCCAAATCATAGTTTCAGGGGCAGCCAGGGAACAGAACACAGTACATACAGTGTATAGTGTTAGGACACAGGACACATTCAAGCATAGCTCTTCGGATAGAGACACCAGGTAGCAGGGAACAGGGAACTGTAGCAAGCAGCATTGATTTCACAGATTGATAGGTGTAGGAGGCTGCGTGCATGTAGCATTAAAATTCATCCTATCCTAACCTATCAGTAACCTAATTCAGTCAGCCCATTGCGTACCTTATAGCTCGCTCCCAGCTGATGGATGGCAAATATCTGAGCTGGGTTGAGAGCCTCAGAGAACACATAGATGGCCCCCAGCTGACCACAGAACACCCTGTTAGCGTCAGCTGTCTCCGACGATCCCAGGAAGCACTTATCATAACTCTGTAGAGGGAGAGGAGAGGGTCAATAAACGGGCACACAGAGCAGGGGATTTATCATAGCTCTGTAGCGGGAGAGGACAGGGAGGATAGAGAGAGAGAGAGAGAGATGGGGGGGGCACAGTACCAGTCAAAAGTTTGGACACACCTACTCATTCCTTTATTTTTACTATTTTCTACATTGTAGAATAATAGTGAAGACATCAAAACTATGAAATAACACATATGGAATTATGTAGTAACCAAAAAAGCTTTAAACAAATCAAAATATATTTTATATTTGAGATTCTTCAAATAGCCACAGTTTGCCTTGATGACAGCTTTGCACACTCTTGGCATTCTCTCAACCAGCTTCATGAGGTAGTCACCTGGAATGCATTTCAATTAACCGGTGTGCCTTCTTAAAAGTTAATTTGTGGAATTTATTTCCTTCTTAATGCGTTTGAGCCAATCAGCTGTGTTGTGACAAGGTAGGGTTGGTATACAGAAGATAGCCCTATTTGGTAAAATACCATGTCCATATTATGGCAAGAACAGCTCAAATAAGCAAAGAGAAACGACAGTCCATCATTACTTTAAGACATGAAGGTCAGTCAATACAGAACATTTTAAGAACTTTGAAAGTTTCTTCAAGTGCAGTCGCAAAAACCATCAAGTGCTATGATGAAACTGGCTCTCATGAGGACCGCGGCAGGAATGGGAGACCCAGAGTTAATTCTGCTGCAGAGGGATAAGTTCATTAGAGTTACCAGCCTCAGAAATTGCAGCCCAAATAAATGCTTCACAGAGTTCAAGTAAAAGACACATCTCAACATCAACTGTTCAGAGGGGACTGTGTGAATCAGGCCTTCATGGTCAAATTGCTGCAAAGAAACCACTACTAAAGGACACCAATAAGAAGAAGAGATCTGCTTGGGCCAAGAAACACGAGCAATGGACATTAGACCAGTGGAAACTTGTCCTTTGGTCTGGAGTCCAAATTGGAGAATTTTGGTTCCAACCGCCGTGTCTTTGTGAGATGCGGTGTGGGTGAACGGATGATCTCCGCATGTGTATTTCCCAACGCAAAGTATGGAGGAAGAGGTGTGATGGTGTGGGGGTGCTTTGCTGGTGATACTGTCTGTGATTTATTTAGAATTCAAGGCACACTTAACCAGCATGGCTACCACAGAATTCTACAGTGATACGCCGTCCCATCTGGTTTGGGCTTAGTGGGACTATCATTAGGTTTTCAACAGGACAATGACCCAAAACACACCTCCAGGCTGTGTAAGGGCTATTTTACCAAGAAGGAGAGTGATGGAGTGCTGCATCAGATGACATGGCCTCCACAATCCCCCGACCTCAACCCAATTGAGATGGTTTGGGATGAGTCGGACCGCAGAGTGAAGGAAAAGCAGCCAACAAGTGCTCAGCATATGTGGGAACTCCTTCAAGACTGTTGGAAAAGCATTCCAGGTGAAGCTGGTTGAGAGAATGCCAAGAGTGTGCAAAGCTGTCATCAAGGCAGAGGGTGGCTACTTTGAAGATTCTCAAATATAAAATCTACTTTGATTTGTTGAACACTTTTATGTTTACTACATGAATCCATATGTGTTATTTCATAATTTTGAT
Organism: Coregonus clupeaformis; assembly: GCF_020615455.1. Classification (NCBI taxonomy): domain Eukaryota; kingdom Metazoa; phylum Chordata; class Actinopteri; order Salmoniformes; family Salmonidae; genus Coregonus; species Coregonus clupeaformis. The sequence continues at coordinate 36,664,254 of NC_059197.1, forward strand.
GTCTTCACTATTATTCTACAATGTGGAAAATAGTACAAATAAAGAAAAACCCTTGAATGAGTAGGTGTGTCCAAACTTTTGACTGGTAGTGTATATATGGCTCTGGGAAATGGTTAGGGCCATTATACGGACACTGAGACGGAGATGAGAGGATAGGGTCATGTCCTTTAACACATCCAGACTCGGAGACGGAAAACATCATCCCAATTTCAAAGATAGCTGAGTAGCAGAGCAATTAACAGACCCCAAAAAATGATGACAGCTTTTGAATGGGCAAATAGATTGTCACTCAGAGAGGAAGGAAGGCTGACAGACACTTAGGTCTGCATCCCAAATGGCACCCTATTCCATACTTAGCGCACTACCTTTGACCAGAGCCCAGTGTGTGTCTGTCCTTATAAACCTGTACCTGTAACCCCTGCCTTGTAGAAGTGGGTTATAATAATATCCACCACACACACCCCCATCCATGCCTAACTCTGTAGATAGCAGCCTTTGTCGTCCTCCCTCCCAGTCTCTTCTTCTACGGCCTTCCTCTCTTCAAACATCTCCCTGATAAATGGTTATTCAAATGGAAGCTTTGAGAACGCAGCTCTGCTCCCAGGAGTAAACTCTGCCACAGCGCTGAAACTCAATGAGCACCACAGAGGATTTACGAATCTCAAATGGCACCCTATTCCCACTACTTTTTACCAGGGCCCATATAGAGAATAGGGTGCCATTTGGGACACAATCTTGGGTCTGATGATTTCAAACTGTGGTCGATGATCAAATGCTGCACTTGCAGCCACAAACATCACAACCACAAACATCACAACCACAAATATCACAATATCACAACCACAAATATCACAGCCACAAATATCACAGCCATAACCATCACAACCACAAATATTACTACCACCACGGCCGTGTTCAGTGGGGAAGAAAACAGGAGAAAACGGAGTGAAACAGGTAATAGCTCCACTTGTCCAATAAAAAATGTTTCAAAAATGTTCAAAATGTGCCTGTGTGCCTTACTGAACACGACCTTGCAGAGAGCTCACAACAGGAAGGAGCAGTGACAGGAGAGTCAGTCAATCAATCAATCAAGCATCAATCAACCAGCAATGAGGAGCATTCTCACATCGTTGGTGTTGACGTGCCAGGCCATGTCGCCATAGGAGACCAGCTGACCGTTGACATAGCAACGGATCTCACTGTTCCTCCAGCGGTTGTAGATATGGACGATGCAGATCATGTACCACTGAAACACAGAGAGGAGAGAGAGGGTTAGAGAGAGCGAGTGAGTGAGTGAGTGAGTGAGAGAGAGAGAGAGAGAGAGAGAGAGAGAGAGAGAGAGAGAGAGAGAGAGAGAGAGAGAGAGAGAGAGAGAGAGAGAGAGAGAGAGAGAGTGTGAGTGAGTGTGTGTGTGTGTGTGCACGTGCGTGCGTGTGGATGCAGGTCCACACCAGTGTGAATTTAATTAAAATTTAAAACATTAAAAAAGTTCTCATTTTTAAATAGAACTATACTAAATATAATCATGTCACCAAATAATTGATTAAAACACACTATTTTGCAAAGGTCTACAGTAGCCTCAACAGCACTCTGTAGGGTAGCACCAGGGTGTAGCCGGAGGACAGCTAGCGTCCGTCCTCCTCTGAGTAAATTGACTTCAATACAAAACCTAGGAGAATCATGGTTCTCACCCCCTTCCATAGACTTACACAGTAATTATGACAACTTCCGGAGGACGTCCTCCAACCTATCAGAGCTATTGCAGCATGAACTGACATGTTGTCCACCCAATCAAAGGATCAGATAAGTAATCTAGTACTGAAAGCATAAGCTACAGCTAGCTAGCTCTGCAGTGCATCAAATGTGGTGAGTAGTTGACTCAAAGAGAGAGAAAGAAAATAGTTGAACAGTTTTGAACAAATTCATTTCTTCCTAAATGAAGGAGAAGCAACAGAGAAATAAAGAGGGAGAGAGATTGTCATTTTCTTTCACTTTCAGTTTCACTTACTTAGCTAGCAAATGCAGCTAGCTAGTTTAGCCTACTGAAACACCCTGCTCAAACAGAGGGATGCTATGTTAGCTAGCTGGCTATGACTATCCAACACAACACTAGAACTCTTCCAAGTCAAGGTAAGCTTTTGGTTTTACTAATTTATTGCCACCGGGGCCCGCCGGTGTAACTGCTTACTGACTGTACACTGTAAAGTTACTGCATGATTGTAGCGGGTTTACTAACGCGTTAGTTCTATTAGCTTAATTTAGCTAATATGGTGACAACGATGTAGGCTGTGTGTAGTGGTTTGGCTTGGAAAGGTTTTTTCGCCTGCTCACATACAGCTGATGTGTTGTGCACAAGGGAAGGGAAGAGGTGAAAGGAGGAGAGCGCATAACGTAGATGCGAGAAGGAATACAACGTGGCTGCTATGAAACTGTGAATTGTGTTTACGCGTGATCAGGGGTGTATTCATTCCACCAATTCTGTTGAAAAACGTTTCTTAAACAGAAGCAAACGGAACAAAACAGGGATAAACATACCTGAATTTGTCCAATAGAAACTCTTGTTTGCAACTGTTGGACTAATGATTACACCCACTATCAGCTAGATGCAGGCAAGAGTGTGCAAGGCGGTATTGAATGTCACTGTCTGTCCATGTGTCACTCTCTGTCACATCAAATTTGTCTTTCGACCTGTGTGCACCTACGTGTAAACTTTCATTCATAGGCTAGGTTGTATCAACCTCATGATGTGTATAGGGAAAATGTGAGTATCATGTAGTAGCCTAAACCTATCGCTGTTACATTTAACTGGGTGAACGGAATATGAATGACAGTCATCCAATATGCTGTAATAGAAATAAGGCCATATTCATGAAAAAAAATGGTCCTCCCTTATCTGTAACGGCACTGCCCGCCACTAATCCACACATAATAACACTAGAAACTACAACCCATTCAATCCCACTGTATGAACAGGGTTTTAAACACATCCTAATGTGTTTGCATTGCAGTCACCCAGATCATCTAGAGACCAAATAGGATAATGTGATTCAGTAGCTCTGATCTCATACATATTGCAGAGACAATAGCAGTATTACAAAGGCCTACTGCATAGCATAGATAACACAGTATTACAGAACATACAGTTATCCATACATTCTGCATGGTATAGACAACACAGTATCCCAGACCATACAGGTTCTCTGATACATACGAAAATCTAACCTGTAAACGGATCATCTCAATTTAAGGCTTTAAATGAAGCAATTCCAGCTGCAACCCTCACTATGTTGATCTACTACAGATCAAAAGGATTTAAACACATCATTAACATGACTATGGCAGAGTGAATCAGATTACTCCAGTTGACTATTAAGAGGCAATGTCCCCTTTAAGATCACTTTTAATCACCAGGAGATCAGATAATTGATTTGAGGATATCTTTAGATCAAAGTCTGCCCTCTACTTTAATGACTTGGTGCAGAGAGGAGAGGGCGAGAGGGGGAATTTAATTCCAAACATAGTACTGCACTATGTAGAGTATAGGGTGTCATGTGACACACCATGGTTGCTGACAGCTGTTTAACCCAAGGCTGTAATTGTCTGACAGAAGCCTTGAACCAGCCTGCTATCTCTACTGGGACAGAGACAGGTAGGGTGTCAGACATCCCAAGCTACATTACACTCCCTCTCTACACTCTCATCTCATCTCACTGTGCACCCAGCTGCTCCTGTGAGGAGGTCCCTGTGGGACTGTTAAACAGAACAGGTAATGATGTTCTCTCTCTCCCTGGTCTGAGGAGACTGGAGGCACTCTCTGCTACTGGCTAGGCTTCTGATAGCAGTGCTGGCCAAGTCTAGTGGTGGCAGAAGTCTGGGGTATATTGAGATCCACATGCGGAGCACAAACTATTTGAGGGAGGGGAGGAGGAGAAGGAGGGAGGAGTGTTTCGTTGTGACAGATGTTTGTCTATCCTAACAATTGTGCTGTATTTTCTGTCCCTGATGATCTGTTAATAAAGTCAAACTGCCCACAATGTATATGATCAATTATAAACTTGACGGTTCGAGCCCTGAATGCTGATTGGCTGACAGCTGTGGTATATCACACCGTATACCACAGTATGACAAAACATTTATTTTTACTGCTCTAATTACGTTGGTAACCAGTTTATAATAGCAATAAGGCACCTCGGGGGGTTTGTGGTATATGGCCAATATACATACCACGGCTAAGGGCTGTATCCAGGCACT